>NC_052510.1:23818776-24418776 GCF_014356525.2 Nilaparvata lugens | reverse complement strand
GGATATTGCTTAAACATCATTTCAAACATTTCTCTTCCCTCGGGCTCCTTGCGAACCACTTCCAGAGCTTTCGTGGACCACTTTTTGGGAACCACTGATTTAGATGCAGAAAGATAGATTTCAATTTTATTGTATTTCCTCATTCAATTTATTAAATGGAACTTCTAATAATATAATTTCAAAATATTTTTGCGGCTCAATTGGATATAAAAAATTATGAATTTAATATAAAGGGTGTTTCAGAAGTAGTGTCGAACATTTTAGGGTTTGTTCCTGGATGATAGGAGACTACTAATGTCGTATTTGAAGTGCCCAAAACTCAGCGGTTATCCTTATAACTGCCATTCTGTTTTTTTTCACTCAGGAGAGGAATTGCTATCTCAAGAACGAAATTTTGTATTGATCTGAAATTTGGCATGAATATTTATATGCTATGAATACTCAAATTTAAAAAATAAAATAAAAAATTTTCGATGTAAATTTTGAAAATGGCGGCCATATTTTTTTTGGCAAATTTCACGAAAACCGTTCACTTTACAGAAAATTGTTAAAAGACAAAAAGTTAGCAAATTTTATCAAGATTTTAAGGATACCTTATTTATTAAGATTGATCGAAGAGTAACAGAGAAATTAATTCTTTTCGTAATGCATGCATCACTATTTTTCACCATTTAAACATCAATATTAAATTTTCAATTCAAATCGTATTTAAGATGAAGCTTTGAAACTCGGTCTGGCTTGTGCATGCATGCAGTACGAAATTAATTCCTCTGTTATTCTTTGATCAATCCTAACAAATAAGGTATCTTTGAAATCTTATCCTTGAAAAGTGCTTTGGACACTTCAAATACATCAGTAGTCTCCTATCATCCAGGAACCCTTAAATGTTCGACACTACTTCTGAAACACCCTAAATATTTTAAGTTTTTTTTTAGAACTTGAAGTATAGTAAATGGTAGATAATAGCGAGTAAAAATGAAAGGTACCTAGAAAACGTAACCTGAAAGCTGAATCTCCAAAAAATCACTAATGAACTTTTGAAATATCTCATATTGTAATAATTGTTGCATTGACAAAAATGATCAAGTTCTCAATTTTATCTGTGTTAATTTTTTTAAGTCTATTTTCTTTTCTATTGACATGTTTGCTGTACCTAGTTGTTCCAACTCACTGCCGGCGCACAAGTTGTTCTTTGCCAGTAGTGCCATTTTGTAAGTTAGGATATCTATTTTATCAATCTGTATTATATCATGGCAAAATAAATTTATGTAAGTAATGTAAATATAAATTTTAATAAACATGTATGCAATTGAGAAAGAATCACAAAACCCATAACCATTATTATTTATATGAAGTGATATTTTAATAACACTGCTATTAGTATTGCTAGTCGAAACTTATATTATCAACAGCTATTGAACAATTGAACATGTTATGAGTAGACTTTTAAAGACTGAGAAGAATCAATCATAGAAGTAAAGACGTCTTAAATCAGCACTTAATCACGGATAATTATTTCATAAATTTATATATCCAATTGAGCCACAAAAATATTTTGAAATTAGATTATTAGAAGGTCAAACTAATAAACTTGATGAGGAAATACAATAAAATTAAAATCTATCTTTCTGCATATCTATCTAGATAAGTGGTTTCTAAAAAGTGGTCCGCGAAAGCTCTGGAAGTAGTCTGCAAGGAGCCCGAGGGAAGAAAAACTGATGTTTTAAGCGTTTTTAGTGTTAATTAAATAAACTTTATTGGTCTATATTCAAGTATCAATTTCCCTTCGAAAATGTTATACCAAACTCATCGGAAGTTCAAAATATGTTTCCAATCGGTAGAATAAGTTATAAGTTCCAAATTTCCAATGCAATAAGATAGTACTATAAAGTTTGTTTGGAATGTTAATGGTGGATTTGTAGCACGTGACAGTCAATTGCCATACTGTGGGTAATATCAAGGATCAAGGCCACAACAGTGGCCAGATGAACTTCATATATCCGGTACTATATTGGTAATATAGTAGGTTACTGTAGGCCTAACATGGTATTCATCTTACCGTAACATTAGTATGCGATCGATCCTTTCTTTGATCCATTGTAATTTTTAGAGGCTTAATATCTTGAAATCCGCTCTTAGTGCGCGTGTATATTATAGATTTAGAATATTTGTGCGAATTTCAAGTCTCTAGGGGAAATAGTTTGAGCTGTAATGTGATTTTAGATAAAACATTTCGAAAAATTCTCCTCCTGGACCCCCCAGTCGGAATTTTTCTGCATAGATCTAAGTTTTTTTGGTAGCTGAATAAAAAAGTATGTTATGATTCTTCTGAGCGATAAGCGGTTAAAAAGTACAACATTTTGGAGCGGCCCAGCTTCCTCAGGGGGGCAAGTTTTCGAAAATCCTTTCTTAGTGGGTGCCTTGAGGCTACCATAAACAATTGTACAAAATTTCAAGTTTGTAGGCTAAGTAGTTTGGGCTGCGGTGGGATTTTGGTTAGTCGGGACTTTCACAGATTGTAGTTAGTAAACAAGGTATGAAACCTCAAACAGACTTTTTTAGTATTTTAAATTCTTGTTTATATATATTATGTGTAACTTATCTACATTGTGAGGTTCTATTACATAGGACGTTCACCGTTATAATATTTTGTTTAGCTCTGATACGCATGATCTCAGCTACCAACGTACTAAAGATCTACATTTCCACCTCAACTTTAATGGCTCTTTTACTTTAAAAGATGAAAAATATCCATCTGCTAGGGTATGAAGAGAAAAGAGAAGGTCTCCGGGGAGTTTTGTCTACGAAGCGAGACGATTTTCCACCTACCGAAGAGAACAAAATACGTAAACCAAAAATTTACGCCTGGAAGACTCAACGAAACGCCAAGTAATGCTCCCATTCCACCCACGCATTTCACCCAACGTGGCAGCGGGGTGGCTCTGAAAATGATGATAACACACTTTACGGCGAAATAATTTGTGCCCAACCCTACAAAACGTATAAACACTAAGTGGTTCGCCACCTTATGTTCGATTCACTATAATAAGATAACATAATGCTACGGCAAGGGAGTTGGACGATATTTCTAAAGGGTTGTTTGTACTTACCTTGCACCTCCACTTAGTATGCCAAAACATGAACATAGAAAGGAATCTTCATTTAAATGTATAATAGAAATAGAAACTATGTAGGTAATTGAGGGAATTTGAAAATATCCTACAGTTGAAGTCAAATTATAGGATATTTATAATTGTAATCCACTCACACGTATTATTCACAATACTAACATTTTTACAAAGAGGTGCTGTAGATTTGATTTATTTCTTGAGCTACTTGGAATGAAGTAATTCTGGTTTTGCTCTTTGTATCCTAAACAAATTGAAAGCTGAGATAAGTATTAAATTCTATGCTGTGTAGTAATTTTTTTCCATGTTCTCACTAAGGTGTCATGAAGCTCTTTTCTGGAAATAATAAGGTTACATGATGAAGTTAAAAACTTAAATCAATATTTGAATCCAAGTCAGACAATACAGAATGATTTTTATTTATATTATACCTATTGTTGGTTAGCTGGTGTATTCCACTAGACAAGGGTGGTTTGGTCAAGTATTTGGTCAATCAAGTATTGATTTTGTCTCTCAATTTTTCAAATCCAATAAATGGGCAATTAAATTGGAATTCGAATTCCCACCAGACATTTTATTCATCGAGCAGTCAGTAACTGATAATATAACGATCGTAGAAATTAGTCAAAAAGGGTTCTCTCTCAGTCGATAGCTTTTTCAACAAAAATAAAAGAAGGTGGCTCTGAGTACTCTTTCCCCCTTTCCCCCTTTCCCCGGCAGAAAAAGTAGCACATTCCATGCAAACTGAATTGCGTTGAACTTTGGCCCACGAAAGATTCAGCAATATAAGGAGATACAAACGTCGTTGTTGAGTGAGCAAGAACTCGTTAAAGACGAGTTTTTCATTAAGACGATGAAAATAAGAAGAAAACTCTTCAGATGCCAACCAACTTCGAGTGGAAAAGATTGTTCTGGTTGAATTTTCATTCGGGAAATTTAATTGAGCTTTTCAGACGTTCAGACCGCCGCTGAAGAGTTTTCACAAGTTCGCGGCAAATATTTTTCTTTGAAGTGGTCTGTCTAGCTTTTTCTGCTTCAACACCTCGTCGAAAGCGGCGGGCGAATTCAAAACAATTCTAAAACTCAGACAAGGTTTCCAGCAGTTGGGATAGGACTCAAAGATAATTGTTAGTGAAAGTATTTTCATTCAGTTGTTGTAGAAAACTTTTGCAAGATAAAGATTTGAGAATAGAAAGTGGATCTAGTACCTAGGTTTGGATTACAGATTCATCTCTTTATGATACAGCAGTATAGTTGTTTTGAAATAACTGTGTGTTAAATTAGAATTATTTGAGCCAACATTAATATCCAAACAATAACATCAAATTTGGGTGTCCTGTACTACACGATCTACTTCTATTCATTTTTTTATCCTTGTAATTTTAGTCAATTAAACGAGTTCTCTCTCCTTTCAAGCTTTTTTCTCAAAATTGCAGGATCATTATCACTATCTATTCTCTCTACAGTTTTTCATAGGGTTTCAATCAGCAAACATGTGGTTTCAATAAAGTTTTAATTTATTTCATCCACTTCAATATTATTTGAAATTCTTATACTGAGCTGTTACTATAGGCACGGAATATGAACACTGGTTTCCTTATTCCGTGCTATAGGCTACTAAGGAAATAAGCACTAATTATTCTCAATTTTCCCTTCAACCTTGAATTATTAGCCAACATGCTTTATTTTTTATTGTCATAAAACAATCTATGGTTTACATTAACTACACAATTTTTTCTTCAGTCTTGAACTATCTAACTGATGCTTCACAATTAATTCCCGTTATAAGAGCTGAAACTCATTAATTTATCCTTATACTATTATTCTACCTTTGAATAAATCTTAGTACTTGCATTTCAATTACGAACACAAATTTGATAATTCTTTCTGTAATAAGCGTTCAAACTTGCCGTTCATATCAGGGTTGAATCTACCCTACTGAATATTGAGTTGATGGTTTTTCTCAGCTTTCAGCGAAGCGCTGTTCCGACCCTAATCCTATTTGGACTCGCTTCTGTTACAGTCCTAACTTCGTTTGATCTGTTAACGCTATGCACCCACCGTAAATCCGTATTCTTTCTCTCTTTCCCTTATCATACCTTCTCTTTTTACTTCCCTTGAACCTACTCAATCTGGTGAAAAGTAGGTTGGAGAGTGTTGGTGCATCTATGGGTGGTGTGTTTGTTCTATCAACTTTATGAAAAAGCTTTTGTCTTTGCTTCATTAACCTCAAATCCCTTAAATTAAATGAGACTAATCTCTCTTAAAAATTATTTGTTGAGCAAAGATTTTACCTAAATTCTAGACTGTTTCGGTATCGTATTGATTTGATTAAAATGGTCTGATTAATGAAAAATCGAGAGATGTTATTTTTCTCTCTGAATTGTTACCGAAGCCTACTTTTAAATTTATTTCCAGCCAATTTTATATTTTCATGGTGGTCCACTATAGGCATATCTTCTGCTGTCTCATTTTGTTTTAATCTATTAATAATGTTGATTGCTTATCTAAATACAGTACTTCAATATTTGTTTTTCTTCCGTTCCAGGTAAGGAGAAATTTCGTTGTCCGTATGTGCTGCATTGAAAATCTGACAGATCAAACTTTCCTGTTCAACATGTGAAGTAGATGTGAGTAGATGTTTCTACATGTGTTGAGTACTCAAACTTAAAAAAGTGAAATTCAAAATGTCTCTAAGATTTTAAATTTATTTCATTCTTGTATGATTACTAGTATTTTTAAATGTAGATAACTTTGAAACGCTTTGTATCGAAATAATGTATCATAAGACCATCTTACTATTTGAAAAAATGAAGTTGGATTCAAAATAGCGGACCAAAATCTTGAAGCGACAGAAAAGTACATTTCTTAATCGAAACGATCCTCAATTAAACATACTGTGAAATTATCCTTGTTAAGAATTATCAAACTGTTTCCATAATTTCCACCAACCCTGTATATTATAGAATACACATGATGTCTCCTTCTATAGAATGAGATGTAGAAGAAGAAAAGGGTAGAAGAAAACTAGAAAGGAGATAGAGAGAAGTATGAGATGGAAGAGGAAGAGAAACAAGAAGATTATGAAGAGATGAGAGAAATCGATAGAGATAGTTATCCCACATTTCATGTAGGTTACTCTACACATCTGTTCTAAGCAAACCCTTTTTTCTTGGATATCTGCAGATCAAAATGGGAAATTTAATGAAGATTGACGGGCTAAATTAAGAAAAAATGGCGATGAGAACGGAAGTAAAGTAAGAGGGATCGAAAGCATAGGTCGATAAAACAGGATAATAGTTGGGAAGAGGATGGAGACATTAAAATGACTTTTGGTATCTGGCTGTGCCTCCCTAGCAAGTCACCCTAAGCTCTGGAAGCGATAAGTCTCACTATATCTTTCCACTTGAAATTTGTTTGTGACAAGATGTATTGCCTACATCCCAACCTCCCTACTTAGTGCTTCCCTCTTATCAAGAGGATCCCGCAACCCTTGTTCCATTTAAAAGCATTTAAAACTTCAGTTGCAGTTTCTTGTAGCCTCTGCGTTGCCCTTTAAAGACCTCCTCCGACTAGCCAAGCTGTTGGTGAGGCAGCTTCAAACACTTCCTAATTGATGTAAATGTAATTTTAAAAAGCTGGACATACTTTTTGTAATAAGACCTGGGTTTATGCGTGAGTAAAAATAATGAGATGGATGATTATAAGCTATGAACTGAAGTGCAAATTTCACGAGTAGGCTGAAACCATGATGAAGTGATTTTGAAGCCCATTTGCCTAATTGTGAGTTAGTGGATTAGTGGATAGGGCTCATTCACCCTTCGAATGCCGAGCTCTACCGAGAGCTCTTCACTTTGTAATCACAACAATCACACCTAGTATTTGCACTTCTATTCAATTATTGGTTCATCAATCTAATATATAATTGAGTTATACTTGGGTTCATTACGTTAAAATATCCATGTTCCCAAAATATCTCTATTATTGCTGTAAATCAATATCTTGTTAATGGATTTGTTGTCAAGTTTTACATAAGAACTGACCAAAGCCACTCAGGCCAGCCACCAACGTTACGTTTCGTCGGAAAATTTCGACTGACAGACGAACAGTCTTCTGTAGCAGCTGACCTGTAACAACTGTACAGTACACGAAGCGTCAATTGCTGGCCTCATATGATTTGATTGCAAATCAAATCCATGCATGAATATGCAATCTTATGTCATAATCGTTCTCCATTCCTATTTATTATACCAAGAAATATTCTCAGAAAATCATTTTGTATCTTCTGAAAAAGTTACTACTTGATTAAACAACTGAGCTTTCCTGATCTAGATTTAGAAAGCAATCCTTTTGTTCTCAGCTAGTGTGGATAGAGTTTCAGACTGAGTACAGCATTTTAAATAGTTTGACTTGCTATAAGAAGGCTGCTATTTAGGGGAATCGAAGGAAGGCAAGGCCTACTAGAGAGCAATGGAAAATTTCAGAGGGTTCAACCAGAAGAAGCGAGGGAGCACATGGTTTGATGTAATTTTAGTTATTTTTGTACACGTGCCGCTCTAGTTTGGTAAATATTTTGTCAGCACATAACAGAACCAACAAACACCAAAGCACACACATGATGTTAATCATTCAAGTTTCCTTAAAAGCAATAATATTTGGCACATGAATGCAATCAAGAGCCATAATTAATAAATCAAGAAATAACACAATGAGGCTGAAGAGAGGTCCCTGTACCATTCAATGGAATGGTATATTTAAGCATATGAAATGAATACCACCTACACCTAATTATTACCAATGGATAGGGTTCCCTATTCATTTTCTCTTGACATTATGTGTCGAAATAATGTATCATGTGACCACCTTCCTCTTTGGGAAAAATGAAGGTGGATTCGAAATGGCAGTTCCAAGATGAAGGAACAAAATTTTGAAAGGACAGAAAAGTAGATTTATCGAATAGAATCCCAATGAAACTTACTGTCAAATTATCATTGCAAAAGAAATATTAAGCTTTTCCATAATCTTCACCAATCCTTTATTTAATTAATATTTATATATATCTGCAATATCTATTCCATTTGAAAATCTCTTTAATCTTCACTCAATTCATTTCAGTATCTGTTTTTCTGTATAAATGTGGCTAAGATCAATTTGTTCGAATGTGCAAAATTCAGTTATATAATAATTGTTGATTGATTGTCTTCCCCCAAATTCTGCAGTCTATATTATCAGTTCTCTCGCTCAAAATAATAATTAGATAGTGACTTAGATAACCAAAGCCCAATTTCTTATTGTCTTCGTACTAATTCTGTTCATCATCAGCTGATATGGTAATGAATGATGTAAAAAATGAGCTGAAGGCAGAAAGATGCCCTCGCTCTCTAAATGTGTAAGTGGCGCTCAGTAAGTGAAGCTCACATCCATAATTTATTGCCGTATTTCCAAAGAGAGTATTGGATGAAGCATGAACGCGTAAGGCGTAATTCGACGACCACCCTCAAAGGCATCATTTCAAGTACTCGCACTTCAACTTGGCGCACTTTCGCCCCTTTCTCTCCTTTTGTTCTTCGTCTCATTCTCCTTTCAATATTCTTCCTTTTCATTCTACTCTCTCCTTTTACATTCTTCTTAGTGAAGTCCCCTTTTTCTATGTTGATTATTTTCTTTCTCATATTGAAGTCTCATATTTCTTGTTGATTATCTTCTTGGTTCGTCAACCTATTTTGTTTTTTCTTTTTCACTTCATTGGAAAGTCTGATCTACTTCTCCTTTTCCCGCCTTCTGCATCTATACCTCTCGAACTCATTCTATCTATATCTCATACTTTTCGTACTTTTCTTCATAGGAAGGCCTCTTTATCTTGTTAATTCTTTTCTTAGTTTTTAATTTTCAATCTCCTTTTTTTCTTTATGACTAAGTCTAGTCTCTTCTTCTTCCCTTCTCTTTCTCTAACCATCTTTTCATTCTGTTCTTGAATATTATTACCGTTTTCCACTGTAGTCTTCATGTAGAAGTCTAGCCTTTTTCCTTTTAATTTTCACCATCAACATTATCTTTTCCGTTCTTTCAGTCATTCTCTTCTTCTGACTTCTTCATAGTGAGAGCGAATTTTCCTTCTTGTTCATCTTCTTCTTGCTCTTCATCTTATTTCACTTTCTTGATCATAATAAATAATTGTGGTCTCTTTACCTATATTTCTAATTTTTCATCATTATCTCTCTTATTTCTTTTAATTTTTCGACTTTCCTATATAGTGAGGTGTTCCTCATTCCTTTTCTTTCCCCTTCTTCATTCATTTTTGTCTCTCCATCTCATTTTACTTTCGCTGATGGTGGTGTCTTGATAAAATTGCTGTAGAGTTTCCTCTCAGTCTTCAAAGGAATCTCGTTTGAAGGAGAGTCTGAAAATCAGTGAAAGTTAGAAGAGGTGATTGGATAGGGAGAGTGGATAGGGAGAGTAGTTGAATCATTGAATGAGGTTCTTTTTTAGGAAAGTGTGCATCAATGGAAATTGTTGAGTTCCCATTCAACTGTAGGCTACTGATGAAGTGTCGGGAGAAGTTCGTGATACCTTTATTATCTTTGTATTTTATCTTTCCTGTCTTTCAAGTCTTAGTAGACTTTATACATTACATCCTAGCTAATTGCATTAACCAAGTTCTGATCAGCCACTTGTTTTTAATACTTTTTATCTAATCACTACCTATTAATCTAGTTAGTACTTGTCTAAGACACAGCAATTCTCAACAACTGGGTCGCGCTGTGGCTTCTGAAAATGAAGTTGAAAAAATTAAATGTGATCCCTGAATCAATGTGTCTTTGTTTTATCAGTAGGCTAAAATTTATCATACACACAAATTCTTAGGAGTAAGGCACTCTTTAGGAGTAAGGACTCCTAATTCTTAGGAGTCATACACTCAATCTTATATGATTTGTGATTCTGTCCACGAATAAATAAATAAATCTATGTAGAAAATTTATGTTTGCAAAGTTCTCCTTTCCTTTATTAACGATACTTGTAATTTCGTGTGCACTCCGTCTGTATAATTTGCTTTGTGAATTAATTTTATGTATTTAATCACCTGAGATTACTGGTCAGGTTACTATTAGCCAAACATGTAAGTTTAGGAAACACTACCATCATATTGTATTATCTGCCCTTTCTTGTATTGAAACAAGCTACAAGTTTAGTTCTAGAACTAGTAAGTTAGTAATAGTTTCTATAAACATAAGTTTTCCGGTCGCGAGACTGATTCATTCCAAATTTTTTGAATCTATTCATGTTTGAAGTGTAGAATCTATGAATGTTTTAATAATTATGTTTGGAAGTCATTAAAGCGATTTCCGAATCATTTCATAATAGAAATGAGACATCTATTGTGTAGCTTAGGCCTGTCAGTTGTTAGAGACCGCCACAACCACTGTTACCACCTTGATCAATTTATCGAACAACAGTCAATAATCCGACTAACTCAATAAGCATTGCCGCCAACTGCACCGACTACCTATCCGAAAGACGTTTGAAGCAGCTCTTAATTGATTGAGTGATTCCGGCCTTTAATGAAGGATGGTGCGGGGGGGGGCGAAGACAAGTAAGTTTGACGTTGTTAAGTCCCGAAAACGGATGACAACGTGCCCGTTATGAGAGGGTACAGATCGAATTCAGCAAGATAATGGGATAATTTGGAGTTTGAGGTGTAATTTAGAGAAATTGGAGAGGAGGAGAGTGGATTCAAGATGTGGGTAGTAGTGAGAGATAGAGGGAATGATGAAGAAGAAGAAGAAGGGCAACGGAAGTAGAAGAGACAAGAGAAAAACAAGTTGTAGAAGAGTGTAAGTGAGAAAGAGAGAAGTAAGAAAGTGAGAATGAGAGGTACAGGTTGAAGGAGGAGAAGTAGTAAAGGCATGATAACAGTAAAGAAAATGGATATTGAAGAGAGAGAAAGATTTTCAGTCAAAGGCAGATTAGAATGTGAAATTAGTAGGATAAAGAGGTAATTCAGAGAGCTGGAGGAAGAAGATTAAAAACAGGGCAAAACCGTGAGAATGAGGATTTAGGATAATAAGAGTAGTAAAATATGTTTGAAAAAGTAGTGAATGAAGTCGAAAAATGAAATAAAAAGTAAAATAGGAGGAGGAAAAGAAAGATAATCAAGTGTAGAAGTTTGGGATGAAGATGAATGAAATAGGACTTCCGAGGATATTTCGAAGGAGAGTGTAAATCGCAGCCTGTCATAAAGTATAATTAATGGCGTCTTGAAGAAGTTGAAGGATGAGAACGGAGAAAATAATATATGTAAACAGAAATAATAGAGTATAACAAATAATAATAGAATATAAGGGGAATGAGAAGGAGAGGGAGGTAGTAGAACAGTAATAGAACAAGAAAAGGAAGGAGAGGAATTAGGAGAAGGAGTATAAGGTGAATAAGATCAAGATAGACTAATTCTTAGTAGGAGACACACAGATCAAGCAGAGTCGAGGCGTCCGGTCATCGTTTGATGCGGCGATGAGTAGAGGAATTAGACTAAAAATATTGAAATAGTCTTAACTCTTAAATGTACATTTGTAGGCTTCAAAACCCGAAATTATATTCAAAAACTCCAAAATTAAAAAAAAAACCGATAAGAATATGATGAGTATGACGCTCAATATGAATATGAAGCGCAGAAGGCTTGCGGATCACTCCAGACCCCCAGTCCCCACTCCCCAGTCCTTGGCTAGAGCCCCCAGCCAACAGGTTTCAGACCATTTGAATAAAGCTCGAAATACATCGCAACCGGCTGCCATGTATTTAGGCTTCGCGCGTTCTCGGCTTGTGTCATGAGTTTTCGGTAGCTGCGTTCTCCTCATCCCCACGTCCCACAGTCTCTACACACACAGCTTCAACGGAAATTTTCGCATTTGAAATACTGTATTATTGTTTTAAAAGTGAGGTTATTCTTATTCGTGTGAGTTAGTAATCGCTTTTAACAGTGTTTCATGTGCATGAATTAGCAAATGTGAAGTGTGAAACATGGAGGAAGTGGAAGATGAAACAGTATTATTAATTTGAAAGAAATTCCAGTTGCAGTGAGAATTGGTAAGTAATGGAAAGTTGGTAGTGAGGATACACTGAAAATTATACAAGAGGTGAAATTGGAGAGAATTCTCAGTTCTCTGCCTTTTGTATGTGATTTCAGAGGGAATTTTCAGGTACTCCAAAAGCTTCAAAAGTCAACAATTTGCTAGCATTTCTAACATTTTCTTGAAGAGGCACTTGTACCCACTTGAGTGGTGGGGGGGGGGCTGAGATGACCGGTGGAGTATTCCATGCCTCGCCACTCAGATCAAGGCTCAGGGGAAAGAGGACGGACTTTGGAGAGAAGAAGAGAGAATTTATAGATTGACAGAGTATGTAGAGAGTTGAAAAGATATGTATGCGGTGGTTGTGGGAAATGCAGTGAATTGGTTGTTGCTAAGTTCCGTCATCTGCTTCAACGCGATTGGCTTTTGAGAATTCGACAGGGATTAGCTCGTTGTTGAAGATTGCCTCTAGCTGTGGGTTGGCTTTATTTACTGTAGTACAAGAGAGACCGAGGCAGCTTCCATTTATTTCATACTCAAAGCCTCCTCATTCTAACTCCACTCACTGACACAGTTGTTCATCTTTGTATTTCACTATATCTCAAACACTAACTAATTTTTTCCTACTTTTTCTTTTCTCTTATACCTATTTTTACTTTCCTTGCCCTATTACCATAGGTAAGGAAAGTATTGCTTTCCAGAAAAAAATTAAGGTACCCCAATTTCTAAATTTCTATACGTTTCAAGGTCCCCTGAGTCCGAAAAAGTGGTTTTTGAGTATTGGTCTGTATTTTTGTGTATTGGTCTGTATTTTTGTGTGTGTGTGTGTATGAGTGTATGTGCGCCTGTGTACACGATATCTCATCTCCCAATTGACGGAATGACTTGAAATTTGAAACTTAAGGTCCTTACAATATAAGGATCCGATACGAATTTCAATCAAATGCGATTCAAGATGGCGGCTAAAATGGCGAAAATGTTGTCAAAAACAGGGTTTTCGCGATTTTCTCGAAAACGGCTCCAACGATTAAAGTTATACCTGGAATAGTCATCGATAAGCTCTATCAACTGCCACAAGTCCCATATCTGTAAACATTTCAGGAGCTTCGCCTCATCTATGCTAAGTTTGATTTTAGATTCTCAATTATCAGGCTTCAGATACAATTTAAACAAAAAATTTCGAAGGGAAAAGATTGAGCATGAGAATCTCTACAATTAATGTTCAGTAACATTTTCACCTAAAATTCAAAATAAGCTCGAAATTCCAGAAAATGTGATTATCCAATTGCAAACTGTTGGCAACTGTTGATTCTATAATATGATTCACTATGTAGAGATAGCAGACTTCGTGTGTCTCCAGTGTTATTGCCCTGTCACCAGCTGGCTCAAATCTTTGAATAGTAGACTTTAGATGCGCGGGAACACTAGCGTCAGGTGATCAATTTTCATAACGGCAAGGAAAGTTGTGTGAGTGCGCCACACCAGATTTTTTCTTCTTTACTTCGTTCATTATTGGTTAATTAGAACTTCACGTGTTTTGTCGTCCTCTTCCTCTCCTTTTTCTTACCTATAAAAAATCTCATAAATTCAGTTTCTTGATTTCATATTTCATGATCCCACTGTTCTTCCAACTTCTTTTCCACCTCTTCTTCCTCCTCCACTCCTCCTACTCCATCTTCTCCTTTCATCTACGTTAGGGTTCCCTATTCTTTTACGTCCTATCATCTGTGACTTCTGAATTCCTTCATTCACTTTTCTCCTTCTTCCTTGATTTATCCTTTTTATTCTCATTTTAATTCTTTTTCTTCCTCACACCTTCTTCACCCGGTATAGGCAGGATATGAACATCGTACATTATTTTGTGTCATTCTCCATATATTATTTTGACAAGTTCTCTTCTCTGTAGTTCAGTGATGAGAGAGGGTAGGGTATTTGCTGAAATGGTAGTGAGTGGGCTGGGCTGTGGGGGTTGGTTTCAGGAAGTAAGATATCTCGACGTCACCATGCGGTCTCTCTCCAGTTTTGCGTCTTGTTGCTCGTTTCACAAACCACCCTTTTAATCACCCACTTCCTTTCTCTCTCTCGTTGCAGCCACCTTTCTCTCTCACTCAATGGCCTAGTTTTGTGAAAATTGTCTCTAGGAATGTCTTTTGCATTTGAGCCACTACTTGTAAAGGCTCTATTTGGATGGAGTTCCTCGATGAGTCTGTTTTGCTGCTGTTTCAGCCATATAAATAGTTGAAAAATATTTTTCCTTGGCTTACTGTTTATAATCTTACTATCTATTACTCATAGCCCAGTCAATAAAGGTTTTTTCGATCAGAAAATTAAATAAAAGCTGAATCTTTTACCATCGATAGAATCGTCCCAGAGGGTCATTCTCCCAAAAGTCTCAAGAAATCCCCTTGGAGCTTTCCCCCCTAGCCCCCCTCAAAGTTGAAAAATGCAGGTAATCACGGAAAATCAATTATCTCTGTATCCATTCATCGGAAACAGTTATTTTATATGCCATTCGATTCGGAACATTATGGACTACAATATTAGTCATATTCATTTTTTCGATAAAATTAACAGTTTTCTTGATAAAATAATATATATGTAAAAATTTAGGGGGTTTGCGATTTGATTTTTTTGTTTTCCTCGATTAACTTCAAAGCAAGTAGTTTCAAAGGAAAATGAGCCTAATAATTAATGTAGCCACTCTTATTGCAAATCCATTGATGTATATTGTTATGTATTTGCGATTCGATTTGACGCCGTGGAAGGGGAAACAGTCGACGCGGAACGGCGCGGCTGACTCTCTTAGCCATAGTAAACAGCAAACTGGAAATCAATTATCTCTGTAACCATTGATCGGAAAAAAATCTATCATATTTCATTCGATTCGTTACATTGTGGACTAGAATATTAGTCGTATTCATTTCCTCAATAAATCGAACAGTTTCCTTGATAAAATAATATAATGTAAAAATTTAGTGATTTTTTGATTTGATTTTTTTTTCTCTGATTAACTTCGAAGCAATTAATTTTAAAGAACAATGTGACGAATAATTATTGTAGCCACATTCATTGCAAATCCATTGATGTATATTGTTATGTATTTGCGATTCAAGTTGACGCTGTGGAAGGGGAAACAGCCGACGCGGCTGACTCCCTTCACCATAGTAAACAGAATAATACTGCTGTCCAAAGTTAGTAGACAGATCTGTAGACAAATCTGTCTACTAACGTTGACTGCTGTCTACATTGGTTCTCATTTACACTATGGTGCTCGGAACAATTAATTTTGTCTATTGTTTTGACATGCGCTGTATATAGATTTTCACTTTTCAATACTCTAAAAAAATATTACAATTTTCTTGATTTAACCATGCTCATGATAAGAATCAGGATTTCGTTGTTTGCTCACAGAAATTATTATATTAATTTGAAGTGTGCCTTCTCCATACGAGTCAGAGGTAACACAATTCGATAACTCTAGTTTCAGATATTGATGTTTTTCATGATATATTATGACTCCTTCATCTTATCCTTATTTTGTGAAAAATGAAGATTCAGAATTTCTTTTCATAGCTTTTCTTGTGTTTTATCTTGTTTCATCACTCTTTATAATTTCAACACTTGATAATGGAATGAATATCATCAGATCACGTGAACAAAAAAAATAAAAGGGTGGGCCTACCTGAGATACTATATGATAACACTGTACACCTGATAAGTTGAAAATTTTCAAGCTGAAAGTAGATTTATTTGTTGCACATTCGGTTCAAATATTAACAAATGTTACCAAATATTACCAATATTATCACATATAGTGAGAACGAATTACTCTGAAGCTTTCTATTCTCACTGAACATGAAGAGGCAATACCAAGTCAGAATTGCAGTTCCGTTCAAATCATTATTATCAGAGCTTTCAAATTTATGTTATGTAACTATGGATGCTATCCCCATAATAAATAGTAAAAATAACAAAATTTCTAGTAATAATGCAACTTTTTCTAGGTACGAATTTCAAGGCTCATAAAATGACTCTTTCTCAATCACAGGCAGAAATTCCAATGATCATCATAATAGTAATTTAATGAAAATTGTTTGTATTGTACATTGTTCGACGTAAGATAACCTAACATCTTTGAGGTAATCAACGTATTTAGGATTATCATGTTAATAAATGAAAGCCAGACTGTGATAGAAGATTAGTCAAACGGAAATATAAACATTATATACAATGCATATTTCTGATCAACTATAATAACAAATGATGGTATCAAGCCGAAATGAATTGAGCAACTGAATTTCAAAGTTACTATCCACTGTTCAAATCGCACTGTGATTTCCTTTTACTTCCAAATGGATAGAATTGCCTCACACTTCAACGTAACAATTATTGTAAAAAAACCAGTGGAATGTGAACGTCATCCAAATAGCATTTGAATTTCAATTTTCAGATCATGAAATTCATAAAAACCTAATTCTTGAGAGAATAGTGATTAATTGCAAACAGTGCAAGTAACATTGATACAAAGCGATACAATGAAAATCAACATCGATTAATTTAAAACTGGACTTATCAAATCTATATTACCGTTAATTTATATTATTTATAAAGCTTATAAAATGTAAAACCAACATCTTAAATTTTCTCTACTGGAGCAAAACATCGATAGAAAATAAAGAAGAGCCCATTATAAGCACAATATACTTGTGTACTAGAATTCACTTGAACTAACTCATCACTTCAACCCTTCAATGATCACAATGAACTAGAATTGTATAAAAACCATGAAATTGATAATCAGGTACATTTTTCAAATAGCTTTACCCAACTAAATCTGTGAATGCTAAGTCATAAGAAATCATGTTCAATAGATTTAATTTGAATGCTTCAAATAGAAAATGATCTATTCTTTTGGTGCCCTAATCAAAATCAATTTCAATCAACATTAATCAACATAAAGAAAAGCTTCTGCCAACCTTGTGTAATGAATGACAAGATGCGAGTGGAGGTGAAAAATCGATATGTTAACAAAAATAATAGAAGGTGATGAATCATCTTTCAATTAATCTTATACGGTAGGGTACTTTGTGGTTAAATGTGAACCACTTTCATGATTTTCCTACCTTTTATGCATGCTTACTCTTCCTTAATTTGTATGTTTGCATGGCTTTCATCTTTAAAATCTACTGAATTTTCATATTGGACTGTCTAAATAATGTAGATTCAACTAGTAAGAAAGGAAGATAAGCTACTTTACAGAGAGAATCATAGAAAGTTTCAACTCAACAAGCCCAATGTATAAATTTTTTTATGCCTCAGCCGTCATATATACTTGGCTCAACTGAAGGTATATTTATCAACCTGGCTTGGAGAATATTAACCGTAGAAAACAGCAAACACTGCACGCTATGATTTTTCAGGAAATTGCCACTGTTAACACTATTGTAATCTATTATTTATCTCAGTTTTTGACATTCATAACTTATGATAAATTTTTGCTCACATACACACATATTATTTTAAATATGTATTATTTATTATGTAATAGTATGAATATTTTATCGGTTGCAAACAATATTTTTGTCTGTCATAGATTGCATGATTTAGCACATATATAACAACAAAATGATTTTAGAGAATTTAGAGAATTAAAATGTGAAAAAGTAGTTTCATCGCATGTCAAAACAATAGACAAAATTGATTGTTTCGAGCGCCATAGTGTGAATAAGATGCAACTTAGAAAGCAGTAGGCCTACTACTGTATTCTACCACGGAATAAGCATACAGAAGTAGTGCTTCTTTCCTCTGTGATTTTACTGTTAACTATGGTGAAGAGAGTCAGCCACGCCGTACCGCGTCGACTGATTCCCCTTCCACGGCGTCAAATCGAATCGCAAATAAATAACAATATACATCAATGGATTCGCAATGAATGTGGCTACAATAATTATTTGTCTAATTCTCTTCAGATTATTTGCTTCGAAGTTAATCGGAGAAAACAAAAATCAAATCGAAAAACCCCTAAATTTTTACATATATATTATTTTATCAAGGAAACTGTTTGATTTATTGAGGAAATGAATACGACTAATATTCTAGTCCATAATGTAACGAATCGAATGGCATATAATAGAACTGTTTCCGATTAATGGTTACAGAGATAATTGATTTCCAGTTTGCTGTTTACTATGGCTAAGAGAGTCAGCCGCGCCGTTCCGCGTCGACTGTTTCCCCTTCCACAGCGTCAAATCGAATCGCAAATACATAACAATATACATTAATGGATTTGCAATGACAGTGGCTACATTAATTATTTGGCTCATTTTCCTTTAAAACTACTTGTTTCGAAGTTAATCGGAGAAAACAAAAAAATCAAATCACAAACCCCCTAAATTTTTACATATATATTATTTTATCAAGAAAACTGTTAATTTTATTGGAAAAATGAATACGAGAAATATTGTAGTCCATAATGTAACAAATCGAATGGCATATAATAGAACTGTTTCCGATCAATGGTTACAGAGTTAATTGATTTCCCGTGTTCACCTGCATTTTTCATGTTTTAGGGGGCTGGGGCGGAAAGCTCCAAGGGGATTCTTTGGGACTTTTGGGAGAATGACCCTCTGGAAGTGTTCTATCGATGGTTGGAAATTCAGCTTTTCATAACACACCCTAAACTGTGGATCTGTTCATCTTTCAAAATTAGCCCCCCCCCAAATATTCAAACACAACTCAGTACTCCTGTAGGCATCTCCAACAGAAAAACCAACTTCTCTATATGTGGCCAAATCTTTTTTCCGTCTTTGAACTTAATAAATAATTTGTTCTTCAGAAATAATCAAATTGATTAAAAAACATAATATTTAACAGGAAATAACACCTAATCAAATACAGTAGAACACTCCGAAAAAACACTAGTCCTCTTCTCTCAGAAATCTTACATTGGTTCAGGGTTGTGCATTTGAAGTGCAACGAATTGGCAAGCAAAGGAAAAGCAGAGCACCTAACTGGGAATTGAATTGCGGTCAGTAGCTGAGAGGAGAGAACTACCTAAGTGCACCTCCACCTTTGGCGGTCTTTATTCTGTTCATGTGAAAAAGGGAAAATCCAGAAAATGGTACAGTAATATCTTAGCACACGGAAATTCGCAACCTGTTGAGTCACGCTTTTCTCCACCCATCTTCCCCCTCCACCCAACTTCCCCCTCCACCCAACTTCCCCCTCCACCCAACTCTGCCACAATCATCCTCTCCTCATTATCCTCCTCAAACCATGTAAAGTTCGTCTCCATTTTAAAATCGCAGCAGATAAAAAAGCTGAAAAGCTTTCGTGAATGACTTTTACCATCAAAACTGCTCTTTTTTTGCATTATACCTGTAATTACAGTCGTCGCTATGACGTCAGGCTCAGGAACACTCCTATTATTGTACTTTCTTTGTCCAGACTTGACAATTTCTCATAAACCCTCTGCTGAACCGAGCCAAGCCGCGACAACGAGATAAGGCATGAATAAGCTCTGCTGCCGTCGAATTAAGATTCCATTTTCGGTATCGCCTGCTTCCCGAAAACCGTCTATTGTGAACGTGATCTTTTCAGAAATGCTGTTCTCCCCGTTTCCTCATTTTGTAGGTGATTAGTGGTGTATTTGTAAATTCATTAAGGGCTGGTTTCCGAGCTCGGGATCTAGCTAAGTTCTAGACTTTAAACAGCGGGAGTCAAAAAATTGGCTTCCTGAAACGGGGCGTAGTCATAATTTTTATGATAATCTTTATTTTCTCATTTCTATAATAGGAAACGTTTTTCCTTGACGAAATGAAATATTTCTAAATAATTCAAAATAGCTGAAACTTTACCCTTTTTTCTCTTTATTTTATTTTGTGTTCAATTTTCTAGTTTTTCGAAATCTAATTTAAATGTGGACTGCGATAACGCCCCGTTTCGGAAAGCCAATTTTCTGACTCCAGCTGGTTAAAGTCTAGAACTTAGCTAAATCCCGAGCTTGGAAACTGGCCCTAAGATAATTACCATGCTGGTAATTGTTTATAACTAGGTATAATTTTTCAATATAGATTGGGTGAATGTCTGTTTATGGACATGAATTGCTTGGCTGAGGATTATGTTTGATTGACTTTTGGGTACATGATGCATTTCTCTTCACTTGAACATTAATGCTACTTTGATATCTTGAGATGATATTATTCTTAATTTAATTACATTCATGCAATAATGGTTTTTTTCCTTTCCAAGATGCTGTTTTTCACTTTAATCTTGTTTTTGTATCTACAGTACTATGTCTTCTGAGTTTGACTTACTTCTTTCTTCCTATTGTTGGAGTACCCTGTTACACTATACTAGTAGTTCTGTGAACAGTAGACCTCACGCAGTTTTCTCATCCACAAGTATCTGATGTCACTTGTTCTAGTTGATTCAGTTGAATCACAATTCACAGTTCAATCATAATTTACTCTTAAAAACTGTTATTTGTTTTCTCCAAGATCAAAAATATCAAGAATATTATAATTTCTTCAGCATTATTCAGTTCATTGAATCATTTTTTATTCTATTTTCAATCACCCATTTAATTTGTTTTTCAAATGTGAGAATATTGATACTAATGGGCACGCATCATAAAAAATATTGAAACCCTACCTTATAGAAATGGACACAGCCAGACATCTGTGTAATGCATGCAATGAATAATCCACTTGTCAGCTGATTGATTATGAATAATTCTATAGTCTGATTAATCCTATCTTCAAAGTAGATGATATATAATATAGTGATATCAGAGTATGGAGGAATTCCTTTTCTTTTCATATTATCCTTAAGATGCAAAATTTCAAAAACCTTGTATATACATCGACGCACAGTTGAAAAAGGAATATTCCTGCCAAATCTCATCGAATTCTATCAACGAGTTTTGACTTGACTTGACTTGGCCGTCGCGTTACATACTATCGGGGTTTATAATCTTGAAATCCCAATTTAGAAATATCCACTACTTTGGCCTATTTTTATTGAATAAATTGAAATTGGTTCCATATTTTTATATTTTTAAAGGTTCAGTATATTTCATAATTGCTCCGAATAACTCAATCAATTAATATAGTATTAATAGGCCTGAGGTAAGACATGTGATGGTGATGGAATATGCAGGAAAATTTGGCAATCTATAATATATAAAAGCGAAATGGCACTCACTGACTGACTGACTGACTGACTCACTCACTCACTCACTCGCAGAACTAAAAATCTACCGGACCAAAAACGTTCAAATTTGGTAGGTATGTTCAGTTGGCCCTTTAGAGGCGCACTAAGAAATCTTTTGGCGATATTTTAACTCTAAGGGTGGTTTTTAAGGGTTTAAAGTTCTTTTAGCATGTATATTCTTCTTATTCCAATATCTTAAAATTATAATTGAAATGTCCATACCATATGTTAATATAGAACTATAATCTAGAGAGAGTACCTCTTCGAAACAGTTGTTCGGGTAACTAAATTAAAAATTTTGTCAGGTTGGCATTAAGTTGAGTTGACTTTGTTAGGTTGGCACCAAGTTGAAGATTGAAATGCATTTATCCAGGACCTAAATACCAATTTATCCAATTAGCCAAAATTAGCGTTTTCTCAGCTTTTCTGCGTTTCCTCACCTTTTTCAATAATTGATGGAAATATATTAAAAAAAATTCAGTACACAGGTTTAACTGAGGTGGAAGAATTTTGTTCACCAAAGATACGCCGATTTAGTAACAGGTGTTTTTCGAGATCAAATTGACATAATACGTTCAAATTCGGTACAGTGCTTCCGTTGAGGTCTACATGCAGGCGAGCGAAGCGAGCCCGCTGATCTCATTTTTGGACAATCCAGTCGGGGGTCCAGAATTCGGTAAAGAGGTTCCGCTGAGGTCTACATGCAGGCGAGCGAAGCGAGCCCGCTGATCTCATTTTTGGCGGAGCACCCTGGCTAGACGGATATGGCGAGCGAAGCGAGCCTGACGGCTAATATATATATATATATATATTATTGATCAACTCACCGCTATATATAGCCCTCATAAAACCAGCCGACACGATACGACAACGACGCATAAGTGTTATCTCTCCTTCACGTATGAAGCACGTTCAGTTCTCAGCACACCATCATACGGCACGACCCGACACATAACCGACAAAAACTGATGAGCTTTTTTTTCACCGCACTTCCGAGATGTGTCGTCACACTCAATTGCCAAATTAAGGAAGGGAATAGGATGGGTGGTGAATATAATTTGATATTTTATTTCTAATTACTTAATTTTTTTAATAAGTTGGAAAATATTATCATCTGTAGAATGTTTATTGTTTTGGGCCTATCAATCTATCAGCTGTATGGAAGGAGCGCTCTCTGTTATCGGCAATAGGAGATAATGAACTCAGAGATTGGCGCCTACTTTTAAAATTCTTTTGATTAATGATGTTTCCATTTTTATTGGAAAATATGCCGTGACAATAAAGACAGACAAAAGCAAATCGAGTTGAAACATAGACCTCACTACGTTCGGTCAATTAATGAACACAATCAGTTCATGTAATAACGCCATGATATTTAGATAGGAAACATGTAGCCTCTAGACTGTGTATTCCAAATTAAGGTTTAAAGCAGTTTTGGGCGAATGCCTGTTGTTTTTGCCTTTATTGTATCTATTGTCTATGAATAAATGAAATGAAATGAAATGTACCCAGGAACGATACCCTAGAGTATTGGTAGTTTTTTTAACAAACATAATCAAAATTATTATTTATATAGTCAAAATTCAACTTTTTAATTCCAATACATTTCTCACATCACAAATGAAATCATCATACTAAATCATCAATCAGCAACTACTCATGGAAAAATGTACTTCTCGTGTACATCCAATAACAAAACAGATGCAAAATAACTTGAATAGCAGTGGAAACACGTATTACAGTTATATAGACCCAGTTGACAATAAGCAGCATGAGTATTGCGGCAACACTGCAACTGATTATATATTCTGGTGTCTACAACTGCAAACACCTGCATCTATATTTGGCATTTGTCGTCTGCTATGATCGACGCCTACGGACTTCATGTTAGCGCGTAGGCATTCCTACAAATTTGAATTACAAAATAACTCTCCCTTGACAATTTGTGTTGAAATTTCTATGAGTTATAGATGAAATAATTATGCATCCATATATTTTCAAGTGATACGAGTGCTTTGTGCAGAGAAATGAATATTCGAGTGAATCAAGCAATATGCAACTTCACAATCTTTATCTCTTCAAATGAAAATTGAGGAACCAGATTCAGATGATTAACCATTATGCAGTAAACTGACAGCTAAGCAATGGAGCCATCTCATTCTAATCCACTCCACATTTTGTATTTGCTATTTTTGTATTTGCAAAAAGGTTATCATTAAGGTTGCGCAATGGTTTGGCCACTATTAGATTTTCTCTTCTTATAAGATACTAAACAATTTACTACAAAAACATTTTCAGTTTTCCAATCTGAAACAGAATGTTCTGGTGGAATTCTTTGAATAGTTGTGGAAATACAAAGAACAGTTGAGATGGTGAAAGTGAAAAAGAAGGAGAAGGAATGGCAATAAATGGGAGGGTTGTGGACGAAAATGTGGTGCGATGATAAGGGCAAAGTGAGCCTTCACAATTCCCATCTCCGTATTCGAAAGATATATGACCGCCGCATCAATTTGTGCTGCTTTAGCCAAGCTCAGTATCAATCTGAACCTATTTCTCTCCCCTGTTTACAATTATTTGTCTGATTCATACACAACTTGTGAAAAAATATAAATTTGCACATCATCTCCTATTAGAAGTACATGCCAATTCATAATATTATATCAGACTTGGTTTTTATAGTAGGTCACTCATTAATAGTTTATCTTCAATGTCATGAAAATTTATTGCAGTGCCTCCACGATGTTACATTATGTATAATGTAGGTGAACGCATCAACAAACGAAACATTCATACACCTCCATTTCTATTTCTACCTGCCTACTTTCAGACCAATTCTCTCAGTTGCACACGTATTTTCTCTTAAACTTTTCTGTGGTACAGTCTACAGTTTTTCTCTTTCATTTTGCAAGCACTTCACCTCGGTGACGGTTAAGTGGAAGTTTGTGGACTATTAAAAGTTGCCTTCAACTTTTCTGTCCTACTCTCTGGCACTTGCTTCTCTCTAAGCCTTGCCCATCTATGTCATCTGGTGGCAACTTTTCCCCGGAGAGAAAAGAAGACTACTGTTGGGAGCATGGATTTGTGAGTTGCAAATGAAAAGAGAAGAAAAAGGGTTGAGTGGAGGGAAGGTGAGAAGATGGTTCGCAGAAGAGAAAGATACTTCTTATGAAACTTGAAAATTTGTCATCGCGCTCAGATCCCTCTCCTCTTCCATATCTCACCATCTCCGTGTTGAATTGCACCCTTTCCCCGGGATCCACCGCGATTATGTTTTACTCATTTATAACCGACGTTTTCCCTCTCTCATTTTAAACATCCCACTCCACCGGCTCCTGTTTTTCTGTAAACTGTGAGGCGTTTCTTGCCTCACTTTTGCCTGCCGAATAATGCATGGCTCGGCGACGTTCTTCTTGTCTTTTACTTTGCCGGCAAATTCCATTTATTAGCGCTGTATCATCTTCTGTCTGGCTTTTCACGAAATTTTACGGTCGTCGCCCCTCTCAAATGATGTTTATTGTCATTTTCATTGTCACGGTTGTCTTACTGCCAAATGGTTTTCACAAATTTATCTTTCCGCCACATAATATTGGCCCTAAGTACATCACATCGTTTCTAATATTCAGTTGAAATGTTTATCTCTATGAAATTATTACCTGAATAACGATTATAACATGCGATGTGTTAAGTAGGGTATAAAAACGTCGTGATGTTTTATGTGATCTACCTTCCATGGGGTCAGATCTCTTTTTTTCAAATAAAGCTTCCTCACATTACTTGAGTTTGCTGATTCGCATGCACATAAGGACACACACCCAACATATTCTAGTATACCAAGTATACCCGTGTGAACTAGTCAACTAATGGAGTAATTTCAGATCAAGTAGACCAATTAGTAGTCTTTATTAGTAGGGAGTAGCTCCTGCTATTTTTATGGTAGGGAGCCGACTGCACAAAAGAATATAGGTAGATACTTTTTGTACTCTTATAGTCTATATAATACAATATTAATATAATATAATCAATTATAATATAATATTATATTAAATTGAGAATCCAATGTGTGATGTTTAAAGTAAGTTATTCAATGAAAATTGAAAAAGTATTTATTTCTATATCATTCTAATCCGGTGTTGAGGTAGGGCTTCCGGATGTATGAATATAGATAGTATCATAGATGCATGATCCCTACCCAAACTTTAGTACTCATTAAATAATAAACATACCCAAATTATAGTACTTTTTAAATAGAAGGGGGGAAAATATTTGTATATAGTGTGAATATGATATTGGGGAAATTCCAGAAAGATGGAATGATATTGTAACAATGGATATTTGCTGTCATAAATAGTTAATATCGGGGCACCGAGCTTCGCTCGTTATTTATTTATTGACTTTTGATAAACCGAACACAATTCTTTAAAATGATTGGGGAAGTATACTAACAGGCACAGCCCAAAACTGTTTTTTTCCCGAATTTTGATTTATACACTATAAATAGTCCAGAAAGTAGGTTATGTTCCATACACTTGAATTCAGGTTCAATTTTCTGTTCAAACATTTGAAAACAAAAAAATATAATTTAGATTATATACAAACCAAATTGAATAACAAAATAACACTCACTAATCACTTGAAATTGTCAAATAATGATCAACTTTGAAAATTATGATATACTCTAGTTTAGGAGTATTATCATGTTATGTCAACAAATCAGATTATGTTGATCAAATCGATTAAAATTGTCTTGCTAGATAAAATTTCTCGCTGATTGATTATGATTACACAGCTGGAAATAATTCTGTCTCTCTCCCACACAGGCACACGCATCTTCTGATATCGAGAGACGACGAAAATATCATCTGTTTTCCAAGGATGAATAATCCTTTTAATGTCGTTCAGCGAGTTTTCCAAAGAATGAGACCTAGTGCAATCGAATCTTTATATCATAAACCTACTATGTTCCAAATTTCGTGAAAATCGTTAGAACAGTTTTCGAGATCCGTAAAACATAAATAACCAGATATAAAAATAACCAGATATATTCAGAAATTGCTCGCTTAATATAATAGGATTAGAAAAATGTTGCAATTCAGGAAGAACTATGCTGAAATGAATGAATGTACATTATTCAGTAATAGGTAACTATAGAACGGGTTTGTTTCGAAATTCTCAATAATTTTTTTCCAATTCAACGATAGATTGCTATCTAGTCTAGGGACTAATGAGCAATTTTTTTCTGTCCTATAATACTAATAAATACTTTATACAAGAGAATCCTCCATAGGGTCTCCTATTCAAATTCTAATATTATTAGTATACTGCTTATGACTGTACTACACAGGTGGGTTTCACTCATTTCCACTGCTCTGCTTTTCACTGGACACAAGACACTTGAATCAGCACTAGACCAGTTCAAATGGCTTCTTCCTTTTCAGCCTCCTCACCAATCCTTCATTTTCCAGCAGCTGATTTCATCATTCTTGAACTAAATTATAATATTTTATATTGCGATGATTATCGTTATCTGTCATTCAAATGGATCCACTGAAAATATCCAAAGATATTCCAACATAGAATGTTTATCTGGCTAATATCAAGTTTTTCAAGTATTTCTTTTTGGTTACTTCATTTAATTCAAATAGTCATGAATAGGCTATATAAAATTAATTCATCGATATTGGACTGAAATAAATAAATCCTTTTTGTGGCAATGAATTGAGCTGAGAAATGAGAATAGTGTTTTATTTGTTTGATGATGGTGGAGGGTGGTATACGTGAATAGGAGACTGGAGCACCTAGCCACCCCCAACCATCTTCATTCGCCGTAATCATCGTCATCGTCATCATCATCACTATCACGAGAGTTGTGAGTGCCCGGCTGGGTGGTGGGGGTGATGAATGGTTCAAGAGAGGCAGCTCTTGCAGCCGCTGTTGCATGAAGGAAACTCTTGTGATACACATTCAGTTGGGTATCATTCTATGGTATCGCGAAAGAGAAGGAAGATCTTTTCTACTTTGTGGTATCGTGCATATCTTATGTGAATTTAGCTGGAGTTTTTCATAACATTATTGAAATTGTTTATTTAGTTTGATGATATCGTCGTCTCTCCAGGCGTCAATCATGATGTTTCTTTATGTTATCTGCATCAATGAATAATTCATCTGCATCTCTTTAATATCAGCTTTTATTATCCGCATGATCCATTTGGATATTTATTTCAAGAGTATTTCTTTTTATATCAGTTGGGTGTGGTATAACCCCAAATAGTTAATTTCCTTGTGTACCGCAACTATCTCAAATTGTAGGTAGATCTCCTCATAGTTTAATATTGTAACATATTTCATGTTACCATCAAAGCCTTAATTAATTTTATAAGCTTTTGTATTACATAGGTAACCGTAGTTGTTAAGCATTCAACTTCTTCCTTCCATTACATTTCAAAATATGAATTTTATAACGTAAAATTGGCCTTTTTCTATCAGCCTTCTCATTATTATATGATTATGTGTTTTTGTCTCTGTTGAATAAATAAATTATTTTGCGTATTTATAAGAATAGTAATTCAAATTTAAAAGCAAGAGACTAATTTACAGCACAGAATTTTCGTAGTAAAAGTGAAGATGCCACTAGTATTTTATCAATCTAGAATCATCTTGTGTTGAGCATAGTAGGCCATTAATCAAATATAAGCAGTAATTGAAATTTGAACGTTGTAATTCCGTTGTTCAGATCAAGAAAGAGTTTGATTTCTCTCAAGAATGAATCAGTACTTATTTGTATAAACTGAAAAGGATAGGAATTGTGGAAAACCCATTGCTTTCTGAAAGTGGGAAACATTTTTCTTTTTTCAACGCCGTTAGGGGTTTAATCTTATCTATAGACGAATACGCGCATTCTAGTGTAAAAACAGCAAGGCTGGTAGATGTGCGCATGCGGAATGCTTGATGTACGGTGCGTGACCTCTGCCAAACCCCCATATCGACCTCCCCCTCCGACACCTCCCCCCCACTCCTTACAACCCTCTTTTCGGCTTCAAATGACTGAAACCACTGCTCTACTCTATAAACAGGAAACCCGTTCGTTTCCAACCAACTACCCTTGCTTGCAACGTAAATAAATAATAACACCCTACCGCAATTGTAGTTTCAGTCAAATGTTGTCAGGTGTCATAATCAGCAACAATTATTATGTCTTTTAATTTGTAGTTTTTGAATTCAAAAATCTACTTGATATCAGTTCTTAATTTGATTGTTTGATTGAATATTAAATTGATTGAAATTTACCGGTTCTGATTCAAAGGATCTGTTTCTCCTCAAAGCTAAAACAAAGTTGAGAACAAAAATAGCCCACTTCAGAATGGCCCACCCGAATGAACACACTTCACCTGAAGGACTAGATGATTTAAACTCGGAAATTGGCGTTTTTACTTTTCAATAAGGTGAGACCATGTGCGTGGAATTATTACGAGAAGTATTGAATGAGGTTCACCAGCATCGTCGTTTTTGGAAGAATCACGTTAAGAGAATGTCGCCAGGAAGGATTCCACTTCAAACTCTGTTGTATAAACCGAGGGGAAAAGAGATGTAGGAAGATCATGAAAGAGATGGCAATGAATATCATTACAAATAAATCATATTTATAGTCAAATAATTATAATTTTATCAATACTACACATATAATCATTTAAACATCTATATAATCATCAATTGTGAGTCGGAAGAGACAAATCTGCCTTGTACTCGAAAGCAATAAGAAGAAAAATATTCACTCTCCTCATCTTTTTAAAACTCATTCTTAAAAGTGGAGACGATTTATTTTGAGGGATTGACTATGTGAATAAGATTTTTTAATAAAACTGGAAATAAATCATGAATTTTCTCTGAGGTATCATCTGTTCATCTATCTAGGCAGAATTTTTAGTATATTTTATGAGTCGAGTTTTGAAAGTCAATGAGAACATTGTTGCCTTTTGTGGAAGTTGAGGATTAAGGTTATTATTTCGTAATCACACCATAAGAATATGAGAGATACCCGTCCTATTCATGTTTTCTATAAATTAGGTATTTTCGTATCAAATGATGTAAAATGACAGCAGTAACATCGTATTCCAACCATGTATACAGGACATAGGCCTGGAGTTGGAGTAGCGCAGTGTGCCTCATTGCTGTGAATGAATCCACAGCGGGGGGGGGGGGGGGATTGGTTGTTCATTTTCAGTCCGCTTTTCTTATCTTGTTTTTGGCGAACTTCCTGCAGGCCTATTTGCATTTCTTTACTCTCGTTCTCTCTCACTTTCTCTGTTACTCTTAATTTGATATCTCTCCCTCTCATTCTCTCTCTGTCTCTCACTCACGCCCTCGCTAGCTCACTCAAACAGTTTTACACCAAAATTCCCACGCAATAAAATTTGAACAGATCGCACCGCTCTTGTCACGATAACTATTCTTTTGAACATTCTCACGCAGGCTTGTTGTTGACCGAGCCGCCATCTCTAGTTTATCTAACAAGTTTCATCTTGAAATTGTTTTTTTTTCTGTCTAAAAATTGAGCACGCATACTAGCGATCAAAAGTTTAATATTTCGCGTCATTTTTCCTTGGAGTACCGATTGCCTACTGAGCAAGAGCTCAAACAACCGTCGTCTCACTTCCAAGAGCAACTTTTGAGAGTTACCCTTCTGAGTGTTTCACAATGCAGATACTTAATTTCTTCACCAATTTTGATATGGGTTATTAAAGTGATAAAATTCCGGTCAAGGGATGAAACCATCAATAATTTTTACTTTCCTTGCCCTATTACCATAGGTAAGGAAAGTATTGCTTTCCGAAAAAATTAAGGTACCCCAATTTCTACATTTCTATACGTTTCAAGGTCCCCTGTGTCCAAAAAAGTGTTTTTTTTTTGGGAATTGGTCTGTATGAGTGCATGTGCGTCTGTGTACACGATATTTCATCTCCCATTTAACGGAATTACTTGAAATTTGGAACTTAAGGTCCTTACAATATAAGGATCCGACACGAACAATTTCGATCAAATGCAATTCAAGATGGCGGCTAAAATGGCAAAAATGTTGTCAAAAACAGGGTTTTCGCGATTTTCTCGAAAACGGCTTCAACGATTTTGATCAAATTTATACCTAGTATAGTCATTGATAAGCTCTATCAACTGCCACAGGTCCCATATCTGTAAAATTTCAGGAGCTCCGCCCCATCCATGCAAAGTTCCATTTTAGATTCTCAATTATCAGGCTTCAGATACAATTTAAAAAAAAATCAATTGGAAAAAGATTGAGCATGAAAATCTCTACAATTAATGTCCAGTAACATTTTCACCTTATATTGGAAAGAAGCTTGAAATTCGAGAAAATGTGATTATTCAATTGCAAACTGTTGGCAACTGTTGATTCTATTAAATCATTCACTATGGAGAGATAGCAGACCTCGTGTGTCTCCAGCGTTATTGTCTTGTCACCAGCTGGCTCAGATCTTTAAATAGTAGAATTGAGATGCGCGTGAACACTGGCGACAGGTGATCAATTTTCATAACGGCAAGGAAAGGTTGTGTGAGTGCGCCACACCAGATTTTTTTATTTGATTTACAATGGTTACTCAAATTTTCAACTCAAGTACAATAATGTGAGAGAATACAGAATATAATAAGACAATTCATTATTGAATTGATTCAGTCTCCTCTATTGCTGATAATCATATTTCATATTTTTATTTTCTTCCAGTAGTGTGTCTTGAAGTTTGTATTAGGTGTTTAGGTGTATCAGGTCTTTTAGTTGGCAATATCAAGTCTGTCACAATCTTCAAAACTAGAAGATACAGTATTTGCGAAATGTATTCTGATCAAAAACTTATTCGAGACTAGATGAGGCGACCACGTTTGTCTTGAAATCTCGTAAAATCTTCCGATTACATGATTCACTTATTATGACTCTTGTGAACCATTCACTGAAGAAAAAAATATGTTTGCTACATTGAAGGATAATAATAAAACGATATACAGTAGCTTACAAGGAAAAGCTCATGAAATAAATAACATGTGCAGTGGTTGTTGCAAGTCCTCGATACTCGGAAGTTGTCGTATTTGATGGATAATCTGTCTGTTGTGAAGCTTGCTCTTTACTCTGTCTCTTTCTCTTCCTCGCCCTCTCCATCCGTCATCGGGCCAAAGAAATCACAGAGAAGAGAGGAAATATCGACAATCATGTCGTATATATTTGTCTCACGTATCAAATATTGGAGCAATATAAAAAAGTGGTGCATTCAAGAGGATGCTCACGAAACGGAAGAAATGGATTTTCCGGGAGAAATATGCTTTATTGGTTTGATTTTCAGATGTATTTCTTGTTTTGAATCTATTTGGAGCAGAACAGTTCTAGTAAAGGTTTCCTTCTAGTATATATTATCATTTTCAAATATTATGTTTTGGGATTCTTAATTCTCAATAACTGTAAATCAAAAATCAAATCACTTTTATTCTGACATCATCATAAATTACACTTTACATAATATAAAAGTATCAAAGCTCTGTATCAAAAAGTATTAAAAAATATATATATATATAAGCTCTGATGGGAACTCTTGAGAATGTATACATTAGATCTATCTATTCCAGAGAAGACTTATAGAATTAGAATTGAGTAATCATTCATTCAGAATGAGGAATAAGTTGATTCTCTATTCTATGTAAACCTCTCGGCTGCGCCTTAATTTTATAGGCTTTAAATCTTCCAAATTTACTACAATTTTATGAATTCGATATAGACGTGCATATTGTTAGAGTTAAGAACTTAGAGTGAAGTATTTGAAGCAATATCTTGTTGCATTTCATAGTCTACTAATAAATTGTGTAAAGCTGGACAATTCCGCCATAATAATAATCAAGTTATCGAATTGAATTCAAGTACAGTTCCTCTTTTTATTGTGATAGATTTCTATATTGAATAAAACGACTTGTAGTTTTGTCGACCAATTAATAAAAATCGAGTTCTAGTTCCAATTGTTTACAGCAGAAATCTTCAAAATGGTACAGGAGAATATATATATAGTAATTAAATGTGAGCTCGCTAACCTATGAAGACCTAAGAATAGCATGGGTCGGTAGAGCAGTCATATTACTAGAGCTGAAAGGCACCAATAAATAACAGCAATGAATGGAACAGTAGTTATTTCATAGAATTATCTTAATGGATTTCCCATTAGTTATTTGATTTCCAATAACATTCGTCGTTTAGTTTGATTTTCTAGCAATCACCACAGTTACCTGCAGTATTCCCTTTTCATTTCATAGAACAGATTCCATAATCAATTTCTGTTCTCGTGTAGTTGAAAAGAGAATAAAGCTACATCCCCAACTGAGATTTTAAATTGTGATTAACACAGTTTCAACAACAAGTAAAACCTATCTTTGTAACAGTAAAGCACAACCATTGTAGCCCACATAATGTCTGTTTTCCATTTTTATTATTATTAATATCTTAATGCTTTCTGGCACCCTACCCCGTTCGGAGTCCGAACAAGAGTTTTTGGATGTCGCAGACCATTAGCACCCAGGCATTTATATGTACACAACGTGTAAACTATACATATATGTTAGCACCCTGCCGGAAATATCAGGCTCAGTCTGCGGGCAATGCCGACTCCAACCCTCCACAATTGCAGGATCATTGTTGGGTCGTTGTGTAGGGGTAGCGTCTGTGATAATGCTCGATTATTGTACCATGTGGTTTCTCGTGGTGTTGCTGACAATAGTCTCTTCTACAGCACAACATTACTTTCACTGATTAACTGAACTGGGATACAGAAAACTAGTACTAATAGTAGGCTACTTGTACTTTTTAGTAATGTTTCTTTATTTCTTCATATGTACTTTGTAATATATTGTGAAAAATTGATATATCACAAACGGGTAAGTGGAGCGTCGCTGAATTTTTTCGTTCTCGTTTGATAACTTGACTAGAAATCAAGCTTCACACCGATCGATTGTCTAGCAAACGCACTGAGTTTTCCTCGTGAAATTTGTCAGTGAACAACTAGTAACGCGGCAAGTGAAAGCCCCCGGGGAAGCGATGACAGAATGCGCCAAATAAGTGTGGCACTGTTCAACTTTACACGCCAGTATGACATCGTCTCCAGTGGTGATAGCCTAGTTGTTAGTTGTTGTAGCACGAAAATTCAATTTGATTTAACCTTCATCAAATTATGTAATCACACATGTCATCGGATTCCTTTCCTTCTTTATTCTGATATTTCATTATTTTCGTTAGATCCATTATTTATTTATTCCATCAGAGGACATAGGATTACGGCGGCTAAATGTAATTGAATATTGGGTCAACTTGCAAATAGAGTCTAAAATCAGTTATTATTATTTTATATTCCAACGGCTTACCATTTATGAGTGTTTTAATGATTCTTTGTCAGGAATGAAGTAATTCGATGTGCTTTGGCTGGAATTGAAAAAACATAGACTTTGAAATTGATTGCCCCTGTTTCATTATATTTAGTGTTTTATTCATCATTAACTCTATCCTGTTGCACAATTTCTTTTAGTCCTACAGTTATCATGCTTGCCTTAAATTCTCCGGTATAAAATAAACTGGTAAGTTATCAGAATATACCGGTGCAGCAAATACTTTGAATATTTATTCTTCAATACACACTTTGAAAGTGTTGAAGATGAACTTCAAGCGGTCGATGAAGCAGTCAATGTGGTTTTTGAAAAAGTTATTGAAAAGATACCTTCACTACCAGAACTCATTAATCAATTGTTCGTAATGGGAAGTGAAATTGAAAATATAAGTTTTTATCTATCATAAATTATTATCTTTATGAATATCTCTGCTTCTTCGATGGTGAAGAGAGGGGGATTTACTTAGATTACAAAGTAAAAGTGTGTTGTGCTTGTTATAATCAGGTATAATTCGTAAGATATTGAAATTTTGTTATCACCAGGATAATGGTCGAGTGGGTGAGTGCTGGCTGCTCCGAAATTGGCGGAATGGCTGAAATTCCACACGAGCTCCTGTCAGCTAGATGCCCTCCCCCCTCCTTCGTCGTCATCCACATGCATCTCGTAGCACTAATTCTTTTTCTCCTTTTCCTTCTCCTCCTTCTCTATTTCTTTTCCACGTCCTTCTTCTCCTTTACCTATTCCTCCTCTTTCTCCTCCTCCTCATCTTCTCTGTTATTTTCCTCCACTTACTACTTATTTTTTCTTCCTACTCTTTACCCTCCTCATTCTCCTCCTCATTTTCCTTCTAATTCTTCTCCTTTTCCTTATCCTCCTACCGCTCTTCCTGTTCATTTTCCTTCTACAGCTCTTCCTCCGCCTCTCCCAACTCCACTATTCTCCGTATCTTCCTCCTCTAGTAAAATACCTTTTTTTCAATATGTTATGTGCTGTTATTTCAATTTTTCTCCATATTTCAATCAATTCTTTAGTAGCTTATCGCTGATTGCTCATTTTGTTGCCATTTTTTGTTTCTTCCTCTCCTCGTTCTCCTCTTCAAGTCTCAGTTGAGTCTCTTTAAGTTTATCAGACTTTTATTCTTACGGTACTACTACACATCCAATACCACTTCTTTTCTTCATTCCATAGGAAGAGACTACTAAATCTCCTTTCTCAACTCTTCACTCTTCATTAATATAGAATGTCTGTCCTAGACCTCCACATTTTATCATTTATATGGTTGTTTCCCATTTTATTTTCCTTCCTTCTTTGTAGCACATTTCATCCATCTGCTCATTCCCCTATTCTTTCATCTTGTTCTTTTTCACCTCGCTTTCTACCTGTCATCTTTTCCTATATCCCGATCTACTTTGCAGCATCTTCTTCTCTCCTCTTCCTCTTGGCGAGCACGACCTTACCCTGGCCAGAATCTGCATTGTTGGGCTTTTATAATTCCATCCATTCGCCACTTTCTTGACAGGGTCTCCCTTAATCGGAGCCATTGTCAAGTGAAGCGAGAGCTGCCACACTTTTTTCATTCTCCTTCTCGGAGAGCGCAACGCTCGTGTGCTGTGTGTTCTATATTCCACTTGAACTTCTTTCGCGATTTTTGAATTCCTTGCTTGCTTGGCTCAAATTGAAGAAAAAATCTTACCTTTTTTATTCTTTGTTTTCGTATACATACGAAAATTCAAATTACGAAAATAGCAAATTCTTGTCTTTTCTGTGATTTAACACATCGAATGCTATTTGATTGCTACTTCAGTTTCAATTTTCATTTGTGTATTTTACAAGTTTGAGATTAAATTGTTAAGGTCATAAAAATTGTTAATTTAAAGATATTCAGAGTGAAAATTTCAAACTCCTCTATGGATACTGCTAATGGAGCTTCAGATATTTTCAAATAGCCCTAGACTTCATGATGGGTGAGGATTTGTCATTATATCCTAGGTAAGGGAAACCAGGTAACCTGGTGACGTTTGTAACTTCTAGTAAGCCTGATTTCGTATTTTTGGAATTGAAATTATATTTTTACATTCATTTTCTACTAAGAGATCAGGAAATTCACTTCTGACATTTTCCCACATAGTTTTATTTTTTAATGAATGTCAAATAGAAATTACACGTGTACAGTATCAGAAATCTTCTCAGGGAAGATTAAGCAAACTCCCCATCAATACCCGTCTACTATACCTTGGACTCTATTCTCTGTGAATATCCTAAAATCTGATAGTCCTCCATTGATACAACAATGATAGTTGGATGTTGGAAATTAACGCCCATTTAAAGTTAGAAATAGAAGTGAGCGGAAGTAGAGCCGTCTATTGGGTCTCAGTCCAGTCTAGGCTCTTCACAGACACGTGTCTATTAATAGAATTTATTGTAGGATATAAGAGAGAGAGAGAGAGAGAGAGAGAGAGAGAGAGAGAGAGAGAGTGTTGAGAGAGAAGGAGTGAGTGGGCATCGTTCTAAATTGCCATTGGCTGGCGTGCTCTTGAAAATTCGAGTGCGTTAACTCACTTGGCATTTGAACGACTTGCTCAGCTCAGCATTGGCCAGACATGTTGCATGCTGTGCAGACCACTGACCACATCTGCTCGGTTAGAATCAAGCCATGTGCATTTTCCTCTATCGTTCTCAAAAGGAAGTGTTTTAAGTGCAGTTCAAATACAGCCAATTTGCGCCAATTGAATTATTAAACATCATGAGCTAGCTTCAACTTTGCTGAATTATGAGATTGCGTGTCTGTTCAAAAAAGGAAACATGAATTTATAGATTGTGGCCACTATTGTATGATTGAATAGAATTTGAAATTGTAGTTCTTTCAAACCTGTAATGAAGCAGTTCCATTCTCTTTTGTTTTCTAAAGAAAACAAATTATTCTCTTATGTATTCATTAGTCTTCATGGCTCGTTCCAGAGAGAATAGAGGAGGAAACTAACCTATTAGTTTTATCTGTGCTTGCAAATATATTGAAAAGTATATCAGAATCATGAAAACAATCTTGAACATAATTAGAATGTATCTTGAAATATCTGATTTAAATTCATATTTGTTTATTTGTATATCAATTCATAATTTAATTTTGAACATTGTTAAATAATGTTTATTGAGTTGATATTTTACGAATTAAAAGTTGCCTGATTGTGTGATATTAAAAAAACCTATATACTATACTAACCATAGTTTACCAGAACACAATTCTTCAACTTGAACAATTCATTGATAAGCCAAACAATACCCAATTGTACAATTTTTGTGTATTGTTCAAACTATTTGTACCAACAAATACTAATTGATAATTTTTATTAAATGAAAATCCAAATTAATTACAATTCACCCCGAAGACTTCTGCTACTGCAAATATTGACAACAGGGTAAACAGCTAGATGTAAATTCGATGAGCGCTACTTTTAAAAACTTATTATTCCCGGGCCGACAAATAATTTTCGAATAGTAGCGTTCATCGAATTTCCATCTAGCTGTTTACCCTCTTGTCAATATTTTCAGTAGCAGAAGTCTTCGGGGGAATTACAGCATTTAATTTGGATTTCCGTTTAATAATAATTATTAATTCATTAGCCTTTGAATAAATGCAATATCTCAGTAATTTCCATCTGTAGAAATACTAATTGGCCAGCCATGTTAGCCGGCTGTCGTCTCGGGTCAGGGTGCAACGTCTTGTTGCACCCTTTAGTGTGCTACATCTACCGGGTCATTGGTTGGAATCCCGACGGTAGGTATGGACGTTTGATCATCTCATCACATCACCCACGTACAAGTTATTTTTCACGTGGGCATCATCCGTGAAAAATGATGAAATATCAATTCAGGTTGTGATAAATATTTCACTGTTCAAGTGTGAACTGCTACCTCTTGTACGGCCAAATTCCATATCCTTTGGTAATAATCGGTTTTGCTGTTCATAAGTTGTACAAACTTCCATACGATCACAATTTCCATTTTAAACTATTCATTTTAAGATTGTACTCTCCAGTTGACGATTGTCACTGCATTGTCAACCTGTACAGGACTAGAGCGTAGGATAGTTTGTGTATTGCTCGTCTGTCTGTAGCCAGTGGTGGCAAGAGGCAAACAGAAGTTGGCATCTCTCAAATCTGCTGCTCTGCTGTTTGGCACGCTCCTGCTCTTGGCAGGCTGCGACCTCCCCTCTCTCTCCTTGCACCTTATCCACAATTAATTTCTTCTCTCCCCTTTAGCTACAGACCATCCTTTCAACCACGCCCGTTTCGCGGCTTTCACTTACCCTCATCCTCAACGTTCTCCAACTTCTTTACCTCTTCCTCAACCTGCTCCTTCTCTTATTCTTCCTCACTCCCCTTTCACTCCTAGTTCATATCCTTCCACGGTTAACCAATGTAGTAAAATCACCATTTTCCTCCAGCTGAGTCTCCTCCAGTCTCCACTCCTCCAGTCATCAGTCGTTTCCTTTCTTTCGCTCCCAATTTCCTTTTCAATCAATTTTTCATTTTTCCATATTCCCTAATATGTAACTTGTCAGTCCCTAATTGTCCAGCTCTGTATATGATTTTAATGAACTCCACCCCTCCTTTTCCTTATCACTTATTTTAGCAATACTTCTGTTTTCCTTTTTCAGTTTCATAAAGATTTCACCACTGCTCTACCTTTTTCAAATATTATGCTCTCATTTCTCCTTTCCTCAAATCATTCTGTACGGATTCGATTTAATATGCTTTATCTTAAATGTTTCTCTTAATATGGATCATCTTAAGGTGCTTAGTCTCCATCTTTTCTGTTTTTTCTTTTCTAGTTCCTCCATTGTCTTCTCGTTCCTTTCTTCTTCATTCATATGTAATATGCTTGTCTTCTCTTAATTAAACTTCCATTTTCATCTCTCTCCTATCTTCTTTTCCTCTTTCCTTCTTCAATCTGGTCTCCTGTTTCTTCTTTCCTGATTCTTCATGTTACCCTTCTCCTTCTTCCTGATCCTCCTCCACCTGTCCTCCTCCTTCTCCTCATCTCTCCTCCTCCTTCTCCTCATCTCTCCTCCTCCTTCTCCCTATCTCTTCCTCCTCCTCCTCCTACTCCTCTTCATCTCATTTGTTTCGCTGTGCCCATCAAATCTAAATCTGCGCCTGGAGTCCCCTCTGAACGCTTTGCCCGTGCAAATAGAGCATACTATTGTAGTCAGTTTCGGCTTGTTTTAGTCTCAAAGTAGACCTCGTTTCTAGCTTGTCTGTTCGTCTCTGTTTGATGACGTCTACCGTCTATGCCGCCTTCTAGGGGCAGGCAGGCCTACTGCTTCATCACACAAATCCCTCCAGTAGTTGAAAGTACTCACGAAGGTGTGGTGTCCTCTATTCGAACAAACTACTCTTATTCAAGGGTTTTAGCTTGCTAGTTGCTGTTATACAAACCAGTGTAGCTTGTTGGGCTTTGTGCCTCACTCCATTCACAATAATTGTGTTAATATTGTGTGTTATTCACAATGATAATCATTGATGGTTTCTTCGATCTTCAAATCTGCAGAAATATCCTCACTTGTAGGAAACAGTTTTTGAATAAAAGTTTCTATTCTATGATGCGGCATTGATAATACTGAATTCATATGTCTCTCATTAGACTAGTTGAATTTTTTATTTGAGTAGATTGCAATGAATTGACTATAGTTTGTGAAGAATGGAATCTATATACATGAATTTCATAAAATATAAATAGAAGAAATACCCTACAATGCAAACACAAAATATGTATAATTATGTGTTGTGTCTTCATGAGACGACGAAGTTTGAACATACGATTCTACAGTATGATATCTTGAATGTTCCATTCTTAGTTCTGATTAGCTACATCTTTGTTTCCCCTGAATGAATAAATTATGAAGCATATTTTTACTCTTCCATCTCCTGGGGATATTTTGTACGATTTATCTTACTGGCTTCATCATAACTGAATGTTATCTCATAAAACGGTGTATTTATTCAAATGTAGGCGTATTGAACGTTGTGTTGTCCGTTTTCAAATTGCTGTTGCGTAATCTCGGGCTCACACCCTCCCAAGTGTCCTCGACAGACGCGTTTCCTTCCTGTCCACTTGGAGACGCCCTCATTGTAACGCCGAAAATAACGCTTCAAAAAGATTTACTGGAAGCAATCCTTGGAAAAATTTGGTTATATTGGTTGAAAATAAAAGATTGAAAGAAAGATTCGATTTCTATTGTTGGTAGATGATAAATTATTTGAGAATATACAAAATCTAATTCTAAGTTGGTATTATTCAAATGTTGCCTAAAACGTTCAAGTATTTCATAAACATAAAATAAGATAATCAATTGTAATTATTGTGACCTCCAGGATCATTCTTGGGCCATATTTCAAAAATTACTTTAAGTTTTCAACAATATTCATTCAACCAACTGTTTCTTTGAATAACATACTATAATTATGAGTCAAACTTTTGAATGTGTTCACTTTTACGTGAAAAGTATTATTGAATCATTGGCTCCAAACGTATGTTTGTACATCACCCTTTAATAGAAGAAGTTTTGAATGTGGATGAAAGAGGATATCCAGTAATCTCATTATTGTACTAGCCCATATGATTCAGTAAATAATTATCAATTTATAAACAGGCTCGAATGCGCTATTTCTGCTCATTTTGATAACCTTATCATGTGTTGCAGATGTTCCTTCAGTACTTGACGATTATGTTGCTGCAGTTGACAGGAGCTATATCTTATTTTATTCAATTATCCTTTCAGCCTATCCCTTCAAATTTAAAGCTGGATTCAAACGCAATAGTGACAGTGAACAGTGAAAATATCATATCTCATGAGTTCTCATATCGAACTACTAGTAGTTCTGTGAACAGTAGACCTCACGCAGTATTCTCATCCACAAGTACCTGATTGAAACTATAGACCCTGGAAATACAGCAATAGACTGGCTTCTCCACACAATAATCATTTGTCAGCTGATTTATGATAAATAATTCTATAGTCTGATTTTTACTTTCCTTGCCCTATTACATAGGTAAGGAAAGTATTGCTTTCCGAAAAAAATTAAGTTTCCCCAACTTCTAAATTTCTATACGTTTCAAGGTCCCCTGAGTCCTAAAAAGTGGTTCTTGGGTATTGGTCTGTATGTGTGTGTGTGTGTGTGTGGGTGTGTATGTATGAGTGTATGTGCGTCTGTGTACACGATATCTCATCTCCCAATTATCGGAATGACTTGAAATTTGGAACTTAAGGTCCTTCCCCTATAAGGATCCGACACGAAAAATTTCGATCAAATGCAATTCAAGATGGCGAAAATGTTGTCAAAAACAGGGTTCTTCGCGGTTTTCTCAAGTGGCGAAAATGTTGTCAAAAACAGGGTTTTTCGCGGTTTTCTCAAAAACGGCTCCAACGATTTTGATCAAATTTATACCTAAAAAAGTCATTGATAAGCTCTCACAACTGCCACAAGTCCCATATCTGTAAAAATTTCAGGAGCTTCGCCCAATCCATGCAAAGTTTTATTTTATATTTCCAATCATCAGGCTTCAGATACAATTTAAACAAAAAATTTCAAGTGGAAAAGATTGAGCATGAAAATCTCTACAATTAATGTCAGTAACATTCTCACCTAGAATTAATTGAAAATAAGCTCGAAATTAGAGAAAATGTTATTATTATTCAATTGCAAACTGTTGATTCTATTAAATCATTCACTATGAAGAGATAGCAGACCTCGTGTGTCTCCAGCATTATTGTCCTGTCACCAGCTGGCTCAGATAGTAGACTTGAGATGCGCGTGAACACTAGCGTCAGGTGATCAATTTTCATAACGGCAAGGAAAGTTGTGTGAGTGCGCCACACCAGATTTTTACTCTAATATTGGCGTATGAAGGAGGCTCCTTTTTCCTTTTATATTATCCTTGAAATGCAAAATTTCCAAAAACCTTGTATATACGTCGACGCGTAATTGAAAAAGGAACATACCTGTCAAATTTCATGAAAACCTATTACCGCGTTTCGCCGTAAATGCGCAACATAAAAACATATAAACATTCAAACATTTAAACATTAAGAGAAATGCCAAACCGTCGACTTGAATCTTAGACCTCACTTCGCTCGGTCAATAATTGATGAAAACTTTAAATGGCAATCTCATATAACTTTTCTGTGTGAAAAACTAATCTACATTTCTTATAAATTCTATAAATTAAACAAAATATTGAATATAAATAACATAGTTCAATCAGTTTTTCAATATGGATGAACTCCTTCACACTGTAGTTTTTGTTTAGAGTGGGTTTGGAACTCCCTCACTCTACGGAATTTTGCCCGGCGCCAATCAATTACTATGAATTGAAAAAATACACTTTACTATAATTTCACTCACAGAACTAATAATAGTATATAAGAAAAAGATAAAAAGAGATAGATCAGGGTCGTGTGTAGGGGAATGTATGAAGTGAAAGGCAAAACAAAGGTTAATTATGAATTTATTAATAAACTTTAAATTGAAATGAATTTATAAAATTGATTAAAATATAGTAATGATTTGAAATATACAAGACGATTGAATTTTTTAAAGTACTACAGTTCAAGTTTAATTTTTATACAGTGAAATTTAACAAACAGTTCATATTTATCTGGTTATTTGAAGAGTAAAATATAAAATCAAAATATTGAACACCTCTAGTTAAAAATACGATTACATTCAAAAATAAAAGAATTAATAAATTTTAAAGAATGATTGTGATTAGGGGAGTCTTGCTTTAATAAACTATTGTTTGTGCTTAGAAGAAAATTTCAACTATAAGCTTCAAGAAATTAATTAAGACTGTGTCTATAGATATGAATTTAAAAAGAAGTAATAATCAAGTTTGCTCTTTACTATAAAATCCAATAAACTTATTTGGGCTTTTTAAGGTGAGGTAGTGTGGATTTGAAATAAGGAAAATTGAAAATTCGAAATACAAACTTTACCTGGTTCAGTCAATTCCCTATAGGATAATTGAAGTCTGAAACCAAAGAATCACTCCTACACTGAACACCGTCCAAAATCCAAGAAACTAAGAGAGACTAACCTCGCAAGACATGGTCTGCCTGCTTATATACTAGCACCACGATTTTCCACCCCTCATCACCCTTCGCCCTCTAGCTCCACCTACACTCAAATTCTCCAGCCTAATATTCAGCTTACAAACTGAATTCAAATATCAATTTAAATTTACCATGTTTATTATGATATATATCATTTTAAACTATGGCTCCCCTTCATTATTAAAACAAATGATATCATACATTTTACCAATATTTAAACTCTGAAGTTTGGATACTGACAATTGAATACATACTCATCGAATTTGATTAATACATTAATCAATATTATAAATCTAATATGGAAAATACTCCAATAATAAGTACATGAAGTGAAGAACAAAATACAATGTCATACAGTACATCATTACAATTGAATTGAATAAATCAAATTAATAAGATACTTATTAATTAAGCAGGTTTCTCATACCCATTTTATAACTATACTAAATGTCAAAATGTTTCAATCAAACATACCTAATTCTATTTACAAATTTATCCTCAGCCTAAGAATCCGGATTCAACTAACTTAACTTATAATAATTATTAAATTATAATTCATTGTACAACATATATTTTTTGAATAATTTATACATAGCCTATCCTACTTCATGACCTAATTTATATAGACATCTACTCATATATCATGTTTATTCAAATAATTGTTCATAAAATAATTGCTTCAATAATATTCATCTGCTAATATTAATCTGCAAATATTCATTTGTAAACTAAATAATATCTATATTCTACTACTCTCCTAACTATATATCTATATTGCTATACACCATCTACATATACCTGCCATCAACTTATGCTATATACAAGGGTTAACACAAAACACATTGGTTTCTATTGTAAGCGTGCCTGTGAATAATGTGTAATATTGTAAGCAATATTAAGCAATATAAATATTGTAAGCAAGTTTCTATGAAAGAATTGATTTTGTTTCAAACTATTTTGAAAAGAATACCACTGTCATCTGGCTAGGTAGGCTATTCAACTGTATTCTCAATAGTTTCTAGAAACGGTTCTTTTTATTATTCTAGCTCTCGAGCGTCCATATTCTTACAATACAATATGTTCAGAGCACATGTTACAACAAATATCAGAAATCTACAATTTTTCAATTTTAGGATAGCACATGGTCGCCATTTGTGTCTCATGGATTAGTGATATGGGGTGCTGCATATGATGTACACATGGAAAATCTATTTATCATTCAAAAAAATATAATAAAAACTATCTTGAATAAACCAAGGTTATACCCAACAAATCTAATTTTCCTGGATTTTGATGTTTTTACCGTGAGACAACTATAAGTCAAAGTACTTAAAATACTTAGTAAAAAATAAAAATATCTTCCCAAAGTTGATCAAGAACACTTATCATTTCAGACCGGGTTTAACAGAGGAATTTCAAGTTTATCCTACTAAACTTTCATTGATCAGAAGACTGCTAATTTACACAAGCAGTAAACTGATCAATGTAATACCTTTTGACTTGGATTTCAAAATTAGTAAAAAGAGCGTCAATGAGTGGATTAAGAGGGAATATTTCTTTACCTTAAATATAGCAATTTAATTTAGATTTTTTTATTTTCATTTTATAGTCTTTTCTCTGCACAATATTTGTTTGATTTTGTATGATTATGCTGTTATGAAATTTTGTAATTATTAGTTGAATTTAACTTTAACTTTTTGCATAATTTCGAAATATTATGTTTTTCTTTCACTGTTTTGCAACTCTCACCAGCGGGCAAAGATTTTCTTTTTGCTGGTGATGCCTAGATTTTATATTTAATTTTAATTTTATTCAAGTATATGTATGAGTAATTATGCTTATTTATTTATATTTTTAATGATATGTCATATTATAAAGAGTTTGTAATATGCTTTGAATATTCTAATTGGCAATAAATGAAATTGAATTGAATTCCTATTCAGCCCGGCCCAGCGAGTATGAATAATCGCATTACAACTTATGGGAATTATATTTTCACTGTTCACTGTCACTATTGTGTGGGAATCAAGCTTTAGTATATAATATCCTCTCTTGTGTTTTAAAAAATCTTCAATTTAATCGTATTTCTCAAACAACGGGCTCTGGCCGTTTATAGATTTGAGTTTTCATTTATAATATTCTGAACTCTTCCTCATCTTTTTCAACACTATCCTTCGATTATATATGTCACAATCACGTAATAAGTACATTTCAAAATAAGAAAATAAAAGAAGTGTGAGTGTACTGAATTTCCTGAATGTACCAAGATGAGTGTTTGAACCAAATTAAGGACGTCATATAGAGTCTCGTTAGTCACATTACAAGCTAAATCCATATTCGTTGAAGACTGAAATCTTATCTAAATTCACTCAACAGGAATTGGACTATTTTATTAGTGCCATTTTCGGTAAAGAACATTCATTCTAGTGCCGGTGAAGGGGAAAGAGGGTTTTCATTTGATCGTATAAATGCGACGAGTATGTTTGCCCCAACCCCCTCTCAAAACATTTACGATGTAGGATCACGCGAAATACGTGTTAGTCTGGCCGCTTACGGATCTGTTAACGGTATTCATTATTTCCGCCCATTTTAATAGTCTTCACTATGCAGGAGGCAGGAGTGGTGGGTGAGTGAGTGAGTGAGGAGTACTGATTCTTATTGCGCCCGTTTAGGCTTTCTTCGTGACATGGCTGGATGCACTTCTCGAATTTAGTGTGGTGCTGAGGTTATTCCAGTACTATTATTCATTTATATGTAAACGAGAAGGTTCACTTGAGGAGCGTGCAGAGTGTTTGTTCCAATCAGTTTTTTATAAGTTTTTCTTTGTTGTCTTCATTGAGTTTCTAGTTATGTGTTTTCTTTGTTTTTGTACTCTCATTTTATATTTCTAGTTCATTTAACTATTAATCTTCAAATTTGTTTACTGTTTATTTCTTCATAAAATAATGCATTTTTGATAAAACAAGCATAATGTGAATTATGGATCTTAACTGTTGATCACTAGGGTCACAATATGATACTTTATACTTACATTCTCAAAATTTCGTGATATTGAAGAAAAATAAATATTTCATATCACGTAGCTATACCAAGTATCAGCACTAAAATTTTTCGGAAATTCCTGCAGCTTTCTCATTCTTATCAAGTTATATTCTTTCCATCACAAGTTTGACGCTGATTACTCCCATAGGGTATTCGTTATAAAGCGTTGAATAGATGCAATATATCTTTGTTCATGCTGGTATGATAATAGTGGAAGGTGTCAGTGAACTGCTGAAAGGTGCGAGGCGAGACGAAACAATATTCAAAATTGCTTAGCAGTATTCGCTTGGCAAATACATTACAGTGCAACAGTGTTCTCAGCTACATTTCAATCTTCGTTTCGTATATTTTTTCCCTCATCCTTTCTATCTATCTTCCGCACACCTCTCCGTATCGTACACACAATTTCGTCTCTGTTCACCATTCCTTCTTGTTATTAACTGAATTTGTCCGCTGTTGAGAAGATAAATTATTAACAAGTCACAACCCTGAATACAACATTTACCATTCAGCTGCTTTATTTTCACGTATCTCGTTCCAAGACAGTACCTAACGTCGTCAGTTGAACTAAGCAACTGATATATTCATTCATCATGTTTGTCTAGTTCAAATTTAGTAATTGATAGCAGGTAAACTGACTTTGATAATTTTTCTCAAATAGAAGGTAGAACAAACAAGGATTAAGCATTGATCTTTAGTTGCTCCTGTAACTTTTGATGAAAAGTAAACATTATTTCATTGGAAATTGACAAAACTCTCCCAATTTTTTCCATCTTCACATGAAGCTATTGAACAGAGAGGTCTTTAGGTCAAAGTTAATAAACAATTACATTTTAAAATTTAGCTCCAAAAATTTGAAAGTACGACTGCTAATAATAATAAATAGTGAGATAATAATAACCATGTTGGACAGTCCCCATACAAGCTAAGCAGTAAATTTATTTGGTGTGAAGGCGCCATAAGTGCATGATTAACTGAATTATCTACATTCTAGATCTAAATCCTGCATGAATCGATAGCTCTGTTTTGCGGCATTACTACGAGTCCTTATATTAACCACCGTAAATTAACCTACTACCGTTGTAAACTGAATACGTGTCAAGCATTATCTAATCATCAAAATATGTATTATTAGTGTAAAAGTGAAGGTCATCAAGAATCGTTGGTGAAAAAATGAAGAGGTCCAGGTTGATTTTGGCCGAATCTTCCTTTTTCAGTAGTGTGCGTGTACCTGTGTATCTGAGAGCCCTTTTCGACGTATGGTCCCCAGGGATAACATCAGTCGGTCCACCCCTGCCACTTTTTTATGTAGCGAAACCTGAATAAAGAGCTGCTTGAACTTTCATACAAAGCGGCAATTACTTATTCACGACCATCCTGCCCTTATCATTTGATTTTATATCTCAGAAAAGCAACTGATCACACAAACGCCGAACAATGGTTGAACTCCGATTAAGAGAACGAAATTAAATTCATTTTTTACTTCAACCTACAATGAAACAAAACAGATTAAATTTAATTCATTTTTATAGGGCTACTGGAAGTTTTATTATACAGAATCATTAATACCATCTTATTGCCTTTGATGATACGGCAAATTTTGATTTTGACACTTTTTATCATTTATAGGCCGAAACCGGTAGTATCATCAAAGAAAATAAGAGAGTTCTAGTGATTCCATATGTTGAAAAAATGTATATAAATATCTTCAAAGGCTTCAAAGTCTTGTAGAAAAGACCCTGGCTCTCCTACAAATTATGATAATGAATCAATTGAATCTTCAATTTGTGAGCAGTTTTTGGTTTAATAATTTTGATATTGAACAATGAAGTCGAATGATAATAGTTTAGTTTCGGAAGTTCACTATTAGTGTAGAAACACACTGACAGCTTAGCGTAGCGCAGCGTATGTTTTGAAACAAACTCATGCATTGATGGTGCATTGGTGGTTGTACACTCTGGGTAGCGTATAGACAACGTTAGTAGCTTTGGTGTATAGGAGCGCATAGTGGAGGATCAAACTACTTTTTTGTTTTTCTCAGAGCGCATCGAAGCGTATTCGAGCGTAGGCTTATAACCTAAAATATTATGATGATCACAATCAAGAATGATAGTATATAGATATAGAATAGCTATAAATATACTGTCCTTGGTTAACAATAATTTTGCGACTGGCGGAAGCATGTAAACACTGCGTGGTAATAAAGTACATTGAAAATTAGTATAGTTTTTTATGAAATGAGAAATATGTTGGAATTGATATAATATGATCATTAATGTTTTACCTTTACCCTACAATGCGAGGCAATAATATTGATTAAAGCACTTATATTATAATAAGGTATAATTCACTTATAACTTATAAGTTATTGAGTAAGTGATAGTTATAATTATTGTAGTTATTATATTATGACTTATAATCACTCATAACTTGAGGTAGCAATTATATTATGAGGTATAATCTTCCTTTCAGTATAAGATATAACTTTCTCAGCATAAAATTTTTCTAACACACTACAGTTGAAAAACAAAAAAAGGTTTCTGATTAAGACATACAGAGTTATTGGAAATTATAGAAAGAGCTTAATATTATTTCTTCTACAAAGACAATTTGAAATGAATGAAAGCATTGAAAATCTGAATAAAATATCAAATTTTTTTATTCAAAGTGTTAACAAACTCTTATAGTAGCATCTACTTATATATTTAAAACTATTAAAAGAAAAGTCTGATCAGTGAGATTTCCAATGTAGCCTACCTACTCATTTATCCCATTCTTGTGTAATTTCTCTTTCTTCTATTTCTATTTTACATTTCTCCATGGATTAATAACTTTCGGCAAGTATTATTCATTAATCATAATTCATGTATTAGTCCTGGATAATACATTCGAAGGTTATGTCTCAAATTATTGTTTAATAATTCAATTGTTAGGTAACCTACTCAATAATTGTTAACTTATTATTTTCATCTTGTTGAGCTGTGTGATCTTGTTATCTTTTTGCTTATAATTTGTGAATTGGATTGAATCTGAATTTGAATTTTGCCGCCTTTATCCAACTCTACGCTACGCTTTCTGTGTTTTTTCGAATTCGCTGCGCTACGCTAGACTTTTCTGTGTGTTTATACACTTACACTAGAAATCTACATACTATGAGTACAACAATTCTAAAGTATCAATTGGTCGATACTTTTTCTTAAATAACGATTTCAGCAAAGAAATATTTTTATTGTAATTAAAATATTGTTATTATTCTCATTTGTTTCGATCACAGTTGTCAGAATCATAGAAGTTTTCTTACCAGTGAAACTATTATTGAAACGTAATGAGGAGAGATTATTCATGGAGAGCAAATTATTAAGGAAAAAAAGATATCTGTTTAAAATAACTAGAGGTAGAAAGTCAGACATTTATTTATCAGGCTAAAACTTTGTGAAGCATTTGGGAAGAATGAGAAAATGAAAATTATGAACGTTCGATAACTAGAGGAATAAGGGTTTGAAATTCGCAGATGGAATAGAAAAAAAGAGTAAGTAAAATGAATAAAGTAGTGAAGGAATACGGAAAGTGAATGAAGAAAAGTTGTAGTGTTATCTAGAAAAGGACAGCGGTAGCTGGAAGTGTGGAAGGTCAAGAGCCATTCATTCATTCATTCACGGCATTACCATGCGGTTGGTAGCTTTATGCTAATTGGCTCATTGCAATTCATTCCTGAACAGATTGTGACTGACAAGAACATAAATGATTCATAATTTTTCAATGATAAAGTTTGATAGGCACGGCCCATGCGGGGACCTTCCTCCTTTTCAACAGTTATTAGTTATTAACAGCAATAATAGTTATTAATGTTCATTAATTTAACAGTCATAGTTTGTAATCATGGTCATGTATTTTTTAGAAATATTTAATAAACATTATACTATCAACATAGGCTACTAGATTCATAGTCAGTTATGTTATAATGCTGTGAATATTTTAAGTTTTATTGCTGTCTATAACATGAATTATTGTGTTTCTTTTATGAATAAAACGTTTGATTTGATAATAGATCTTACGAATTTAGCAATTTTTAATACGTGATAAAGTTTTAACAGCTTTAAACAAAAGATTTCAACATTGATGATAAATTTAAATATCATGAAACCAAAGGTAAGAGAGGAGTTAGTTCCATTATTACTACAGTCAGTTCAATCTTTCAATGTTATTACATTAGTGTCATTTGCATTGTAAATAAATAAGTAAATAAAATGAAAATCCCTTTCACATAATTCAATTTGTGTGATTTTATATTATTCAAATAGCATGTTGAATATTTATGTAGAATTCATTGTGAATTTGTTATTTCTGTGGAAATATGAAATGAAGCTGGTTGAATTAAATAGCTTTTAGTGCATGCTGGTACCATCATGGCGATACATGGCCGCTCTCAGACCAGCCAAATTTGTCAATTGATTTTACCGGCTGCGTGCTTCCTATGTAAGTCCCTATGACAATCCCTTTGATGTCAGCATCTGTGTCATAAGCATGAAATGAAATTATGCCAAGGTCAAGTACAGTTCTCCTAACTAGTGTATCATTTGTATTTCCTGTAATTACAACCCCAAACATATTTTATTTACAATAGAAGTATTTTGTTATCCATGTAGTATATCATTATAGAAGCCGAAATCATCCCCTCAAATTGACTGCCTACTCATAGAAAAAAGTGAAAGAATTCTGAAAAATGTGGAGTGGATGCTTATTTTTTTATGTTATCATTATCGATGTTCTGCTATATCGTAATTCAGCATTCAAATTAGAAAAATTCCTGTTATACAGGGATAATTCTCTCACATACTAGAATCAGATTATTACAGAGTCCACTATCTAGGTTATTGTAGGGGAGACTTTTCTTGTGTTCTCTTATTCGAATTCTGACTTCTTATTCAACAGGCCCCAGATTTGATTTTGAATAAATCCATACCCTTATTACAATGACTAGTTACAGTGGCAAAACTAAGTATAATTTTCAAGCTAGAAAATGTGAACAGAAAAAAGTGGATTGCTGCAAGCACCTACAAAATTGTATGTAGACCTGTATAATAAGATGAAATTGTAGCTTACAACAAAGCCAAGCACCATGTTAGCTTGTATACTCGTGTTGTGCTTATTTGCTTGCAAGTTATAATGATGTAGGCCTAATGTATCATGTTGACAACAAGTGATTTGACATGGGTTATTTGGTGCACGTACAGCGGAGTGTAGTATTTTGTAGGAGCTGGGAGTCCCCAAACTACAGCAGTAGTGTGCATTAGCACAGCGAGGAGTATAGAGGTGTTCCCGAACACTGAGCACTATAATAATATTCGACACATAATGCGACAATGTGAATGGAGGTAAAATGATGATAGGTTGTGATTGTGAACAGGTGATGGCTCAGGAGAGCATCGCTAACAGGTGTTTGGGGAGTAATCGTGGTGGGGGTGACGTGGTTGTTGGAACCCCCAAACCTCCAAATCAAGTCCCACACCGTTGTTTCCTGTGCAGAACCATCACATTATACACTGCCACCAGTACCCTCCCCTTCCCCCCACCCCAACCTTCAACCAAAGGGGGTGATAGTGTTCCTTTAAAACGACCCCCCCCTTTAAATAGCAGTCTCATCATCGTCTAAGAAGCAGAAGCACCTTCTCTACCCCCCCCCCCCCAGTCATCCTCACCCCAACGTGCTGCCACGTGAAAGGGTTGCTCTAATATTTATTGAACGCTTCTCTATGACCGGTGTTCTACCCCTGTTCCTACCCAATCCTCCCCCCCCCCATTCCTTAAATTCAACTTCAACCGAACAGCAAATCGTCAAACTGCCTTGGATTTTTGATGACTGCCTTTTTTTCTACCCATTCGCAAACTATTGTGCTGCTGTCATTGACTGTGTAGTTTCTTTTTGGCGAAGCTATTTTGGGATATGAGTGAGTTCAGGGAGCAGCTATACTCATTATAAGGGTTGAAAGCTAGGAATGCATTGCTTTCTCCATCTATTGTAATAATTCTCATAAAATTTGTTTCAAGGTAATGCTTTATCAACGAGAAAAGTGAAATAGTCTACTGAAAGATAATTTTAATTGTGGAAAAGAGTCCACATCTTTTCAAAAATCTTATTTTTCAAGTAAATAACTCATTTATGAGTTATACAATATAGAGGAGCTACAGTAAACGTTGATTCAGTCAACTTGTTTACATAAAGTTTGTATTTTTAATGTAGTTGAACTTACTCGTACGCGTACCGGTACTCAATGCCCAATGCATAAGATCTTCACACATGAGAAACGTTTTACAGGGCAGGGGTTGGACGTTTGTGAATTAGTCAATCTATCACCAACTGCTTTTCAATTTATAAGACTATTCTGTAAGGCTCCACAATTTCTACTTCGCAGGATGTTTTTCATTTTATCAGGGTCATTGTCTTGTGCTCTGTTTTTAAACAGTTGGTACTACTTGTATAAGCTGCATGTGGCTTTGTTTTAAGAATCACGTGTGCTCTGCTATTATGTCACCTTTAACTAAAGTTGAAACTTCAACTTGCATGGCACTTTACCACAATAAAGTTTATACTGCTAGCTAGGCTTTAGGATGACGCTTGAAGTACTTCTAGTTCAAGTACTTCTCGATCTCAATAATAATAAAAGAATTTGCAGCTGAGTAATCAACATTACACATTACACACCCGGTGGCCGGTAACCAGTCTCATCCATTCTATCCGTTCAGTCTCAATGTAACTCATCCATTCTATCCGTTCAGTCTCAATGTAATCAGTCTCATTTATTCTATCCGTTCAGTCTCAATGTAACCAGTCTCATCCATTCTATCCGTTCAGTCTCAATGCACACAAACAGTATTCCTTTCTATATGCTTTCAGTAGCACTTCTCACAATATATCACACTCTTTCCCTCTCTCACTCTCTCGTCTCTTTCTCACACTCATTATTTTCTCTTCTCGCTATCCTATCCTTTCATTCTCTCTTCTCTTCCTCACTCACCCTTTCTCTTTTTTCCTAAAATTCCCACACATTCGCATTGACTTTCTCTCTCTCAAATTCTCGTCTAATGTTGACAAGGTGTCGGCACGTCGCCTGCCCTGTTGATGAAAATATTTGGGTCCAGCCTTGGAAGGGTGAAGGAAGGTAGTATCCCGGCAAGCTGGTCAGGGCGATAAATTAATAGATTGCACGTACTGCTCTAGTGGCTCTTCATGTGGATGGCCCCTCATGTTTGTGATTATTAAGATAATAAATATAATTAAGATTCCATGATGATGATGATGATGATGATCAGAGCAAACAGAATGGGAGCAGAAGCTACTTGATCGAAGCAACGTCTTCCAAATAATATTATGGCGAATGAGTCGACGTCGATGATGATGATGATGATGATGATGATGATGATGATGATGATGATAGTTATGATTTGATAAACGGCCAGTTTGAATCGGTTGAATAGTATGACCATGATACGTATAGTTGACAGTTTATGATTTAAAAATGGTGATTCTCAGTTTTTCCATTTTCTGTGACTAGATTGTTTCACATGCCTTTGCTTTTGATTTATTGAATGTTTTTGGACGATTCCGACAAGCGTAAAGCGGTAATTTGTTATGAATTTGGTAGCGGGTAGAAACCGCACAACACCTCGGCACGAATAGGTTTCATTATGCTTGTTACACTTGTATACGGTTCGGTTTGTTTACTGTTCGTTCTCGGTCGATTGTCGATTCCGACAAGTGTGAAACGATGATTCGTTTTGAATTCGGAAGTATCAACTCGTTTTCAGCAGCGACCGAAAACTTACCGAACCGAACGGAACCGTATATGTGTGGAACTAGCCGAATGTATTTCGAATATCGTTATCGTTAACTAGTGGTGTACAATATTCCGTAGACAAATAAATCTTTCCTTTGTGTAAAATTCCACTCAGTGAGTTTCAGAACTTATTTGTTTGGTAATAGTAGCCGCAATCAGCATAAATGTCTCCATCTACTTGAAGAGATAGTATTATTAGATAAAATCCATTTTGACCGACCTATACTTTCTTTTCCACAGTTTCCTTGTTCAATATAGTAGGCTAATTAATTATTTATTCTACAAAATGATTCTGCTGGACCAATTAGTTATTTCTTGTAGAGTCATACTTCATTTTCTATGAGTATGCTATGAAGATTTATTTGCAACAACCTAGATAGCAGTATATTCATCTATTTATCGCCCATTCACTCATTAATCCAGTACTTAATTTATCATTCATTTATATATTATTTGTCACTCCTACAGTTCAGTTTGATAATGACCCTGGTATTATTATTGAATATCACAATCTACATTTAAAGACTAGCAAACTTTCACATAGTATCTTTCACCTAAGTATCTTAATCAAAATATCTTGCAACCAATATCTTGACTTGTACACTGTCGTCAATATCTGACGTAGTGTCTTCTGTACGTTGAAGGAAGTGATAATACTAATTCACCATCACCTCCTGTCTCTTTCTCCTTCTTCTCCCCCTCCTCCTAGTTCTCTTCCTTTGGTAACCCTTCTTCTTTCTTCCTATTGCTCATCGCGAAATGCCTTCAACCCCGGTAATGAAAATGCATAATGGAACAGCACCCAGTGGGACTCTCCCCCCCCTCTGACATCCCCCCATATCACACGACCCCCTCGAGTGCGGCGCATTGCTTCTCTCAACTCATTATCAAATAAGTTTTTGCCCTCCATCACCTGATGCTAATCGAGCAAAGTTTATTATTCCTCTCCATTAAGATCCCCTCGCACTCACTCATATTTTTGTCGACTTGTTCCTAACAATGTTGTTTTTACACGTTTAATAAAAGAAATTATCCATTACAAGATTTGGTTTCTCCTTGATATTGATGCTCCTGTATAACATTATGACATTTAAAAATGTGGAAACAGTGTCAGCCAGGAGTGTTCATTCTGCTATGTCTACCATGTCAAAGGTCTTCAAAATAATATGAATTATTAGAACTGATGGTGTGGAATTTTCCTAGAAATGGCAAATGAGGGCTCACAACTGTATTATTTAAAATTGAACAAATCCGGTGAAATTGCTTTATTCTGATAGTAGATACAGTCTTATGAATTCCTCTATAGACTTGCACTGTATTCAAAGCGTTAAACAGTTGTAGATTGTTTACTATTACTGTACTGGTAAAGGATCATAGCAATAACATTTATTAATATTGGGTAAGTTTTCTAGTATAATGATGTAGAAATCTAGTAAATACAAGTTAATAAGAAATTAATTACATCATGTATTTTGTGGCAGTGAATCGTATTCAAACTAAACTATGGAATAATTTATTCTATTGAAATAAGAATGAAACTTTATATTAATTGGAAATGTTTCTCAACTTTTTTATTAAACTTGTTTTCTATTGAAGGGTATTTATCGTTTTTCGAATGTTCATGATCATAATAGAGAGCACAGACAAAAATTTTCTTGAGATAATGGCTTATAACTTTTGAATTTGTATTACAACGTTATTAATACAAATCAAATTACACTGGAATATCACTAGGCCTACGATAACAGAAGCTAATCAAGTCCAATTGCTACGAATTTTCTCTCAACTGTATTTGCAGCTATGACAATGCAAGAGTTTGATAAATTCATGCCAATAGGAAATAGGATTTGTACGATTGAGCAAATGGTCGGCTTTATCACATGGAAGAATGGAGCATGAAGACAGCAGACGGGTGGCTGAAGCTCAAGTTACCCACTGCCATCTCCATTCATTTCCAGATCATTGTCGTTGAATAGAAATGGGCAAGAGGAGGGAGAAGAAGATGATGAAGAATAAGAAGAGAACGAAAAGGAAGAAGGAAACGTAAAAGTGTATAAAGATCCCAGGAGAATAAGTAGGATGAAGTGAAAAACTAGTGAGTATTATAGTACTTGAAGAAACTGAGAAAGAAGAAAAGACTCAGATTAGAACAATATGAATAAGTGGAAAGAAGAGGAGAGTAGCTTTTTCATTCTTGAAGAAAGAGGAAAGGAGAAGAAGAGTGCAAAGTACACATGGAAACTAGATAGAGAGAACTTGTGAGAATAAGTCGACAAGGCGTAAGAAAAGTGAGTTTTGGAAGGCAGTAAATGCGAATGGTCGTGTTTTGCATGGAATAGGCTGATTCTCAGGACAGAGATGTTCTCCATTCGCTGAGGTCACTTTCTTTGGCGCGTAATGACAGAGAAGTCGTGAGAATGTTGGACAATCAGAAAAGAAGAAGAAGAAGAAGAAGAAAATCGGGAAGGAAGAAACAAATGATGAGAAGCTGTAAAGAAATAAAGTGGGCTTATAGGCGAATGTATGTATATAGCTTCAAGAAAGGGTATCAAATAGTTTTACTGTAACTCTTTTAACGGCGTAGACGCTTGTTATGGGTAACTTGAATGATCCGTTTCGATGGAGTTTGATGAAAATTTCTCTTGATAATGTTTATGTACTTGTTCTTGTTTGAGTTGAAAATTCTCATCACATCTAAGCGGATGAGATTCATGTTGAAGATGCAGTTAACTTGTAAAAAAACTAAGATAGCTTTATAAGAAATCTTCATTGAATCCTCTTGTATTTGAAACTGCTTGAATATGGAATGTCAAAAGTTTGCAAACAAAGATGCCTCTCAAATTCCTAGGATTTAAAATGATGATTATCCCAATTTAAAATGGTAATATCTTCTCAATGTTGATTTCATTGATTGAACGCTATTTGAATGAAATGATTGTGATTTAAATTTTGCGTTTGTCACAATTTCGACTTGTTTCGATTCAAAATTTCATCACAGTAATAGATATAAGATAATATTATAAGAAAGAAAAATCTTGATTCTCTCAATCGATGTCAAAGTTGTCACTCTAATATAATTAGGGATATGCTATATTTGGATTGTAGTAATGTGATTGATTCAACGATTTTCACAATAAACAATTCAGCCGTTCAGAATAAATTGAGTTATTCTCACTGATTCAATATTGGATTTATATTTCTACAACTCGGTATTTAATTAGATTTGAACGATTTATGGAGATTTGAATAACTATACTGGATTTAAGCTCCGGTATTTAATGAAATAGAATGATGCAACTTTTACTTTGCTGTTAGTATAGCTCCGTACTGCAGTTACTAATGTACTGCAGTTACCAATAGCCTTTTCATACTCCAACGTTTACATGGATTCATGATCATTGAACCTGTTATAATTCAAGCTTTACTTCTAGCCTGATCTAAATGGTCATTTTCCAAACTCATCATACAATGAAATTTCCATTTCTTGCTAAAATGACAAGAAAACTGAAAACCTTTGAAATGATTTATTAATTCATCAATTTTATCTATGAACTTTCACTTCAAGGATTATCTGGGTAGCTAATTTTAATTTTTTTTCTATTAACGAAAATGAATTTAAGGTCGAAAACGTATCAGAATTTTATTCATTCCATAATATCTATCATGGGATGAAAATGTGAATAAAAAGTTACATGTTATCCGATAGAGAGTAACCAGAAAGAACAGTTAATTCCCTGTTGCCACAGGCATGAAACGAGGCTGGCTGAAAATCAGAATTTTAACAAGAATGAGTGCAAATAAGATGAATGCCTGGCTCGGCGCGGCTTGGAATTATAATACAACCGACTGTAATTAAAAACTAATACCAGACCTTTGTCCCTATATAAAGTTTAGTTAGAAACCGAGGGTAACTAATCCCCGAGATGTCGGTCCATTTTCCCACTAACCAACTTCTCTCTATCTCTCTCACTCACTCTCTTACATTCAAATCGTACATACATGGTTTTCCTCCTTTCTCCATCATTATATGGCTAGTAAATAGCTTCATACTATACCTATATACTATCCTTGGGCTAAAACAAACTCCCACCAAGTCGTCTACTTCCCCGACCCCTCCTTCCACTCTCACCCCTCCAGTATGTAGGAAAATGCAAAACACATTTTAATGAGAGAATTCCCTAGACACACATTACGGCTTCCTGAATCTCATCGTATCCAACTTGAGCTCACTTCTGTATCGATTTATCCCTTTGCATCTGAATTGTGAGGCCTTTTGTGGGTTTATTACAATTTTCATTCATTCTGTGATAACGTGGGTTGACATATTCTTGTAATCAATCAGTAATATTGTGCTAGATATTTCTCAAACTCCAAACTCAATTATCACTCCTTCAATTCCGTTATATTCCTACTAATATACTATTACGTTTTATTGGTATCTAAATTTGATAAGGTAAGCATTGTGCCATATCGCAGTGGTTTGAAGTAAGGTTGAGGGAAATGATACCCCAGTTAAGCTTGAGAGTTGAAACTTGAGAGTTGAAATATCACGTTATGTTCATTCAACTTGTTGAAGTATTTTGAGAAGCTTTAAACTATATTAGGTGACAAAAATCCTATAAAGAATACTATTTCTAATCACGTTTAGTTGCTTGATAACTATCATTTTGTTAATCATTTCTGATATAAAAAGAAGTTTTAAAATAATGGGAGAATTAAATGTTAATAGTTTGTTTGTTTATTTAATTATATTTCGTTTTTATTGTCGTTGTCTTCTTCTAATGATGCCCAGAGGAACCTGTTCCGACATCAAACATTTTCCTATAAATTCTCGTAAATTAGAATTATATTGGAATCCAAACTAAACTAAAACGATTTACTTTACTCTAACAAATCTCAAACAATTCACTTACAATAGCTGTTTTAACACTTTGGAAATCGTTCAACGTCTTCCTGGGAACCAAGCTCTAGTGAAAGCTGGCATAAATTCTAGCTGAGATTGATAAGAACTGTTATCATGTTGTTGTTCTCATTCGGCGGGCGCACATGTTGGCTGCTGGCCGTTGTCGTACGTGCGTGCGTTTCAACCACAGTAAAAGTAATAAGACCCTCGTGTTTCGCTTTTTGTGTAAAGGGGTGAGTTTGGTGTAGCCCAACACTACTGATAAAGGATCAATAGAATTTCCTCCTCCTCCTCCTCTTCACTCTCATCCTTCTCCTTTCCCCCATCTACCTCTTTTACTAGAAAAGGGGTGAAACGTGCCACCTCCAATCCTGTCACACTGGCCCATATACCATTCATATGGCGGGCGCTCTATTCGTTTCATATTATCGGGGCTTGCATCAAGTTGATTCAATTACTACGCTTGTCATTTGCTGGCTAATAAAAGTCTATTATTACTCTGCTTTAAAAAATCTGCTGTAAATACTGAGGAAAATCTTGATACTGTTTGTTGTAACAGACCGTTCTTTCTAATTGACAGTATATTTTCTTCCTAATCTTGTCCTTATAATCAATGTTTTTAGAAACTTATCGGCTGATTTTTTTTCTGCTAATTATTTTTCATATTTATACTTCCTTCAGCATTAACTAAATTAATTTTTGTTTAATTTTTCTGTAGGACTACAGTATTTAAACTTGGATTTCTTATCGGTTATTTCAATTACCAATTCGATCAAATTCCAGCATTCAACACAGCAATCAAATTACATGATTTTTCTATTAGATACTCAATTACAGTATAATATACTGTTTAGATACTGTTTTACAGTATATCATTTCGTGATAGTTTATAAAATCCTCCTATTAATACCACCGTTAATATTTGTATACAAAATATACAAATCATTATTGAACTTTCATTCATGATATTCTAAGCAATGAGCTTTCATATAATTCCATTGTGAATCCATTGGGTTATACTATTTTATACTTGATGTTCAAAATCTTAATCTTATGTTTTCATCTATTTCAGGTAAGGCTTCAATCCATCTAATTACAGTCCAATACTTGGATATCAACCTATTGCGTGTGAGTAAATATTTCAATATTTTCAAATGTAATCTCTAAGATATCTTATTGTTAGTCTTACCTTTGACTATAGAAAGAAAGAATATTCTTTCTATAGTCAAAGGTCTTACTTAGTTGTTGGAGAAATCTCTTTGCAATTAAAATAGGCTATACATAATTAGTAATGATCAAATGATTCGAATAATATATTTATTCACTTGATAGGGTATGATGACATTGGATGCGTATGCAGGTGCAAGTGCACACATGTTCATGCATAACCAAGCGCGCAGATGAGAAAGAAGATCTGAAAGAGCAATAACTCACAGTGAACGCCTGCACTTGCTGGTGCATTCATTGTGAGCAGTTACAGACAAGTCACAACTTGTTTCAATGGCTCCTTCCAGATTTTGTTTTCTGCTCATGCTTGATCTGACTTGCACTTGCTCATACATGCATCCAATGTGATCATACCCTTATTTAAATAAACTCAGGCTTTATAGTATTATCATTATATAAGTCATCATACTTTGTTGAAATTTCAATTAATATACAGCAGGCTACTTCTATTCTCCATAACAGCATAAAAATCGATTACATATAGCATACAATTCTATATTTTCGGATTGGCTTCTCACAAGTGCTCCACTCAGCATACACACTTGTCCAGAAAGTGGTTATGTTTTCTCCACTTTAAAAAATTTGTTTCCAATTTTTTGAATCAACAAAAACAAGAAATTTCGAATTAAGATAGATTGATTACCAAATTCAATATCATTATTACTCTCACTAAGCACTTGAAACCATAAAATATTAACTAATTTGGAAAATTTCGAACAGAAAATTATAAACGAACATCTTTACTAGAAGCACAGCTTCAATCATGGCTAATCTCTCTCTTCTCATTTGCTGTTATGCTATGCAAGCTGCAAGTGAAATGAATGGAAAATTTCTAGAAGTAAATATGTAGCGATCAATAAATATGATACATTGGAATTCATAATGTTATTGAAATTATTATTTCATGTATATAACCCAACAATATATTATAATCTAAACGATTATACTAAATCATTTCTAGTTTCGTTTCTAATCTTCTTGTATTTCAAGTATCATTCATAAAGTGTCAAATGTATCAATGACATTGCTAATGTTGGTGTGTGAGTAGGCCTATGTCTGCTCTGCCGTGACCTTCGTCCTTGTAACTGGCATTCCCGTGGACTCTGGTGTGGGGTTTGGTTTTGGGCACACTCCCTAATCTATGAATCGCATGACTGCATCACTCCTCACCCCCTCCACCTCCTCACAGTGGTCCGACCCCCCCCCCTTTCGATCAGATCTCTCAGCAATATCTAAATTGAAACACTTGAAGCAACTATTATGATGATATTGTGTTGTGTGTGATACCAGTCGTTTAGGTGGGTGTAGAATGACATCCGTTCCATTATTAACCAAAGACATCCTATATCTAACCATATGAATTATACAGTTTGAATAAGAATTCAAGTAAGAAATAGACATAGAGATAATACGGTAGAATTGTTTGATTATCACTAAAATTATGTTGAATTATAATTTATTCTTCTATATATTTTGTTACTTTAAATTTGTTCTACTACTAAAGGTTCTTAAAATATATGCACAGGATATTTCTTATCGGAATTCTATTCACTCAATTAGAATAGGTATTTTCAACTGAATTCTTCTAGTGAAGTTCTAGAAACTCTATTCATTCTTCAGTTATTAATGTCTTCATAGATCCATTCCCCTCCTAAAATTGAATCACCTATCAAATCATCATATTGTTAAATATTGATTAATTCAACTTTTGATAGTACCCAATCAATCAAGAGAAAATTTCTTGAGTATCATTGTACTGAAAAGGATCCTTTATTAATAATTAAAAATAGAGTGTTTAATTACAGATGAATAAACTTTTTTCAAATTAAAAAATTCAAATGTTGTCAGCGCCTTAAAAATAAAAAGCATGGTTTATACCAGTGAAGTACACTTCTACCCTGGAGAACACGATTAAGTGAGAGTATGCATTGCCAGGAATGAGAGGAGATAAGAAAAAGTGAGAGGTTCTACTTAATAATGAAAAGAAAGAGAGGTGATTGAGAAAGAATAGCAAGAGTATGTGTTTCAATGGGAAAGGGTTGAGACCTGGGGAGAGAAACACAGGAAAATCCTCGTGAGAGAAAGAGCTTCAGAGGTTGCTTCTCTCTACTCTATCTGGCTCTCTCTTCTACGTTAACATTTTGCCTGGCATTCCATGCAGCTTTATCACCAGCTAGCTTTCATTCGCCTCTGCTGTCGTTGTAATTGTAAAATGTATATGCGATCAGCCGTGGGGCATGTATGGTGGATGGTGGTTGCACTTTGATTTACGATTTTAGCATGTTGAAAACCCTAGAAGCTTCCAATGCTGATCGCAAACAAATCGCTGACGTATAGTAGTCGTAGTGGTCGGCTGAATTGGATTTTCGAAGTGTTTGTTTTTGTTGCTGTTGTGATCAGAAACTCATATGATGTGTGCTGCATTCTGCATAGGCTGCATAGTTTTGCTTCAATTGAAGGCTGTTCTCGTTGGAGAGAAGGATGTGGAGTACTGGTCAAACAATGTAATAGAGATAAGAGTATTTTAGTTTCTTATCGATTGTGGAATGTGTTCCTTTCAACTAGTTTATGATTCCTGGATTATTGTTGTAATAAATATTTTGTATGTAACTCGTTTTTATTAGCCTATTCTACTTCTCTATTCTTCTACTTATACAAGTCGCTTTTCTATTAACGCTAATTCGCCTCCAAATGGTGCACATTGGTTAATGCTAAATGGACTAGCAAATAATGGCGGTCAGTCAAACTTATGTTTTCCTGACCAAAAACAAACTACACATCATTTCAAAGAAATCGGGAATATACAGTGTATCTGTAGGCATTTGAGACTTATGAGCTTTATGTGTGGTGTGTATCTGCCGTACGCTAAATAATAATATTAGCCTATTTGTTAACTTTTGCCTGCCATGAGTGACAACACTAGAAACACTTGGAACATGAAAGCTGTAGTATCACCAACCCATTGGTGATAAAACTGCCAAAGTCCATTAACATCATTAACACCACTGAGCTGAATTTTGATAATAATTTAATTACTTGTAGAGTTTGATAGGACTTGATCTAGAGCTCTTCACAAATGGCAAGAGTCAAAAAGTTGGATGAGACTAGGCTAGTTGATTGGTAAGGTGGTTGATTGGCCCTCAACCGTACAGTGCTGAGTGCAGACACAGATTCAAGTAATTAGCGTGCAATAATTGATGTAGCGTTGAGAGTGCCGGCGTCCTCTAATTAAATTTAATTGCTGTGATGGTTGGTTTCGAGTACACTAACCCTACCCCTCCCCCCTCGCCATCAATCCACTATTTAACAATTCTCTTTTCGTCACCATGCAGCGCCACTATTAATCCCGTAATAATTGTTTCGGAAAACAGTTAGTTGCTGGCACTTTGTTGACTAATAATCCAAATGCTAGTCTATTTAAGTTGCAGAATTATTATTCACTGGGAAACTTGCAGTTCTTATTTGTTAGAAAATATATTGATGCTGTGGACCGGACCTACTGTTTGTTAAATTTATGACATAAATTGATTCAATTCAATCAATTAATAAAATATTTTATCAATATCGAAATGAAATTTTCCAATTCAATTCATTGATTTCACTATTAATAGTTTTCAATTCAGTTGAGCGTGTGCTATTTAGGGGGGGAATACTCTTCTGAAGACAATGTACTATACTATTGTATCGTATTGCCGTTGGTTCAACTAATGATTCATTCAATCTTACCTTATACTCATATCACTGAAGGTCCAAACTTTGCATAATAATCACTACTCGATTAATATCTATTTATACTCATTTCAAATCATACCTCTCTCATACTCATGTTACTGATCATCTTATAACGCAATCCATCAACTCGTCTGTTATAGTTAATTCAGTGTCTGAAATTTTTTTCTCGTTCCATAATCTTCATTATACTCTTGAATAAAAATCTTGATAAGTTAAAAGACAATTCTTATCATCTTGATTGCTTGATGATAATTAATAACATGATGGATATTATAGCAAGTTGAGACTTGGCCCTCCATCCGAAGAAATTACATGGTTGCCAATTCGTGTAAAATTGCAACTTTCTCAAATTTCCAATTCAACGTCAGAATTGGATGTAGAATATCACCCCCGATATCCTAGTAGTGCTAGAAAAGTTTCAGGGTTGAAGGATCAAAAGGAAATTCAACTTTTATGATAAAATTGGAACCATCGCGAAAATTTGCTTTTCTTTTGAATATCACTTCTCTCAGAATCGTGGGGCGTCGTAATGCGTAATAATTTCATATAAAATTAACGGGGAGAATGTTTCCTTTCTATCGGTGTCTGGATAATTTTTATCCGACCTATAGTTATTTTTTAATTGATGTTTATGTTCGTCAATGTCGAGACATTTCGAGCAGAAAACATGAAATTTTCGACATGCTGGAAGCTTTTTTGTTTCAAAAGATAAGTGGGTGGTGAAAGCGAGAAAGTTTCTCAGAAATAATTGAAATTATTTTTTCCATTGTCAAAAGTAGTCGGAAGATCGTATTTTGGTCTCCAAAGAAGTTCGGAGAGCGGCTGCATGATATGCATTGTATACCAAATTGTATGTTAAAAGCTGGAAATTTACGAGAAATTTGACTGAATTATTTCAAACGTAAAGGTGCGTACAGCCTGTCGCTCTGCTCCGCAACCGAACGTCACTCCAGCAGAGCGATTGATGATCGACCGGCGAGCAACAGTGGTCGACCGGGGAACGCGAGAAGATCTAATATCTTCCGTAACGTTCATGATGGGTGCGTGGGCGGTGCGACTGTGGTACGAGGGCGGTACGAGGGAGGAGCGTGCTCGGTGCGGGTTGGAAGCACGAATATGTGTACGCAGCTTTAGCAGCTGATTGCCTCTAGTAAGGCTGTAATGAAACACTGCTTGGATTATTCGTGGCGAGGTTGTCATTTTCACTATTTTTGACCGAGCGAAGTGAGGACGGTTCAGTGAGCGAAGTTCAAGTCGACGGTTTGGCATTTCTCTTAATGTTTAAATGTCTGAATTTTTTAATGTTTATATGTTGCGCATTTACGGCGAGACGCGGTAGGCCTAATAGATTTCTATGAAATTTGACAGGTATGTTCCTTTTTTAATTGCGCGTCGACGTATATAATAGGTTTTTGGAAATTTTGCATTTCAAGGATAATATAAAAGTGAAAAGGAGCCTCTTCATACGCCAATATCAGAGTAAAAATCAGATTATAGAATTATTCATCATAAATCAGCTGAAAAGTGATTACACAGATGTGTGGAGAAGCCAGTCTATTGCTGTATCTGATAAGGTCTATAGTTTCAATCAGGTACTTGTGGATGAGAATACTGCGTAAGGTCTACTGTTCACAGAACTACTAGTATAATCATGTGGCTTGCAGTTGCTGAATTTTTCAATCGTTTTGTATTTTGTTTTTGTTGATCCGAGTTATTGATAGCCTATGGTAGCACACCATTCAGCCGCTATCCTTGACTTTGAAACTACTGAAAGGCCAAAATACGTTGTTCCGAGTACGTTTGACAATAATTGGAAAAATAATTTCAATTATTTATGAGAAGCTTTCTCGCTTTCACCACCCACTTATCTTTTGAAACAAAAAAGCTTCCAGCATGTCGAAAATTTCATGGTTTCTGTTCGAAATGTCTCGACATTGACGAACATAAACATCAATTAAAAAATAACTATAGGTCGGATAAAAATTATCCAGACACCGATAGAAAGGAAACATTCTCCCCGTTAATTTGATATGAAATTATTACGCATTACGACGCCCCATGATTCTGAGAGAAGTGATATTCAAAAGAAAAGCAAATTTTCGCGATGGTTCCAATTTTATCATAAAAGTTGAATTTCCTTTTGATCCTTCAAACCTGAAACTTTTCTAGCACTACTAGGATATCGGGGGTGATATTCTACATCCAATTCTGACGTTGGATTGGGAATTTGAGAAAGTTGCAATTTTACACGAATTGGCAACCATGTAATTTCTTCGGATGGAGGGCCAAGTCTCAACTTTTTTTACACAAACTATAGCCTTCTATCCTTCTATCAGTGGCTAACATAACTTCTCCAATATCTTGTCTCCCTCAATATCGGATTATCTGACGACGCTTCCCGCGTGATCAATACTGTCAAATCCTCCAACCTAGTATAATTAATGAACTAATCTTCTAATCCGATCAGTTTGATTGTAAACTACCTGATACATAGATTATTTGATTGTTTGAAGCATTAACAGATCTCGTCTGTCAATATGAACTGTATTAAGAGCCGGAATAATGGAATTAGATGAAATTGAATCGCGGGCGTCACACTCACACACATACGCACTTACGTACTGTGATATCTCTTGTGAGAAGGCATTAACGTCTGAAAGACTGTGGCAACTAATCTGGGGATTTGAATGCGCCACTTTCTATTGTTGATGTTGGAGACTTACTGAATGGTGACTTCTCACAGTACTGAGTTACATTTGCACTCTGAGACTGTGAGCTTTCCCCAGAGTTGGTGTTTTCCCCCAGTGGCCGGCCCAGAGGCTCAGGTGGAAATTCTGCTCCCTATTCAACGTGCGCTGCTCAATCTCAAACCCTCTTCTTCATTCATTCAGCACTTTTTAAAACCGGAGACAGATTGTGCACACGTTTTGCTTTCTACCCTCCTCTTTGTCTCTTGCACTCTCTACTTTCTCAGGAGCATTTTGTGATGAGAATAGCTGATTGTCTTCCAACACTTTCACACATTATTCTCTGATATCCTAGCTTTTGTAGCAACGAATGTAATGTCAGGGAAAAACTTAGGGGCGAAAGTGATGAAAGTTGTAGCCCATACATATTGCTGATGGGTGAGGAACGATGATTATTGTGTAAAAATTTCAAAACCTTGTTTTCGCAACTAGGCTATCAGTTAAATTTTGTTTTCTAAAGATGCTTGCATGCGGTTGACAAAATATAGAATGTTAATAATCTAGTGGCTCCTTGAATGCCAATAATATGGATATTGTTTTTCCATTCTTGTCTCTTATCTTTTATCTTAATTTTCCAGAAATCTTTTAACAAATTTAAATACATTAGAACATTTTAAAGACTCTTGATTGAAAAAATTGTGTTCATTTTTAAATCTTCAACAAATACAATGAAATGGACTTGATCAATTATAAGAACAAGAATAAAGCTAAAAATCATATTGAATTGACTCAGCACGTCTTACACAATTGATGTGCCCAGGGGAGCTTCGTACCCTTCGTGTATGGTGCACTTGAACCCTAAATAAACGTTGTTAATAAGGTTATCTTAATTTTCTTATAATTCTGAAATCACTCCCCGATGGTTTGGAATCTACTTACAACGAAGAACCCATTAGCAGGTCCATTTATCTCTTTTCACTAAAGGGCAAGTTCAATCAAATAATTATTTGACAGTCGGTCTAAAGCTGCGTACACATATTCGCGCTTCCAACCCGCACCGAGCACGCTCCTCCCTCGTACCGCCCTCGTGCCACCATCGAACTACAGTCGCTCCACCCACGTACCCATCATGAACGTTACGGAAGATGTTAGATCTTCTCGCGTTCCCCGGTCGAACCACTGTTGCTCCCCGGTCGATCATCAATCACTCTGCTGGAGTGACGTTCGGTTGCGGAGCAGAGCGAAAGTCTGTACGCACCTTAATACGTGATTATTACGAAATCCATCGATTAGAATTTTTCGATTATTCAATGGAATACAGAAGTAATAGTTCCAATAGGAAATGAATAGTAATAGTTGTTGGTTAAGATCTTTCTTTATTTCTTTATTCTCTCTGAATTGCCATCATTATAGAACATAGTGAAGCAAAAAGTCTACCTCTGTTCGCTTTGAGTACAGTGAATGTATTTATGTTCTCTGTACATTCTATATTCTCTGATTGAGTACTTTTTCTGCATTTTCCATTGGAACTGAGCAAGTAAACTTACACACTAAGCTTATTTCTTGAAAATATTTGAAGCTATTAACCTCTGCCTTACACTTGAAAGTACAGTACATAAAAGGTATTGTTCATTGTTTTCCACTTGAATGTCAGCGTCTTCATATTTCAGCCTGCCACATCATTAGTACTTTCTACTATAACAGCTCCATATAAATGTGCCACTTATTCCAATATTTTGAAAGAGTGACTGTATGGTGGCATCATTATTTTCGTATTTTTTGGATGTAGCTCCCTTGTTTTCGGAAAAGTATACCCCCCTTTATGATTGCATTTACTTTGTCTTGTTTGCGACATCTAACCATCCTTCAAAATTGTGATCAATCAAAAGAAACCTTACTCTTCCCCATTCCCTTTCATATCCTCTCATTCTATTGTGATACTGATAACTGCAGGATGTCTCTCGCCTGTAATAATAATTCAATAATAAGCAGTAATAATTCGATAGTTTTATTTCATTTGAAATTGATCAATCAAGTATTATAATTATTCCTCCAAATTTTATTAATTTATTATGCTCATTTCCATTCTTCGTTTTCAAACAATTTTATTGATTTTTTTGTATTGATTAACGAAGTATTTTCATTTGATTTACCAGAGAAGTCCCTTAACTACATGATTTAATCTGAAAATTTGGAGTACCACAATCTTCTAGATATATCTTCTAGAGTTATCTTCTCCACAATCTTCTAGAGTCAGTAATGCTACTCATCCATCTTGGAACTCTAGTCTTCAACATGAGTTGTTCAGAATTAACTTCATAATCATATAAATTCATCATATCTTACCCTAAGTTAGAATGTAGCAGGTACAGACATAATAATATGGTGATTAACGAACTCTTGAATACAATCTAGATTCTAAAATCAACTGACCCTTTCAAATCAAATTGTAAATTCGGTTTAGAATCATTCCGCACTTATTAATTGCTAGGAGTTTGTTCTACGAAATAGTCTTCCGTCTTGAACACGATTTGATTTATTTGATAATCTTAGAACCGTTCTTAATTTTAGGATGTTAAATTGCCTAGGAGCCCAAAACATGAGCCAATCTTCTTGCTACATTCTAGGCAACCAAAACTAAAATCATTCTTGAGTATTTTATATGGATACAGCCCCTAGCGTAGTGATCCACCTGTATGATATTAACTCAACATTCAAATATTTTTCATAAAATATTTTTACATGTTTTACAACTTCTCTTCTTCTATCAAAGAATTCTTATATCTGTAACTGTAATAGTATCTCATTCTCATTGTCATAATTATTGAAATCTTTGATCTTTGAATTCTATCACACACATGAAAATTTCCATTTTGAATATCCACTATCTCTTGAATGTAATCACTATAATTCATTTGTTTATTGGTAGTACCTAGTTGGTACATTTTCATCGTGTTTTGTAAGTTCCATTATATCATCTAATAGTCCCCTAGGATAGGAGATATAATAAATTCGATTATCAAACCGCTTGATACCAAAACGTTTTTAGCTTTATTTAAAACGTTTTTGGCATCAATAATTGGCTAAAATTATCCAGTTTAGTCAAGAAATTTTCAAAATAAATGGTAATAGTTATTTCAATCTTTACTCCTAATTTTTTCATGTAACCTCGATTGACTCTCGTTTCCACACCAACATTCGTTATAAATAATATTATTATCGATAATGATATTATATTCTGATACAGCCTTGATGACTATATCGACATAATTTGGGTGTATTATTTTCACCCTTGATCCAATTCCAGATTTAGAATCAATTTCTATTTATTACCGCTTTTCATGAATCTCTGTTAAGATTTTCAGACGAATTAAAGACCGAAAGAGGGATTTTTTGTTTCCCTACAGAGATGGTTGGGTAACTTGCCTCTCCTATCGATTTTTGAGCGTGGCGCGGATTTGGAAATAGTTGCTGGTTTTGACGCTAGGTGCCGCCACTGGTCCAGTCTGCTCTGCCATCTGCCGGCTTGTTTTGGAAGTTGGCTTATTTCAATGGATTGATGAACTTCTCTGCTGGAAGTTCAGGTTGCGTGTGCGTTGTTGAAACAAGTTTTTTCCGTCTCATAGGAATACCATGCATGGTTTATGGCTCTCAAAGGGATGAAGCTGGTTAATCTTGGAACTTGAAGAATGCCTTGTCTTTGTAGAGAGCAAACATAAGCTACCATACCTACAATCATATTATGTGCAGTACTAGGATAGTAGTTGACTCTAAACTAGTACTGGCAGCCTACTACGAATAAATTATGACAAAATGTTTCTGATAATGTGAACTTGGATGTAATAATATTTCATTACAATCAAGAGGTGATATCAATCTAGGAAAGCTAATTCAAAATTAAATTGATTCATAAAAAAGTTATAACGAATGTATGAAGTTAAAAAAGAAGAAATTGAATGAAACATTTATGAAGAATATCATTCCACTTCTTTCCTTAGTCGTCACTTTCTGGCACCCCAGTTCTAGACTTCTAGAGCAAAATCCTAGGTTTCATATATATCTAATAATAATTCATATGTTATTTAAACAAAAAGAGTTACATTTTCTACTAAAAAGATTCTATTTTTATAAAACTTGGGGCTTTGATGCCTAGGATTTGTCTGTAAGAAACTTAGAATAATATTTATTTGTAAGACTAAAATTATTCCAGTAAAAAGGACATAGCCCAGGCAATGAATGCTCAAAAAAGGGTATAGAAGGAAATGTTTGGAAGACAATTTTTGACCCCGAAGTTCTGTTAAGGGTATTAAGGAGGTGAACATATCAAAAGTCCCAACCCCTACCCCCTGTGCTATAAGGGTGGGGATGGTTCAAAGGTACCATTTTTTGGTTTCTCGCATATAACTCGAGACATAACTACCTTACAGACATAACTGTTATATACAACATTGAAGCTTACATAATTTCCTACAATATTCATCTCACAACTTTTTCTATATCTTCTCTAGTTTTCGAGATATCCGCTCTTGAAGGTGTGAAATTTAAAAAAAAAAAACACGTTCGCCTAAATTTTTTTTCAGTTTTTGCTTTTATAACTTTTTTAAAAATCGATGGGAAAAATCCATGTTGATTATGAGCCTAGAGAACATTGAATTCTCTTCACTTTGATGTATAATTTCATACTTTTACGAATCTCCCTACACCTTTTGCAGCAGTTTTGGTGTTGAGTGGGAAATCTCCATTTTTGCAATAAGAGACCAATTGACAAAGGATAACTTTCATTGTGCAAGATATACAGAGACATTTTAAATTTATGAAATTTAAAGCGTTTCTTAAACTTTGGGACGATATATCTTCATGCGCTGTACGTCGAAAATGAGTTCTCCAGCGCCCGCCAATGAAATCCCGGCATGATTTCTGGTGCATTTTTCCATAAGCATGAGGTAACAAGCTAGAACTATAAAATCGATTTTTTTCACCATAGTAAAAGATGGTGGAATTGGATAAATCTTCCGGATATTGTAGTATGATTATTTTAGAGCTTCCAGATGGCTGAATTGATCTGATATCCTTGACATTATTAGAATTACAGACGATTTTTTGAAAATTGACATATTTTTGCCGCCATCTTGTTTTTTCATTATGACAAACATTTTTGAGATTGCCATCATGGATAATCTCTTTCTACACATCACTATAAAGAGATTGATACCATTCCCAAGTCTGTACCTTCAAGGAGTCATGAGTTACACGGTTTTCTAATTGTTGGGATTGGCATTTGGTGGAAAAAGCATGTTTTTCGCTGCAAACAGTACTTTTTACTCTTTTTCTGATGACGCTCCAGTCGTAAAATATGGACTTACAGCCTCCAACCTGATGTCAATTTGGATCTTTAGAAATATTCTACATCACTGTGCCAATAATACTAGTGTTTGTTCACTGCGAATACATATACAGAGTGCAAAGTAAAATATTGTCCCCGAAAATGTATGTTTCAAGTTTTTGAAGATTAATAAATAATGGAAAGAGTGGTCGAAATGAGATGATTCTCTCGAACGTCATTGTTTGGTTATTTCCTAACACTTTGGTGATAAAACCAATCAGATATCTCTCAAAATAACTGAATAACAAGCGATATAAAAATTTCTGTCAATAACGGCCGCCATCTTGTATTTTTCAATGATGTCGAATATTTTCGTTGTTTCCATCATCAATATTCTCATTCGTCTTGTTGTAACGAAGAGATTGAGACCATTTGCAAGTCTCTATCTTAAAGTAGTGATGAAAAATCGATTTTATAGTTCTAGCTTGTTACCTCATGATTATGGAAAAATGCACCAGAAATCATGCCGGGATTTCTTTGGAGGGCGCTGGAGAACTCATTTCTCAACGTACAGCGCATGAGGATATATCGTTCCGAAGTTCAAGAAACGCTTTAAATTTCATATATTTAAAATGTCTCTGTATATCTGGCACAAAGAAAGTTATAATAGAATTAAATTTGAACAAATTGAGAAAAAAAAATATTTTTTGGGGTTTTGAATGTTATAATTAAAAAAATATGCGTTTTAGAGGAAAACTTTATAAAACAAAAATTGAAGAGGAAGATTTTAAAAATATTTTCGTCTAAAAAACGGTTGAATATCTCGAACGGTTATTGAAATACAAGCGATTTAGCAAAACCCTGAAAATTTTGGCGGCCATCTTTTTTCTGATGTGTTTGCCTGTGATTTCGACTTATCATCATCACGATCCTTATTATGCTAGACCGAACGAAGAAATTGAGACATCTTCCACGGCTGTTACTCAAAATTGACCACGGAGTGCCTTATTCAGGTCATTTGCGCCCGGACTATAATTCTGTAGTCTGATTTTTACTCTAATATTGGCGTAAGAAGGAGGCTCCTATTTCCTTTTATATTATCCTTGAAATGAAAAATTTCCAAAAACCTTGTATATACGTCGACGCGCAATTCAAAAAGTAACATACCTGTCAAATTTCATGAAAATCTATTACCGCGTTTTGCAGTAAATGCGCAACATATGAACATTTAAACATTCAAACATTTAAACATTAAGAGAAATGCCAAACCGTCGACTTGAATCTTGGACCTCGACCTCACTTCGCTCGGTCGAAGCCTAACCTTCTTTCTCGTCAGACACTGCAATATTTCGTACCTCAACACTTACTATGCCCTCTACTTATTGAAAAGTCTTGCCGTAGCGTTTTATCTAGAAAGCATTATTGATATTCTCTTCTATCCTATTTCTACAGTGTATAGCAAAGGTTTTCTGTACATAGTACTCAGTATCCATATAAAATAATACTCTCGTAATCTAAATAATGACAGAAGAATTGTTGCCCTTCTCTGAAAACTTCATTGAGACTTGCTGAGTTGTAGTCCAGGTAGTTATCAAATCAAATCCATTTATTGCCAACGACAAGTATAAAACAAGTATAGGCCACGTAATTAAAATCACAATCATTGTTATACATGTAAATAATATCATAAATATCATCATAATTATTTATAAATTATTCATAATATCGGGGCACCGAGCTTCGCTCGTTATTTGTTTATTGACTTTTGATAAACCGAACACAATTCTTCAAAATGATTGGGGAAGTACTAACAGGCACAGCCCAAAACTGTTTCTTTCCCGAATTTTGATTTATACACTATAAATAGTCCAGAAAGTAGGTTATGTTCTATACACTTGAATTCAGGTTCAATTTTCTGTTCAAAGATTTGAAAACAAAAAATTTAGAATTTAGATTATATACAAACGAAATTGAATAACAAAATAGCACTCACTAATCAATCACTTGAAATTGTCAAATGATGATCAACTTTGAAAATCATGATATACTCTAGTTTAGGAGGATTATCATGTTATGTCAACAAATCAGATTATGTTGATCAAATCGATAAAAAATTGTCTAACTAGATAAAATTTCTCGCTGATTGATTATGATTACACAGCTGGAAATAATTCTGTCTCTCTCCCACACGCATCTTCTGTTATCGAAAGACGACGAAATTATCATCTGTTTACCAAGGATGAATTATCCTTTTAATGTCGTTCAGCGAGTTTTCCCAAGGATGAGACCTAATGCAATCGAATTTTTATATCATAAACCTACTATGTTCCAAATTTCGTGAAAATCGTTGGAGCCGTTTTCGAGATCCGTAAAACATAAATAACCAGATATAAAAATAGCCAGAGATATAAATACAAAAGTTGCTCGCTTAATATAATAGGATTAATACTAAAATATTCATTCCGATTGTAAAAGCAGTTTCTAATTATTAGAAAATCTGTAATTCGTAATTTAAAATCTTTCACAGCCAAGTCTCTAATGTATAATGTTGATTGGTTGAAGAATCTAATTGCACACGCCCTAAAACTCACATGACACTGGATTTGTATCGACAATATTCATTTCTCAGGTTCAATTTACTTCTAGTATTGTGGAGAATTTGAGAATGACTAGAAAAGGACATAACATTGGTTTTCACGAACAATAAACATTGAAATATAAAAATACAGGGTAAACACATAATTCTAAGCTTAATGAAATGAGGTTTGCAATGCGTAAGGGGTGGAACTTGACATATATTTCTTATTGTCCTCTTTTGTAAAATAAACAAAGAATTAGCATCTTTGTAGTTTCCCCATAATATAGTACCATAGGAAAGATGAGAGTGTACATAGCTATAGTAAACAGTAATTATTAAGATTTTTTGAGACACTATCTCCTTCAGTCTCTTGAGCATAAAAGTACCCCTTGTGACTTTTATAGTGCAAGTGCAATCAACATGACTCTTCCACTCCATATTTCTAGCCTAGGAATTTGACAAAATGTGGTGAATGTCGATTTCCATAAGACACATATAAATCTTGTGTTTTGTCTAAATTTAAAGCAAGTTTATTAGCTCTACACCAGTCTGACACAAGATTCACCTTCTCTTCTAGAACAGTTTCTCTCATTTCGCTACCAGTAATTACATTTAGACATACATCATCCGCATACATGTAACCACTCTGTACCCTCATCCTCAATGTTCCCTGGCAGGTCATTCATATGAATTATGAATAATAAAGGTCCTAAGATTGAACCTTGCGGCACTCCAGTTTGAACAAGCTTGAAACCAGACATGTCTTCATTAAAAGAAACAGCTTGGAATCTATCATTCAAATATGACCTTATAAGTGCTACAGATTTAGAATTTAAACATAAATTTTCCAGTTCAGTCAGAAGATGGCTTTCAGTTAGATGGTAGACCTCCATAATCAATAGAACCAAGAATTTCGTAATCGCTCTGTTAAAAAATTAACTAGAACCTAGATTCGGTTGCTACATCATTATCTAAAACACTAAGACAAAACTACCTCAGAACTTTCACTGATGTTATTTATTGTAAACCGAAAGCTTGTACATAGATTAAAAAAACTTACACTGTCTTATCTTTTGCTCATTACTATAGTAACATGATATTATTAGTTTTGTTGTGAAGGGTTTGCGCACATAGGCGTTTAGGTGTTCGCTTTCCAGCGGTCTGAAGAGGATATACATATTATGGAAGTGGTTATCTGTATTATCTTCCCAAGGCCGTTCTGACCGCCAACCCTCCGTTGACCGCTGTCTGTGTACGCACACCCTGAACGAGGGATTTTAATGGAAGAAGGCTGGAGTTCCAGCCGACAACCTTGTGAGTGTCAAGGCCTTGGAGTGACATTGGAATCCCCAGTGGCGCAATTGGTTAGCGCACGGTACTTATAGTCAGTATTCGAAGCGATGCCGGGGTTGTGAGTTCGAGCCTCACCTGGGGAAGATTTTTTTGTTTGAAACGACCGCTTCGCTGAAGCGCCTACACCCATCCCTGTACCATATGACTCTGAAATCCAAGAAACTTTATTCCCAGTCGATAAAAAAGCTCGTTAAGTGCAATTTGAGATTTAACAATGTTGATGAGAGTTTGCTTATAAGTTAATTAAAATTATAGTCAATTGTATATTAAATTTAATACACTTCACTACACTCAAGAAATTGAGATAGTCGATATAAGATCCAATCCAAACCAATTAACAGATTTAGATCACAACAGTTGATTTTTAATTAAAAAAAAAGAAATTACAAAATAATTGAATAGTCAAAGTGGAATTTGATTAATCAAATCTCAACTACTTGTCATTTACATTAGTTAAAAATAAAATATAGAATAGAATTTATTGTTTCTCATAAACAACAGTACAATATTACAAGAAAAAAACAATTAAAGATATTAAGTTATTATCCAAATTTATCAAATGCTATGTCTCAAAAATATTACAATGTAAGAATACAAAGAAATATTTCTCATTTAAACATCGCCATATGCAGTCACAATAATATAAACAAAATTCATTAGCCACATTTTTTAGCTACTTAATGCTAAAAAAAACGAATATTAAAAATTTATATTTCTTTCATATTACGAAACAATACATAATGTAATATACTTCTATGTTACAAAATTATATCACTGCATAATTAGCCAACCATACTGTATGGTACAAGAAACAATAATGTGTGGTACCCCTGTAATGAAAATTGTGTTGGGGTTACCAAACTTGATTTTAACAGAAATAAGAGTGAGTCAAGCCCGATCCTCACTTAATCACAAACAAATTCCCTTTTAAAAAAAGTAACAGAAAAATAAATCTTGAAAAAATAAAAACATTAAGTGCCATTAGCCCAATGATCTAATCCAATTCTCAATATCAACTATGCTCATCAAAAATTGTCTGATATATTTTTCCAATAAATGTTTTGACCTCAAATTTTCCTCAGTTGGATTAACTTTATTCCACATTTTTGGAGCTAAGTATTCAAATGATGTTTTATATGCCTCTGTGTATGTTCTTGGTATCACAGTTGTCTGGGTATTCCGCAATCTTTGAGAATATATATATATATATATATAATATATATATATATATATATATATATATATATTACTGTTATTAATATATATATATATATTACTGTTTATTAATATATATATAATATTATATATATACCAAATGAATTACCACTTCTCAAATAGAAATCCCTCATAACACGAAATATATATACATGTCTTGAAGGAAACACAAGCAGTTGAGAAAAATCTGGTGTGGTACACTCACACAACTTTCCTTGCTCATATTCGAAACTACGATCAGACTTTTGTATATGTGTATATATAATTGTTTTCAGAGTACTTTTTCCTTTGTGTAAATTGTGAAATTCAATGATTTTTTTAGTCGTCATTTTTTTAAAGTCGTCAAAACAGCTGTTCTACAGATGAAATATCTCGACTATGTGTTCTTTTTATGAACTGCTCTACCTACCTACCTCATGCACGAGAAGGAGGTTACAAAGTCCATTTCTCAAGGATGGGGTGGACCTCCCATTAGTTTCCCAGAAAGGAGACTCATGCCAGTTAATAGAGCTGATAAATAACTATACAGAGTATGAATTTGAAAAAAATCGGTCAAGTTATTTTGAAAAAATCGTGAAAAACATGGTTTTTTAGTAATTATCCGCCATTTTTCTCAAGAATATTACGGAGCTCCTGCAATTTTCCAAGGAAAAAACTCATGTCATTTGATAGGACTCATGAATAGCTACCCATGGCTTGAATTTGAAGAAAATCGTTAGAGCAGTTTTCGAGAAAACCGTGAAAAACCTGGTTTTTGGTCATTATCCGCCATTTTTCTCAAGAATATTACGGAGCTCATGGAATTTTCTCAGAAATGAGACTCATGCCAGTTGATAGTGCTTATGAATATCTATCAATGGTATGAATTTGAAGTAAATCGTTAGAGCAGTTTTCGAGAAAACGGTGAAAAACATGGATTTTTAGTCATTATCCGCCATTTTTCTCAAGAATATTACGGAGCTCCTGAAATTTTCCCAGAAATGAAACTTATGCCAGTTGATAGGGCTTAAAAATAGCTATCCATGGTATAAATTTGAAGAAAATCGTTTGAGCCGTTTTCGAGAAAACCGTGAAAAACATGGTTTTTTAGTAATTTTCCGCCATTTTTCTCAAGAATATTACGGAGCTCCTGAAATTTTCCCAGAAATGAGACTTATGCTAGTTGATAGGGCTTATAAATAGCTATCCATGATATAAATTTGAAGAAAATCGTTAGAGCCATTTTCGAGAAGAACGTGAAAAACATGGTTTTTTAGTAATTATCCGCCATTTTTTCCGCCATCTTGAATTGAATTTTATTGAATTTCTTATTGTTGGGTCCTCATGGTATAGGGACCTTAAGTTTAAAATTTCAAGTCGATCGGTTAATTAGGAATGGAGTCATCGTGTTCACAGACATACACACACACACACATACACACACACACACACACACACATACACACACACACATACACACACACACACATACACACACACATACACACACAGAGACCAATACCCAAAAATCATGTTTTTGGACTCAGGGGACCTTGAAACGTATAGAAAACTTGAAATTGGGGTACCTTAATTTTTTTTGGAAAGCAATACTTTCCTTACCTATGGTAGTAGGGCAAGGAAAGTAAAAAAGGGGTTGAGCATGTTCTGGACTTCCTTTGAACAGCATTACTCTAACTTTTTTTGTGTAATAAACAGTGGTTTCACAGATAAATAATAAGTACCTCCCCACAATGTAACCCCATACTGCAATTTAGAGTTTACTAATGCATAGTAAATGGTTTTTAACACAGATAGTGGACACAGATAACGCAAAAAATATATAATTTTCAAACCAAATATAGAACTCTCTTCTCTACTATATCCATGTGCATTTTCCAATTCAAATTCTCACCAACTAAAATTCTCATCAACTAAAACTAAGATACTTAATAAAATTACTCTTCTCGATTCGAATGCACTCATGACACACAGTACTTGGAATTTCCTTGTTTAAACAATCCGCACATTTATAATATAGAGTAAATGGCATTTCAACTGTCCTAACTGTCTCTAGTTTTAAACATATCTAGTTTTTGTACTTTGAGTCAAATGATTCAGATCAAACCAATATTTCAAAATATTCAAATCATTCTGCATTTTACCTTCCAAAATTTGAGGATGATCAGCAGAGTAAGTTAATGCAGTGTCATCTGCAAAAGCAGTGACACTCCCACCGAACCCACCCTCACAAAGATCATTAATATATGCAAGGAACAATATAGGTTCCAATACTGATCCTTGGGGGACCCCATATTTGATTGCTAACGAATGACTCATATTATTTGCAATACGGACACACTGCGTCCTATTGGTAAGATAACTTTTAAACCATTGAAACGGAGTTCCACGAATACCAGAAATCCAAAGCTTTTTCAATAGGATTTTATGATCGACACAATTAAAAGCGTCGGTAATATCTATAAACAAACCTGCAACCTTACAATTATGATTCAATCCATAATTTAGTTGAGATATGACTGTTAACAATGCATCCTCAGTGCATTTCCCTTTCGTAAACACAAACAGATTCTTACTAAAAAATTTGAACTTGCTGTAGAAAAAAAAGTAATCTATGCTTGACAACCTTTTCAATTACCTAGGACATAACTGGAAGAAGTGATATGGGCCTGTAATTACCGGGAGATTTTGGATCTCCATTTTTGAAAATTGGGACAATCACTGCACTCTTCAACTGTCAAGAAATACTCCACTGCGCATACTCAAATTTATAATGTAAGTTAGAGAATCAATAATAATGGGACATATATGTTTAATTAACTCTACTGACCAACCATCAATACCGGGAGATTTTTTAATGGCGAAATTATAGAATTTGTTTGTTCGGTGTCAGTTGGATATAAAAACATGGACTGTAATTGACAAGTGACTGGAAAGCATTGCTGATAAGTATCTGTTGTCTGACTCAAACTATTGCCAGCTGTCAGTTTTCCAACAACATCAATATAATAAGAATTGAGTATATTTGCAACTTCATGTGGGTCTGTTGTAATATTTACATTGTTGTCATCACAGTATAAGGAAATTTCATAATTTTCATTTTTACCTACACCAGTAAGGTCATCGATTTTTTCCATTGGGCTGAGGAGTTGTTTTTATTGATTTCAAATAAATCATCATTATAATAATTTTCTTTTCTCAACTTTAAATCAGCTTGCAATTTTGAATTGTACCTATTATAATTTCTTTTTAAGTTTTCATTATCTGGATATTTCAACGTTTTTTTATACAATAGTCTTCTCTTTTCAATATGTTTTATAAAATGCACATTCATCCATGGTTTCAGTTTATTATACCTTATCGATATCCGTTTTTCATGAGTACATTGCATTAGAGCTACGTTAATAATATCACAAAAAGTATCATAAGCTATATTAACATCAGATTGATTTAAAACAGAGCTGAAATCGCTATTTCCAAGTATTTCAAGTAATTTGTCTTAATCTACGTTCTTTATAGTTTTATCACCGACGTTATTCATAGTTTTAGAGATAGTGATTTCAGGATTTGGAAATTGTATACGAACTTGATCAGTTTCCTGTTTTGAACTGTTACGAAATAACTTTTTTATAGCTCCGACATCACTAAATTAATGATTTTTCATTCATCAGTTATAACTTTTATTCCATCCATCAATAACACAAAACTATTAATTTGTGCAATGTATGAACAAAATTATAAAAATATATATAAAATATGAAATAAAAAATGTATATATACATTTTTTTTCAATAAAATAAAAATATGTAATTGTTATTGAAGAATAAATTTTCAAAATTTAGTTTGTCAAATAAAAAAAATAAAAAAACTATATGATCTTATCCAAAGTAAATTGAAAGTTAACCCAGTATAACTAGAGTTATAGTAGTAATTTTATTATTACTAAAATAATTTTTCATTACTAAAAATAGTACTAATTTTACCAAAGTTAATCAGCGTCTCAACATGCATGCAACACGCGTATGAATACAACCATGTAAACTGGGCATGTGGACATCCGTATTTAAAAATTGGTTACATGTTGGTTAAATAAGCCAACTCTCTATTTTGATGAGCAATTACACGATTTCCTGTATCCGGCTTATCAGCTAATGGTTACAGCTTTTGACTTGAAGGCTGATTTGCCCACGTGGCTGTGGTGGTCCTGGAAGGGTGTAGGGTGACCGTCGTGTACCTAGGGCTCGTAAAGGGCTCTCCCTCATCGTCACCGAAGGGCTTGTCCAACCTTCTCTCAGCCACTCTCTCTCTCTCTCTCTCTCTCTCTCTCTCTCTCTCTCTCTCTCTCTCTCTCTCTCTCTCTCTCTCTCTCTCTCTCTCTCTCTCTCTCTCTCTCCCTCCGACGCTAATAAAGCGTCCAGCAAGTGGTGGAGTCTACCATCAAATCCGCCATAAACCGGTACCGTCGCCCCAGCCTATTTGACGGGCTTATTTCCGGTCGGCGAAGTGCTCTGTACAGTTCGACTATCTACTCGAAAAAGCGTCCTCTTTTCATGCAATAGAGAGTTCAGAGAATATGTAAAAATTATCAAACTATCAAATTTAGCGGGCTGAAATTATCAAATTGTATGAAAAAAATTATCAAAAAGCAGAGATTCAGCCCCGGTTGCACAATAACCTGTTGAATTTTAATCGTGATTAGATGCCACGAGAACCAGAGAAGAATTCTTCACGGAAAAGCCTTTTATGATTGGTTCTCGTGGCATTTAATCATGATTAAAATTCAACAGGATTTTTTCACAACCCGGCCTGAGTGTCAATAATTAGTAATTATTTGTGAAACAGTAAAATCATTCGAGTATTCGATGTTTTATTCCATGAATAAAAATCACAAAACACGATTAACTAACACTAATGTAACTTGTTTTGTAACAGCCGCCCTGGTGACCCCCACAATTGTCATGCAGAGTTGCGATCCTACTCATGTCCGATTTTTGTATGGGGTGGTGGTAGGACAGATTGATCACATGACGGTCATGTGTGGCATGCACCACTCTAGGCCGTTGTCATCTCCGGAACCATGCATGTCAAGTGTGTACCCGGTTTAAGACCGTGAGTTTCTTAATTCAATTCACAAATTTCATTCATGAATAATTACAATAGACAATAGAAAACAAGCAAGCGATCTCCTAAATTTCCTGATCTAACTTGGCTCTTTTGTGGTCTCAACAACTACAATCAAGTAGAGGTTTGACAATAATTGCAGATTTCTTGTTACGGAACTTTTGATAGGGTTCCATGTACTGCGTTGGACAGGTCTATGTGGTGGAGGAGCACAGTGTGACACAACCACCTTATCGTGATTATCCTATAGAATGGAGCTCAACCAGCTGTCAGAAAGAATTATCGTGGTGGTGTAGTAGTGACACAAATAACAGACGCTCTGTAACCCCCAGCCGTCCTTTTGTCAATATTTATCCTCTCCACGCTCACACGTTGATTTTGTCGGCGTTTTCTGTTGTCTCTGTGTGATCTCGCCACTTTGAAAGTGATTAGTGACGTTATGGCTTCAATCAATTGGATATTGTTGATGCTGTGGTCGCAATGGTTTCAATAAAAATTTTACTAGAATATATTGTATTCTAATTACATTGGTTGAAACCATCGCAATTTTTCCTGCACAATGTATTCTCATCATTACCTTGGCTTCAATCAAATTATGCTTTTGAACGTTGTCATAATGTTTGACTACAATAAAGGGACTTCAGATTTGGCTAAAAAATCTGAAAACTTGGTTTATGTCGAGACACTAGTATTGTCATTGAGATCTATCGTCTGAATAATAATTTTAATTTTTTGTATAACGTTAATAATATTTGTTTTTGTTTCAGGTAATGCATCTCGATATTGATGAAGACTTAGAGTGGGTCTATGCTTGTACTCAAAAATGTGAGTTCAATCTGTTCTGTACATCTTTGATTGATGGTTACAAATTAGCATAATAATTATTCTTTCCATGCAATACTTATAAGATTGTGTTCAATCTTGTGTCAGAAGACATACTTGTGAATCTAAAATTTTCGCCCCTGATTTTTTTTCTTATGCGATACTTGGAGATTGTTCAATGGCAAGGTTTAATGTTTTATCCGAGCCACAAATATTTGAACCGTGTTGCTGTGAGTGAGTGAGTGACTTCTCTGCTCTACCATCAGTGCCTGTCTCACTTTCTTGGTTTCACGTCGAGAAGATTGATCGTGTTATAGCTTATCGAAGCTTGCGATTTTGTTCTTGTTTTGCCGAGCTCCAGTCCGATTATGTCAGCATAGCGCTGACATGTTTGACATGTTAGATTTGCTTGTGTTTTGACGATGGATTTTTTAGCTGTAAGAAATCTGTAAACATTTTTATCGGTATTCTTGGTTTTTATATTTTAAAATAGCTTTATCAGAAATGGTGTTTTTTGGATTTCATCTCATCATTTATATCAGTGATTATATACTCCCTATTGTACGAGACTCATTTATTCCCCTCCAAAATATCACAGTAATGTAATCAAAGAAACGTTGAAACTTTTAAAAATAATGAAACCTTCAATACTGAAATATTCTATAGAAAGTCCAGGACTATAATAAGGACTCGGATTAAATCGACTTTCTGAAGTCACGGGTTCATTTTCTTATCTCCGGGGTCTATTACTTTCCTTGCCCTATTATCATAGGTAAGGAAAGTATTGCTTTCCGAAAAAATTAAGGTACCCCAATTTCTAAATTTCTATACGTTTCAAGGTCCCTTGAGTCCGAAAAAGTGGTTTTTTGGGTATTGGTGTGTGTGTGTGTGTGTGTGTGTGTGTGTGCGTATGAGTGTATGTGCGTCTGTGTACACGATATCTCATCCCCCAGTTAACGGAATGACTTGAAATTTGGAACGTAAGGTCCTTTACACTATGTAACGTTATTTTTGTGAATAACGGTTTGCCTGGCTTGGCTGCAGTCGGTAAAGCATGAGTACAAAATTATATGGCTCTGGTTGTGGTTCTTAGAATACAACTTAGACAAAATTCTTATAGGCTCGCTCAGAAGCTCCCGTAGTTCACTGCTCTTGTATAATTTATATAAATCTCTAGAACGTATTATTTCCAAAGATTTGATTATCAATGCTAAATATCGCTGACTAAACCAACTTATTCGGTGAAGAATAAAGCCAGATGGTAATTTTCTTAATATTTCAATACTGATAATTCGATAAATAAATATGAGATTGGTCATGCATGGAAATGGAGAAATAAATAAAGGATACACTTTAAAGGATATATTGTACAATAAAACATTAACGACCAAATAAATGTAGAAATATATATAGAGCAACAAGCAAAAGTAATAAAAATAAGAACAAATATATCAAAAATAAAATATCACAGATTGGCTCACTACTTTTTAGTTCTTTAGCACGAAACGTTACCATGTGCTTTTAAATCATTAATTGCATGCATTTATCTTCATGCAGCTCAGGTATCGACTTGCTGCTGCTTGTCGATTTAAAAATCCCAATATATATCTTCTTTCCAGAAATAATAAAATAATCAACTGATAAATCATAAATCTCAAATATACAATATGTGTAGATCTCAGTATATTTCTCAATATATATATATATATCTCAGGGCTTAAGGTTCGGCCTCTGGTGGAATCAGATAAATTAATTTATCCAGTGAACAAGAGCTACCTTTATATCTTATAATTCGCTAATAAAATTAATGATTGAGTGAGCATATGTACATTATAATATTAAATTCAAGTACTCCTTTAATCTGTGCATCCTTAGACATATGCGTTTGATATAATTCATTTAACTAGTAATATGTTTCTTGTACCTTCTAAGACTTGCACAAGTTTTATAATAATTTTTAATATTTATAACCTTTTCGACGAGCTAGCTTTTTATATTTTGGTTTCACTCGAAGCACTGGGCGCCCTAACTTTATATATTTCGATAATTTATCACTCACGTGCTGAATTTTCACAAGACAATGGTGGCGATCCGAATTTCCTGGTCGTCCTGGATTTTTGGTGGCCGAAGTCATCCTCTCCAAGGGAATAAATAAATATCTAATGACTTACGCTTTAATACAGCATCACTAAGTCTTATAAAAAATTAATTAATGAATTTATATTCTAAGTCTTTCAAACGTACAATTTAACAAAGGGACTTGTGCTCTATAAAATTTAGTGTCGTTCCATGGTGGCGACTGGCAGGCAAGTGGGCTCTGTTCTACCCTTATTTTCTACAATCCTACTTCTGACTTACAAATTTGCATACATTTAAATATTTCACTACTACGCCATTAACCTTTTCGCTGCGTAATAAAAATTTGCTGAGTTCATTTCACTGCGTAAGTCGACTTTTCAAAGGATCAAATAGTCTGTGCCAATCTGCTAAATTATTACCTATATCTTAGGTATAATATTTTATAATTACTCGGACCATATCCGATACATAAACTGAGTAGTGATAATTTATAAATTCTTATCATTTATAAAAATATTTATAGATAAATTTGAATCGGCTCCCTATTGCCGCCCATCAATATTACTGTAATTTGATTGGTTCATGCAAATTCACTAATGTATCCAAGCGCCTATGACTATCCTACTTCCTTAATATTTTATTTATTTATTTTGGTGTATTTGTTCATGCTCATTACAGATAATAAATATTTTTGAATGTTATAGGTTGTTTTTCCCTCTATAACTAGTAGCCATGTGCTTTCCAAATCCTCTAGTTGAATACTATTTGTTTACAACAAATTTTTGCCAAGGTGTCTGGCTAGATTTCACATTATACGACTTGATCGATTATTAGGTCGCCGATCGGTAGGTGTTTAAGCCTAACCTCGAAATTTCCAATAATTTATATAATATAATAAATAGCAAATGAAATTCTTTTCTATTCGGCTGTTCTAATTTTAGCCATGGTACCCGTTATTATCTAATCTTTCATTTGTTATTGCATTTGGCGATAATAGAATAGCTGTTTTGCTCCAGACCTATAAAATTCTTTCAATTAGCGATTTTGCTTGCTTATCGAATTTTAATATGTTACAACTATAAGGATCCGACATGAACAATTTCGATCAAATGCAATCCAAGATGGCGGCTAAAATGGCGAAAATGTTGTCAAAAACAGGGTTTTTCGCGATTTTCTCGGAAACGGCTCCAACGATTTTGATCAAATTCATACCTGAAATAGTCATTGATAAGCTCTACCAACTGCAACAAATCCTTTATCTGTGAAAATTCCAGGAACTCCGCCTCATCTATGCAAAGTTTGATTTTAGATTCCCAATTATCAGGCTTCAGATACAAATTAAATAAAAAATTTCAAGTTGAAAAGATTGAGCTTAAAAATCTCTTCAATTAATGTTCAGTAACATTTATATCTAAAATTGAAAATGAGCTCGAAATTCGAGAAAATAAGATTATTCAATTTGAGAACTGTTGGCAAGTGTTGATACTATTTAATCATTCACTATGAAGAGATAGCAGACTTCATGTGTCTGCAGCGTTATTGTCCTGTGACCAGCTGGCTTAGATCTTTGAATAGTAGACTTGAGATGCGCGGGAACACTAGCGTCAAATGATCAATTTTCATAACGGCAAGGAAAGTTTTGTGAGTGCGCCACACCAGATTTTTTTTGTTATTTTGGCTAAGGGAGACAGCTGATGAAGACCTGTGAATAAAAATGCGTTGCATCGTGATGTGCAAGCGCAGAAGCTTTTTACTTTCCTTGCCCTACTACCATTGGTAAGGAAAGTATTGCTTTCCAAAAAAATTAAGGTACCCCAATTCCAAGTTTTCTAAACGTTTCAAAACGTTTAGAGTCCAAAAACATGATTTTTGGGTGTTGGTCTGTGTGTGTGTGTGTTAGCTATTTATTAGCCCTATCAACTGACATGAGTCTCATTTCTGGGAAAATTGCAGGAGCTGCGTAATATTCTCGAGAAAAATGGCGGATAATTACTAAAAAACCATGTTTTTCACGGTTTTCTCGAAAACGGCTCTAACGATTTTCTTCAAATTTATACCATGGATAGCTATTTATAAGCCCTATCATCTGACACGAGTCTCATTTCTGGGAAAATTGCAGGAGCTGCGTAATATTCTCGAGAAAAATGGCGGGTAATTACTGAAAAACCATGTTTTTCACGATTTTCTCAAAAATTACTCGACTGATCTATTTCAAATTCATACTCTGTATAGTTATTTATCAGCTCCATCAACTGGCATGAGTCTCCTTTCTGGGAAACTAATGGGGGGTTCACCCCATCCTTGAGAAATGGACTTTGTAACCTCCTTCTCGTGCATGAGGTAGGTAGGTAGAGCAGTCTATAAAAATAACACATAGTCGAGATATTTCATCTGTAGAACAGCTGTTTCGACGACTTTTAAAAAATCATCGGATTTCACAATTTAGACTACACAAAGGAAAAAGTACTCTGAAAACAATTATATACACACATATACAGTAGTCTGATCGTAGTTTCAAATAATTATGTTGCCGCCAATCGTCATTATGTTATTTCTCTAAATTATTGTCGTTTAAGAATGAGGCTCCCAGTTCAATGAGCAAGGAAAGTTGTGTGAGTGTACCACACCAGATTTTTGTTTTGGTTATCTGTGTTATAATAGAAATTATTTAACATAAATTAATATTTCTATTTCGAAACAAAATCTATCCTTTTGGAACATGAATAGACATTTCACTTTACGTTATGCCATTATTGATCATTGTAAGTGATCCTGGATTAAAAAATATAAGTATTTAGTTGAAAAACGTATTTTTGTTTGGAATTATTTCAATATAATTATTGAAAAAATTACATAAATTTTATTATATTATTTTTATAATGAACATTATGTTACAATTTACAAATTACATTGATTAAGAAAATTGGATAATAAAATTCCAAGGCAATTCTTGTGTTATTTTTTCTTGATAATAAGGTTATGTGACAGCCGTAAAATGAGGTTAGTTTTTACGCATAATATTCTGATAGAACTTTATTCTAAAATAAACTTGCAAACTATAAATTATGAATGTAGATGGACTAATCCAAATAATTTAGGAACTCCATAATATCTAATTGTCTATTCATCAACTCTAAAACAATAGCTTAACTGAATTGTGTTAGCTCAGTTATGTCTAGAACTTAAATCTAAACCCTACCCCAGTCGAGGGTTCAAAATCACGCTGTTTCAAGTTCTAGACATAACAATAATTTTTGATGAACCATCGACTCGGAAAGAGACGAAAATCTAATTTAATTCCTGGACTTATAAACCCTTCAATCAGAAAGCGAAATTATAAACTCTGGAGTCTAATGTGATCTCTAAACTCCAAGGTTTATTTAAGTCCTCGACTACGTTTAAGTCCTGACTTGGAAAGCCAATTTTCTTTCTCCAAGAGTTAAAAGCCGGTTAAAGTCTAGAACTTAGCTAAATCCCGAGCTCGGAAAGCGGCCCTTACTGATTCTGAACTGTGAATGATCAAAGGTTTACCTGAATCACTACATTCCCAATAGAAGTGATAAAAAAGGCTCTTATTATTTGTTAATAGAGATCACAGCGATAAATATTGATAACACTTATTTGGTTGGATCGATTCCAACCTTTTCTCGGAATTCACTTTCAGGAAAATCATTAACTTAATAGGTGATTGTTTCTACTGATGTAAAAATATCTCCCCAACTCTTTTGCTTGACTTTTCGTTGCAAACATTGTATCATGAAGGGTAACAAATATATTTATTCTATTAGTTCTATCTTATATTATCATTATGATCTTAGTAAAACTTTTTTACTACCATTTATTTGTTCAAATGATGTCTGTTTCTATGATTGCACACCAGTATGATGAACTCTATCCAATTATGTGCTTAAGTATTTTTTATTGTGGTTTTTCTAACCCAGGCTCAATCCTTCAATCAATTGTTATTTCAAACAGTTAGTCACGACACAGAATTCTATTTTTATAACTAATTTATGGCTCGAAATGTGTTGAGGAATGTTGATTGATTGTATGTAAATTAATCCTTGCTTGTAGTGAGATTGTTATTTGGAAGAAGATGTTGAGGAAAAGTGGTTGAAAGTGAGGCGTGAATATCAGCTGAATGGCTGTAATAAGGTTAAAAGGACGAGAGTGTGCTTTTCTCAGGCAAGAGTGTTACACATGTAGTGGGAGAAGGCTTTGTTGGAGCTAAGGGTTGTGCTGATGGTTAGTTGTTACGGGTGTGAGGGGTAGTTGAGGCGGTCAGGGGTGGGTCGGTTAAGGGTGTAAAGTCTGCCGCTACGGAAAGGAAGAGTTAATCAGAAAAGGCTAGAGTTGGCCTTTATCCGGGATAAAGTAAGGTCCTTTCTATGTTGCTACTCGGACGTGCTAGTTCGTTTACTTGACCTCTACTCCGCTTCTTTCCAAGAACTTAAACACTAAGAACATTGTTCAAAAGCTTCCTTAAGAAGTAGCACACTCAGATTAGAGCGGTTAGTTTTAATCAGTAGCTTGGCTTAATTTGGAACTTTTGTTGTTGCGATTAACTCACATGTACAAGTATTCACATGTTTGTGGGAGATTATATGTTTTAAAATACATGCATCTGACTAGGCCCTCGTAGTTTGTCAATTCTACCTCCATTAATTTTGCACCTTTATTACGATAATGAAAGTTTTTAATATTGATAAAATTCTCTTGGCCTACTATTTTACTACATTATTCATCGAGAGTGAGATAAAAATAGAATGTATCGCGAACTCAAATCAAGCAGAATACAAAATCAACGAAATATTAACGAAAATTGATAGAATATGAACATAAATCGAATAGCTTTGATAGAAAAAGTCCAACTAATATTGATGTTGATCAACTAATTCCAAGAAATCTGATAGAAAGCATATAAACTTCACCAATGCTACATTAGATAGCTTATGGAAATTAAAAAGCTATTCAAATTTGAAAAATATTGTTTCATTTCCATAAAACATACAATATGATATTAAATAATCAATATGGCTGTTGGTAGCACTGGGCTAAACAAACACTTAAGTCAATGAAATTTTAGGCTCCCAAATTTTTCGAATTTAAACATTTGTAGTTTCCAGTACTCACTTAGTGAGTATTCTAGTGATATTTTCAAGTGCACAGTTACCTGGTATGGATATCCAATTTACAGAATAGTAAGTTGTATTAATGTACACTGTTCAACATACACACGCTTCTTTTCGCACAATAATCTCCATTTTGTCTACCGGCACTTTCCTGTAATTATTATGCTTTCTTGTTGACAATAATTCACCCTGACTTTGTGTTTGTGACTGCTGGCTATCGACCTTGCGGCTACGTAGTAGGCCTATCACTGATAGTAGCTCGAGCAGCCGACAGGTACTTCTTATCAGAGTGCCGTTATCAGGACCAAAATACAGCTGATCAGTTGCTTACGTTTTACCGCCATCGTTTTTGAAATTTCGTTTCATTCATTATCCTTCCTCTCATTTTGTCCGATAGAAAAACCTATGTACTCAGGAGCTTCCTATAATGTATTCCAGCTTTGTTTGCTCTCTTGGCGATTCCTATAGTATTCCTATCTGACCTTTCCAAACATCGAATAAACGACGCAATTTCGGTCTTCATTATTCATTAATATATACTTTACTACGACTGTTGAATATTTAATCTTACAAAATGTTAACCTACGACTATTGAATATTTAATCTTACAAAATGTTAACCAGAAGAAATCGAAATGAACTGTTGAAATTGTCAGATGTGGACGGCATGCATCTGAGTGATGGACTGATGAATGAGGAGGTTGTGCAGTTGGCTGTTCAAATACATGCTACCCGCACTGTGTTTCATATCTTCCAATTATTCTAATGATGCAATTGTTGAAATTGTCCCTCATCTTATCAGTACTCTAAATCGACTAGATGCCTGCCTAAAAGTAAATGACGACCTTCAGAGAATCTTAAATGATATTTCAACCGAGAATTTCCATAACACCCTTTTAGATTGTAAAGATCAAACTAAATTCCTTGGTCTGTTAATAGATAGCAACCTTTCGTGGGATAATCATGTTGCCAATGTTCTGAAAAAAATATCCCCAGGTCTATATGCATTGCGTCAAATGTCCAGTTTATGTAGTATACAAATATTAAAATCAATATACCACTCAGTAGTACATGCACATCTAACATATGGTCTCTGCATATATGGTAGTACAAGTAAAAGTAACCTTGATATAATTCTAAAACAGCAAAAACGAGCTATAAGAATTATACTGAACCTCAATAGAACTGATTCTGTAAAATTAGCTTACTCAGACCTGGAAATTTTAACAATATATGGACAATACATAATTATATGATGTTATAGTCTTTTTCAAAAAATTTGGTGACACAAACTTCAGAAATAACACTCACGGTTACAATACAAGGTTTGGTCGTATAATAGAGAGGCACAAATTAGATCTTTTTACGAAAAACCATATACAGAGGTAAGAAGTGTTTTGTAAAGTTACCAAGCAGTCTCCAAATATTAGAAGATCCAAGAATGTTTGCAAAGTATATAAGGGAATATCTGGTCAAATTGTCGCTGTATTTGTTTCAAGAGTTTAACCACGGAATAAGCATACCTAGTAGTGCTTCTTTCCTCTGTGGTTTAACATTGATTTTGACGAAACGTTTTTGTCTATACTAGGCTAGCCTAGTTATTTATATATATATATATATATATATATATAATATATATATATATATAATATATATATATATATATATATATATATATATTTAATTTATCGACACTGTTCCAATGTATTTCTTACATCTGATGAATAAAGACTATTTCTATTCTATTCTATTCTAATATTGGATTGAGAGGAGTAGCAGACAAGTGTAAATAGAGTTGGACGAGCAGATGCAATGTCAGGTGAGTCGTAAGTGATGAGAAGGACAGGTTAACAGGCGGATGAGAGAAAGGGATGAAGACTGACCGGCCGGGTTAGAGAAAGGAGGCTGGCAGCATCTGCTGAAATTGGAATTTGGGCTAGCGGAAAGACAGATGCCCGAAAATCAAATAATGAAAAGACCGATTTCTTCCTCCCAACAAAATGAGGTTTCTGTGCGTTGTTCTGTATTTCTTGTTGGTGATAGCTGAATGTTTCTAAAATAATCTTTGTAGAAGCGAGTGTCAAAAGTGTTTTGTTCAATGTAATTTATTGAGGATTCATCTACGAATATCAGCAATGATGTTAATGTAAATAAGATGAAAATGATAGGATGAACAAAAGAGAATAATATTCCAATTCGTATTATGAATTATATAAAAAACTGGATAAAATGTCGGGTACGAGAAGCCAACTCTAGTTTCTGTCTGAAAATGAGATTTTGTGTTATCGAAAATGACTCTTTTACTAGTTAATGTTATCAATATTGAGCCCATGTTCATATTACCTTCTTTAACACGATAGACACTAGGTGTACATTGTCTAGATGTCTAGGTGCCTAGGTTTTTATCCCTCTGTAAGATTGTGTGAAACCATTGTGTGTTGGCCATTCTAGTCTGCTATGTATTTCCTCCCTCGCGTCGATAGCAATTAGAACGAATACTAAAATTAACAAATACTGTTTTCCATTGAGATTCACAGTGTATTTTTTCAATATAATGAATAACATTTTATTTTTTGGCTTGATATAATGTATGTTGATTAATTCCCTAATATACTAACTCAAAAATTATGATAACTCAAAAGAATGAATAGGATAGTCATGGTTAGAAAAACCACATTAAATATTAAATTTTTATATTGGAACGATTGGAAAACTCATATTTTCCTCCGTCACCCTGGATTTAATGCGAATGCTCCCTTAATTTTCAACTTACAACTTACTGGCTCTCATTAAACTGCAGGCTTGTGTCTCATAATTATGGTGCATGGCTCAATGTTGGCATTGAACTTCCCCTCCTGATATGAGGCCTCTGGGTCCAATAATTACTTATTTTGCTTTGCTAGCACAGTGGAGAAGTAATTAGTACTGGCGAAATCTAAGCCCCCACATCTCGCATACAGCCTGAAGCTGCTAAACCCCTTGTAGTTCATACTCTGATAGGAGGGTCCCCCCCCCCCAAGGACATCTTGAAATCTTCAATAATATTTGGTTGGCAATACGAGAGTTTGATTTGGAATTAAATAAGAACGTCAGATCCTACAATTCGTAACCTTTAAAAGTTTTGGTGATTTTCATCCTAGAAAGCACTTTATAATCACAGCACCCCATAAATTGTTGTGTTCAGTCTCATTATGGACTCCTCACGTTTTCCCCACTTTTTGACTCACTTGTTTAACGTTGAATTTGACATGACATGAACTCTATACCCATGAAATCGAATTAACATGAAATAATAACAATTTAATTAACAAATAATAATTCTACTTATGAGATAACTAGTAGTTCTGTGAACAGTAGACCTCACGCAGTATTCTCATCCACAAGTAAGTACCCGATGTCACTTGTTTTAAATGTTAACAAACTCAGTTCACGTTGAATTTGCATTCCATATCATATAATTCATCCAGTTCCGTGATAATCTTTCTATCTGATGAAAATCAATTTTTAACAATCGAAAATATTACAATTTCTCCAGCATTATTTAGTTCATTTGTTTTTTTTAATCACCTATTAAATTAGTTTTTTTAATGTGAGAATATTGATACTAATGGGCACGCATAATAATACCATGACTGCAAAACAAAATATTGAAACCAAAGACCTTAAAGCTGCGATTAGACCAAAGCTATTAACAAAATGTTAATAACTCAATCCTTATAGATTATATTAGATTGAACATAACTTATCATACACTTGATGAAGATGTGTGTTTGTCAACTTCCGTTAAATCTAATAGAATCTATAAGGATTGAGTTATTAACATTTTGTTAATAACTTTGGTGTAAACCCAGCTTAAAGATGCATAGCTCTTAAAGGTCTTTGATTGAACTATAGACCTTATACAAATACAGTAATAGACTGGCTTCTCCACACATCTGTGAAATCACTTGTCAGCTGATTTATGATGAATAATTCTATAGTCTGATTTTTACTCTAATATTGGCGTATGAAGGAGGCTCCTTTTTCCTTTTATATTATCCTTGAGATGCGAAATTTCCAAAAACCTTGTATATACGTCGACGCGCAATTTAAAACCTGTCAAATTTCATGAAGATCTATTACCGCGTTTCGCCGTAAATGCGCAACATATAAACATATAAACATTTAAACATTCAAACATTTAAACATTAAGAGAATCGCCAAACCGTCGACTTGAATGTTAGACCTCACTTCGCTCGGTCACTAGTAGTTCTGTGAACAGTAGACTTCACGCAATACACACATCTGTGTAATCACTTGTCAGATGATTTATGATGAACTAGCCGTCAGGCTCACTTCGCTCGCCATATCCGTCTAGCCAGGGGGCTCTGCCCCCTGGACCCCCGACTGGATCGTCCAAGAATGAGATCAGCGGGCTCGCTTCGCTCGCCTGCATGTAGACCTCAGCGGAACCTTTGTTTCGAATTTGAACATATTATATCAATTTGATCTCGAAAAATACCTGTTACTATATCTTTGGCGAACAAAATTCTTCCACCTCAGCTAAACCTGTGTACTGAATTTTTTTAATATATTTCCATCAATCATTGAAAAAGGTGAGGAAACGCAGAAAAGCTGAGAAAACGCTAATTTTGGCTAATTGGATAAATTGGTATTTAGGAGGTCCTGGATAAATGCATTTCAATCTTCAACTTGGTGCCAACCTAAAAAAGTCAACTCAACTTAATGCCAACCTGACAAAATTGTTAATTTAGTTACCAGAACAACTGTTTCGAGGAGGTACTCTCTCTAGATTATAGTTCTATATTAACATATGGTATGGACATTTCAATTATAATTTATTTTAAGATATTAGAATAAGAAGAATATACATGCAAAAGAACTTTAAACCCTTAAAAACCACCCTTAGAGTTAGAATACCGCCAAAAGATTTCTTAGTGCGCCTCTAAAGGGCCAACTGAACATACCTACCAAATTTGAACGTTTTTGAGATTTCAAAAACCAAATTTGAGATTTTGAGTTCTGCGAGTGAGTGAGTGAGTGAGTCAGTCAGTCAGTCAGTGAGTGAATGCCATTTCGCTTTTATATAATATAGATATAGTCTGATTTTTACTCTAATATTGGCGTATGAATGAGGCTCCTTTTTCCTTTTATAATTATTATCCTTGAAATGCAAAACTTCCAAAAACCTTGTATATACGTCGACGCGCAATTAAAAAAGGAACATACCTGTCAAATTTCATGAAAATCTATTAACGCACTTCGCCGTAAATGCACAACATATAAACATTTAAATATTAAGAGAAATGCCAAACCGTCGATTTGAATCTTAGTCCTCACTTCGCTCGGTCAATGAATCTTAGACCTCACTTCGCTCGGTCAAACATAACATAATCGGAATGGACCTACCTACCCCTACATTTTTACATTCCTTCCCCCATTACCAAAGGTAAGGAAAGTATTGCTTTCCAAAAAAAAAAATTAAGGTACCCGAATTTCTAAATTTCTATACATTTCAAGGTCCCCTGTGTCCAAAAAGTGGTTTTTGGGTATTGGTCCGTAGGTGTGTGTGTGTGTGTGTGTGTATGAGTGTATGTGCGTCTGTGTACACGATATCTCATCTCCCAATTAACGGAATGACTTGAAATTTGGAACGTAAGGTCCTTACAATATAAGGATCCGACACGAACAATTTCGATCAAATGCGATTCAAGATGGCGGCTGAAATGGCGAAAATGTTGTCAAAAACAGGGTTTTTCGCGATTTTCTCGAAAACGGCTCCAACGATTTTGATCAAAGTTATACCTAAAATAGTCATCGATAAGTTCTATCAACTGCCACAAGTCTCATATCTGTAAAAATTTCAGGAGCTCTGCCCCATCTATGCAAAGTTTGATTTTAGATTCTCAATTATCAGGCTTCAGATACAATTTAAACAAAAACTTTCAAGTGGAAAAAATTGAGCATGAGAATCTCTACAATTAATGCTCAGTAACATTTTCACCTAAAATTAGAAATAAGCTCGAAATTCGAGAAAATGTAATTATCCAATTGCAAACTGTTGGCAACTGTTGATTCTATTAAATGATTCACTCTGAAGAGATAGCAGACCTCGTGTGTCTCCAGAGTTATTGCCCTGTCACCAGCTGGCTCAAATCTTTGAATAGTAGACTTGAGATGCGCGAGAACACTAGCGTCACGTGATCAATTTTGATAACGGCAAGGAAAGTTGTGTGAGTGCGCCACACCAAATTTTTCTTTTTGACAATAATGCCCTTATTGGCACTGAACTTGTGAGTAGGTAATGGGAGGGATGATGAATAGAATGAATATGTCTGCGTTTTTCAAGTGGTATTGAAACAAATGATTGGAAATGGATTAATATCAGGTGATTGTCTTTTTTTAAAGAAAGTAATTCAATTAAAGAAATTATTCATGGTATTGTAAACATCTTTTAATTTGTTGACTGAACTTTATAACAAGTAAGTACCCGATGTCACTTGTTTTAAATGTTAACAAACTCAGTTCACGTTGAATTTGCATTCCATATCATATAATTCATCCAGTTCCGTGATAATCTTTCTATCTGATGAAAATCAATTTTTAACAATCGAAAATATTACAATTTCTCCAGCATTATTTAGTTCATTTGTTTTTTTTAATCACCTATTAAATTAGTTTTTTAATGTGAGAATATTGATACTAATGGGCACGCATAATAATACCATGACTGCAAAACAAAATATTGAAACCAAAGACCTTAAAGCTGCGATTAGACCAAAGCTATTAACAAAATGTTAATAACTCAATCCTTATAGATTATATTAGATTGAACATAACTTATCATACACTTGATGAAGATGTGTGTTTGTCAACTTCCGTTAAATCTAATAGAATCTATAAGGATTGAGTTATTAACATTTTGTTAATAACTTTGGTGTAAACCCAGCTTAAAGATGCATAGCTCTTAAAGGTCTTTGATTGAACTATAGACCTTATACAAATACAGTAATAGACTGGCTTCTCCACACATCTGTGAAATCACTTGTCAGCTGATTTATGATGAATAATTCTATAGTCTGATTTTTACTCTAATATTGGCGTATGAAGGAGGCTCCTTTTTCCTTTTATATTATCCTTGAGATGCGAAATTTCCAAAAACCTTGTATATACGTCGACGCGCAATTTAAAACCTGTCAAATTTCATGAAGATCTATTACCGCGTTTCGCCGTAAATGCGCAACATATAAACATATAAACATTTAAACATTCAAACATTTAAACATTAAGAGAATCGCCAAACCGTCGACTTGAATGTTAGACCTCACTTCGCTCGGTCACTAGTAGTTCTGTGAACAGTAGACTTCACGCAATACACACATCTGTGTAATCACTTGTCAGATGATTTATGATGAACTAGCCGTCAGGCTCACTTCGCTCGCCATATCCGTCTAGCCAGGGGGCTCTGCCCCCTGGACCCCCGACTGGATCGTCCAAGAATGAGATCAGCGGGCTCGCTTCGCTCGCCTGCATGTAGACCTCAGCGGAACCTTTGTTTCGAATTTGAACATATTATATCAATTTGATCTCGAAAAATACCTGTTACTATATCTTTGGCGAACAAAATTCTTCCACCTCAGCTAAACCTGTGTACTGAATTTTTTTAATATATTTCCATCAATCATTGAAAAAGGTGAGGAAACGCAGAAAAGCTGAGAAAACGCTAATTTTGGCTAATTGGATAAATTGGTATTTAGGAGGTCCTGGATAAATGCATTTCAATCTTCAACTTGGTGCCAACCTAAAAAAGTCAACTCAACTTAATGCCAACCTGACAAAATTGTTAATTTAGTTACCAGAACAACTGTTTCGAGGAGGTACTCTCTCTAGATTATAGTTCTATATTAACATATGGTATGGACATTTCAATTATAATTTATTTTAAGATATTAGAATAAGAAGAATATACATGCAAAAGAACTTTAAACCCTTAAAAACCACCCTTAGAGTTAGAATACCGCCAAAAGATTTCTTAGTGCGCCTCTAAAGGGCCAACTGAACATACCTACCAAATTTGAACGTTTTTGAGATTTCAAAAACCAAATTTGAGATTTTGAGTTCTGCGAGTGAGTGAGTGAGTGAGTCAGTCAGTCAGTCAGTGAGTGAATGCCATTTCGCTTTTATATAATATAGATATAGTCTGATTTTTACTCTAATATTGGCGTATGAATGAGGCTCCTTTTTCCTTTTATAATTATTATCCTTGAAATGCAAAACTTCCAAAAACCTTGTATATACGTCGACGCGCAATTAAAAAGGAACATACCTGTCAAATTTCATGAAAATCTATTAACGCACTTCGCCGTAAATGCACAACATATAAACATTTAAATATTAAGAGAAATGCCAAACCGTCGATTTGAATCTTAGTCCTCACTTCGCTCGGTCAATGAATCTTAGACCTCACTTCGCTCGGTCAAACATAACATAATCGGAATGGACCTACCTACCCCTACATTTTTACATTCCTTTCCCCATTACCAAAGGTAAGGAAAGTATTGCTTTCCAAAAAAAATTAAGGTACCCGAATTTCTAAATTTCTATACATTTCAAGGTCCCCTGTGTCCAAAAAGTGGTTTTTGGGTATTGGTCTGTAGGTGTGTGTGTGTGTGTATGAGTGTATGTGCGTCTGTGTACACGATATCTCATCTCCCAATTAACGGAATGACTTGAAATTTGGAACGTAAGGTCCTTACAATATAAGGATCCGACACGAACAATTTCGATCAAATGCGATTCAAGATGGCGGCTGAAATGGCGAAAATGTTGTCAAAAACAGGGTTTTTCGCGATTTTCTCGAAAACGGCTCCAACGATTTTGATCAAAGTTATACCTAAAATAGTCATTGATAAGCTCTATCAACTGCCACAAGTCTCATATCTGTAAAAATTTCAGGAGCTCCGCCCCATCTATGCAAAGTTTGATTTTAGATTCTCAATTATCAGGCTTCAGATACAATTTAAACAAAAACTTTCAAGTGGAAAAAATTGAGCATGAGAATCTCTACAATTAATGCTCAGTAACATTTTCACCTAAAATTAGAAATAAGCTCGAAATTCGAGAAAATGTAATTATCCAATTGCAAACTGTTGGCAACTGTTGATTCTATTAAATGATTCACTCTGAAGAGATAGCAGACCTCGTGTGTCTCCAGAGTTATTGCCCTGTCACCAGCTGGCTCAAATCTTTGAATAGTAGACTTGAGATGCGCGAGAACACTAGCGTCACGTGATCAATTTTGATAACGGCAAGGAAAGTTGTGTGAGTGCGCCACACCAAATTTTTCTTTTTGACAATAATGCCCTTATTGGCACTGAACTTGTGAGTAGGTAATGGGAGGGATGATGAATAGAATGAATATGTCTGCGTTTTTCAAGTGGTATTGAAACAAATGATTGGAAATGGATTAATATCAGGTGATTGTCTTTTTTTAAAGAAAGTAATTCAATTAAAGAAATTATTCATGGTATTGTAAACATCTTTTAATTTGTTGACTGAACTTTATAACAAGTTAGTATATTACAAGTACATTAATATCTAATTTATCAGCTATTTCTTCACTTAATACAGTACAAATTTGATTATGTGGTATATTTTTTGATTACAACATTAAATTAAAAATGCTTATTATTCTCCTTCTTTCGATATTGAATTATTTGTTTTATTGTATTTTGGAATTTAATCCACTAATAAGTTTATTTAATATTTTTTTATTCATTCAAAGCATTTTAATATTAAACTATTTTGGTCTTCTTATCTCATGAGGTTTGACTGAATGTGACTTCACAAATAAAAAAAGGTTGACAAAATGAGGGAAATGCGATGGAGTAGAAGAACAAGTGTGTGAGTGGGGGGGGGGAAATGGACAACTCTCTTCAACTTCCGGGTCATCTGTTCGACTAAATTGCAATGTTTTTGAGGGGTTGCTTCACTCGACAGCAATTTGTAATTATTTCAAATTGACTTCTCTCGTGCTGTACCCGTACATCCTTCACTCAATCTGTTCAATGTGTTCGTTCAATCAATTATTCAATTTTCTCCTATAAATTACTCGTATTCAACAATATTTGGAAGTTATCTGACAAAACTCATAAACGAGATCATACTCGTATTTGAGTAATCGCCTGTTTTTATAATTCAAATAATTATTTTAATTTGTTTATCCGACAAGAAATAGACACTTTGTTTGATTGATATTGCCGTGGTTATTGGGGATTATAGTTTTGGTAATGTTATGTATTTGTCGATATTCTGGGAACATGAAATGTGGTGAATTGTCCGATTCACAATCTACCCGGTAAAAATTTCTGCGTCCCATGGTAACAATTTTCACAGATTCTGTACCAGAAACTTGTTCCAGTAACAAATTCCTGCCCCACAGTCGAAGCCTGGTAAATTGTAACAGCTCCGATTTGAAAAGCTCTCATTGGTCGATTGAATTGTAGTCTGCTTGTTTTTCTGCACATGCAGAAGGTTTTTAATGAAGGCAGCGATACAATTCAATTCACATGTGCAGGGAAAAAAATCTATCTTCTGCTTTCCCCATATCATTTCAGGACCAACTCCAACCAAGATGTCGAACTACGACCGACATTTTGATTTAAATGGCACTGATATAAAATGTTAGATTTACAACATAGTCAACATAGAACCTATAAAGTATTCTTTGATCTGTTCTAGCCAATATATTTGTTATGAAATATTTGCGTGCACCAGCACCAGCTACTTGATTTGAATTTGTACTATTGTTTAGAATCATCAAATTAATTTAATAATTATTATGACAATACACTACAGCGGCCTCTGTTAAATTACGCAGTTACTCTACAACACTTTTTGGTGGAAATAAATTTTAAAAATACGCGACAAAAACTTGAACCGAAGATCTGAAGTGGTGTTCCATGGAAACAACCAGTCACGTGATGGAACAATTTACTGTTCCCAGAACGGACACAATGTGCAGTGAATTATTAGAATGATTTTTAAATAAAACATTTTAGAATGAATGAAATATTCAATTCTCTGCTATATAACACAAACTTATTTTCTTCTTCTTCTTCTTCTTTTCCTTCCCCTTATGCCGCTAAGCGTCGGGTGCCTCCAGCCATTTCTTATATTGCACTCTATCCTGGGCCATCCTCCTAACGTCCGTCATTGTCTTTCCCTTTCCAGCCGCGATACTCGCCACATACTCGCTCCATTCCATCCGTGGTCGTCCCCTGCCTCGACGTCCCTTCGGTCTTGCCTCCATTACCATCCTTGCTTTTCTTTCCTCACTCATTCGTGTGACATGTCCATACCAACCTAAAGCTTTTCGTTGGACAGAAATGATCAGCTCTTCCTCCTTTAGAGTATCTCTGATCACACCATTTCTCACTCTGTCTCTCCTTGTCTTTCCAACGACTTTTCTTAAATACCTCATTTCTGAGGAGGTAATTCTACTTTTATGCTTATCTAGGAGTGTCAGGCATTCTGTTCCATACATTAGGATGGGCTTAAAAACTGCTTGATAGATTTTCATTTTTGTTCCCTGGCTTATCTCTCTTTTCCCAAGTAGTGTCCTGCTTATTTGGTAGTATACCTGGTTAGCTTTCCTTACCCTATTATTGATTTCTTCATCAACCTTTCCATCTGTGGAAATGACCGTTCCCAGATATTCAAAGTTATTCACTCTTTCCATAGATTTTCCATTCCACTTCATTTCCATTTCTGCATTTCCCTGCATCTTAGATATCACCATTACCTTACTCTTATCTGTATTTACTATCATTCCCTTGTCTCTTATTGCACTACACCATTCCGTGACAGAATTCTGAAGGTCTCTTTTGTTTGTTGATATCAATGCAATGTCATCCGCATAGATAAGTGCTTGAACATACACAGGACGGAGCTGATGATTTCCGACTTTACTTCTACTTGTTCTTCTTTTACATATTTTCAATATTTGGTCCATCAGCACTATGAATAACAGAGGGCTGAGGCTGTCTCCCTGCTTGACGCCTTTATCCATTTTAAACTCTCCGGACACAGCACCTCCTATTCTCACAACTCCGGTTACATTCTTGTACAGGCTCTTGATCCTTTTCATTATTTCATAAGATGCCTCCGCCTCCCTCAAGGCTGACCACAGGTACTCTCTAGGAACAGTATCAAATGCTGCTTTCAAATCCAGGAAGGCCAAGTAGGTGTCACCAGCGCGGCTCAGTCTTTTGTCCATGACTTGTCTGATAGTAAATATATGATCACTGGTCTGACGATCTCTTCTAAACGCCGCCTGTTCCTATTACTTATTTTCGAAAATTCAAATATAGGCATTTATATTATCTTATTTACAATATTTTTATAACTATTAACCAGAGAGAATAGACATAAATCAACCACAACCCTAAGAAATAACAACCACAGAGATTAGAAATGGAGTCTATTCTCTGCTCTGACAAAAGTCATTTGAAGTATGAAATTGAAAATTTGAGTGTTATAATTATATGAAAATAGTTGACAAAATATTATTAATTTTTAAATATTTGATTTGAAAAATTTCTATGTGATGAACCAATATAAATGCGAACTATAGGTCTGAATTCCAAAAATGAGTGATTGTATATTTAAATTAATTTAAATAGTTTTTAGTTTCCTCAATATGATTATTATTTCTACTTTGAGAACGCAGTGTTTATAAAATCGTAAAATAAATAACTTATCCCTATGTTCTGTTAAGCCACTGGAAATGTTCAGCGGCCTAATTATTGGGCCTGTCTGATGGGTGGCTATTATTTGAAGGACCAGATTAAAATTTTGTGGCCAAAGGTACGGGTATCCAAGCCTCATTTATAGTAACAGTGCTCATGAACAATGCAAATGCTGTTGTCGGCTGCTGGACGGAGGCTAATCAGTGCAAGTGCCTTCTCAATATTGCAATTTCGGTTGCGTGCACAGAACACAGTTGGTCTACCTCCTAAATCGCATTTGCGACCACTCTCAAGTATCGTTGTTTCATTACAGTGGTCGCACGGTGGCCAATTACTGTAAATACTCTACTGCCGCTGACAGAGCCAGTCCTCGCATTTCGACTTGATTCACTCTCACTATCGTACTGAGTTGTCTTTTAGCTGTTCTCTTACAATTATTACCTTGTCAATTGGATTTGAATTCATTTGATTATTACTTGAACGAAATCTTTTGAATACGGTATCATATTATAAAAGAAAGTTGCTATCTTCCTTTGCATAATTAATTGCAAACTTATGACATTTTTCTTGTTATTTGATAGCATTTTATATATTTTTTCATGAACAAATGAATGTAGAATGACTTCATGTGGATTTGTATCATTGGACAAAACATCGATAGCCAATAATAAAAATAGATGAACCAATAATCTTTTTCTTCTTCCAACAAACAGGGTGATCATGCTATTGCCTGTTCCGACTCTATTCAGCTTATAGTATACAAAAATTGTATAAATTTTGTAAATGTATAGGCCTAATTTTGTAATTTTTATATATATTTTTTAATCTCAATGTTATGATAGTTATTCAGCATCATTAATATCTTATCAATAAAAATAATAAATTTTATACCAGATGTCCAGTTGGTAATAGGTAAATCGGTAATTGGTAAGTTTTACATGGAAAAACAATGAACTAGCTTTTTTCATATTCAAAAAACCTCGTTATTCTCAAGCCTTACTCACAAGTGATGAGAAAGAAGATGAATGGAGTTTCAGTTGGGTACTTGAATCCTTGAAACCATCAAACGCTTGGGTTCAATACAACAAGTGAATCTGTCCATCAACATCATACAACCACAACTGGTCCAAATTTCACGTGCCAGTTGACAGACACACTGACTGCTGTGGTAAAATTGTAGCCGAGATGCTATTTTCGGGTGAGGATCGAAGTCAGTTAGCACTGAGCAGCATGCTTGCTCCGACAGGGTTGAGTTTGGGTTGAGCGCATGCGCAGTAGTCACCTGGCTTGACAGCGCACTTGTTTGTGTTGGTGCATCTGTGGATGCTGCTGCTGATATTAGACAGTTTAACGTCAGTGCCATTGCCGTCAGTTGTATGAAAGTGTCGCGTATTCACCGTATCTTTGATTAATATATTATAAGAATATCATCTATGATTTATATATTATCATGTAGAAAATATTATTAGATCATAAAATATTAAAAGACTTTGAGACACTTGGTTTTATTATGTAGTCGGTGCGTATATCTGACTATCACGTCGTAGAAGTTCAACTTTGAGACAATCAAATTTTTTCTTTGACCCAGTGTAATGCTCACATAAGCCCTGGGCTAGTAACTTGCTTCAGGACTAAGTTATCAAATTCATTAGAAAGTGATGAATTCGTGATGAGTAAAAATTTTTGGGACTTTTTTGTTTTATTCAATCGAATTCATGGGGAATGTATAGGTACTCAGAATTTTAAGAATTTATCTGTCAACGAATTTAAAAAAAATAAACTTGGGGCGTTGAGAATAACTGGGGGAAAATATTTTTTCTGATAGTTTCTATTTTTATTTTGAGTTGAATACCTAAAATAGGAGCCATAGTTTTTATTTTTATTTTGAGTTGAATACCTAAAATAGGAGCCTATAAGTAAGAAGTTTATCAGTCTCTCCCACAAATTTAAACATTTATAATACTTTTGTAGTTTTTAATGATTCAGATTTGAAAATGCTTAATATTTTAAACTTTACATATCAAAGAAGGGGTTGTGTTTGAGGTGTATGTTTGCTCAGCTCAAGATGACCTCTACTGATATTGTGTTCATATTTGAGTTAACTGACCCTTATTAACATTCACATTGCGGTAGGCTGTTTCCTTCTTCTATCTTCAATATATTATCTCATAATTTATTTCTATCCTCTCTTTTCTACATTATTATATTAAAATAATATCATAGTTTTATAGCATTACATATCACAATCGCTTTTTTCTAAAGAATAAATCCGTAATATTTATGCCGAAATTCAATATATCTATGAATGACTATGACCATTTAATTTGAGCATTAAGAGAAGTTTGATGCTTTATTTCCAGTTTCTCAACATTCTTGATTGATGATGAACTATTATTGAAATTGGAATTGAAATTGAATTTTATTCATTCTCGTTCACAACAATGTGTAAAAAATATATAACCAGTATGAAGAAGGTTCCTCTCATGGGCTAATGCCTGTGGTTGAGGAGCTCCAAATATTATCGTAATATATTGAGCAATATTATCCGTTGAATATTATTAACTTGAATACTTTCATTCAAGCATGGACAAATTTATTTGAACCGATGTTACGTGGGCTATTGTAGTTTTTCGGTTCATCCACTAATTTCACAGCTCAAGGCTCTTCTTCAAAGTTCTCTACAAAACCAGTATGATCTGTGGCGCAAACGGTTTTTGACTTACTGCTCTCACCCGTCCAAACTCCGCCATGTTTTTCTCGCTATCTACCACCAACAACAATAATAACAACACCAACAACAACAATGGATACAAGTTGTTGTCACCTCAGGGAATGGCAACGTTGCAAATTTTCTTCAGAGAGCACGGCACCGAGTGCATACGTCAGTTCGTTCAGGTAATAATAAGTGAATTCATATTTCAGTAGCAGTGCTGCGCAACTTTTTCAACTTGAAATTTATTGTTCGTGATTCATTCATACAGTGAAGGCAATGTAGGTATTATTTATTATACAAGAATAACACAATTTATTCTTGTGCTGCAAAATGGATTGTTATGATATGCTTGACGGAGTCTTGTAATGTATAATAGTAAGTTCGTAAATTGTACCACGTTACTGAATTACCATACAAAAATACCACTTCCAATGTGCGTTATGGCAAAGACAAATAACCAAAAAAATATATTCACTCTATGGTTTAAATTTGATAGTTTTAATTGATATGAATGCAGATAGAATTCGATGAATTCAAATGAACTCATTAGTTGATAAAAGATTTGATAATTTATAGAAATTTTGTAAGTTCAAATCAAGTGCACAATTGCTGGGAAAATATTGGTCTATTACATGAATCCTTTCAATAAAAATAAGCTACCAACGTCCTAGTTGAGATGAATTTAGATGTGCTTAACATACATAGATAAATAGATTACTAAATATCCCTATGAATTAGAGCTCTTCCAAGATGAAATAAAAACACAATTTATGTTGTAGACCTATTTTTACTGGTAAGCTTTTATCTCCACAAACCCAGAGTTTCGATGCTCTTGAAGATTTGTGGCTCTGTTAATTAATATTGCATTTTTATTTTCATTTTCTCAATCATACACCTCAGAAGTTCTAAGAACTCGGTTAAAGGTCTGTTAAAGTACATCAAATTTCGAATATACTTTTGTGATAGATAACTATATTCAGGACATGTTCCATAAACCTAGAATGTAATAATAAGTATTATTACCAGTTTTGGTTATCATTACTGATGAGAAATTATAAATTTTACGTCTATTTCAAAAAGTATTAGTTATTAATCCCTTGAAATGATTGAAATTAACCCCACACTACACTATAGTAAATGCTATGCAGTAAATTTTCGGCATCAAAACTACTTTTTACTCTATTTAAATATTTCTAGGTTGAATAAAACAGTCTCCAGGTCTCTCAAAATCATTTACCGGTGATGTGTTAATATTCAGATCTTTTTCTTGTTGCTTTGGTTGCAAATCTCTGCAGCAGAAACAATTTACCGTATTGTATTTTATAACTTTAAAATGTGTGGCGATGACTGTTTCGTACTGGTATTGTACATTTTCTAGCCAAACAGAAACTGAAGTATTTAATGTTAAATACTTCAGTTTATCCATAGTTTCTTTAAGGATTAATCTTCAGTTTCACACCAAACAATGTGAGTGTTTTTCCACTTTAAAGTTACATAAAAATACACTATACCTAGTAATAATATTAGGGAAAAAAAGATGGATAACCAACAACGAGAAACAAATTCATAATCAGATTTTCAACTGAAATGACTGTCGCCTTATTTCGGCAAAGTGGAAAGCTAGAAACTTTTTAAAGCTTTCCGAGTTTCAAATAACGCCGTTTTCAAGCCGTAAAAAGTTGAGAATCTAACTTCTGCTCGGTTACAAATCCTTTTTCGTTTCTTATTATCTTTTTTTAACGAAATTGAAAGTTACTTTGGAGTGTTTGATCCTTGGATATTCGGGCATCTGCTATTCATTTGTATTCAATTAGTCAGTTCTCAAATCGTGTGTCTACCAGTCAGTTGTGTTGGATCAGTTGTATCGCCCTTCCGTCTCATTGATTCGTCAATCGCTCGATAATTGTTGAGTGAATGATGTATCGTTCGACTTACTCTCTATCCTTTTCCTGTTTCTTACTCACTCTTTCTCTCTGTCACTCTCTCATTGTGTCGTCTCATGCCCTACGTGATTAGCCACAATAATTATGAGCAGCTTGCAGTTATGACTGTAGTCTGTTCTTTCGTGTGCTGTTCGTCACTGTTCGACAAGGAGGCAATAATAGTTGTGCGATAATTTATCGTCTCCCAGCTCATCAAACACATGATACAACCCGGTATCATCATCATCAACATCATCATCATCATCATCATCATCATGCCCTTTGTGAGCTGGCCGGAAATTGCATGTGAGCACATGATTAGCATGCTTCTGCTGTGATTGCAGCTACAGTAGTGAATGGAGCTGTATACGTGAGAATGAATGTGTCTCCCTGATGAAGATCATGTTGTTACTGTTACGACACTATCATAATTATCATTTTCATTATATTGCAAGTTATAATAGCTAATAGCCAATGTTGAATGTGTTATTGAAATGGAATCAATATTGAATTAAGGAAAGTTGAATCGTCTGTTGTGAGGGATCTTCGCTCAGCTTTTGTATCTTTTTCTAGTATCCGGAAATTCCAGTATCAATAAACTCTCCAGTATCGAGTGAACCAATATTATGAGAAAAAGATAGAAAGAGACAGATTGGATTAGAATTCTTAATTTTTGTGGATTACAATATAATGCTGGATTACTTGAATTAATGCAAATTTTCCAATCAATTAACAAAGTATGAACCGACGAATTATCGAACTATATAATATGAAAAAATGCAACTTCAAATTACTATAATATATCATTGTTTTCAATATCAAATCAAATTCACTTCGCTAAAAGTTGTCATAAAAATAGACAGAATGCATTAACGTAGCAGAATTATATGAATAAACAAGTAATCAACTACAGTGTTCCTAGAAATGGTATAATTTATGTTATAAGGATTGTATGTGTGATATTTTTCACATTATTTGCAAATGTCAAATAATATGTTTTATTTATAATGTGGCTAGACTAACGTAAGTATAAACTTATCTGCGCCAGCCGTTATTTATTTTGAGAAAAGTTGATACCTACAGTTATATAATCTAAAAGTGAAACAAATGTTCTGTACGGTAATCACATGTGCATAACATTGGCGGAGGTTTCAACAGGTAACTGTCCTTCTTGGAAGATCAGAGAGAAGAGAGAGAGAGCGACTGAGTGAATGTTAGGGAGTGAGATAGTATTAAATTTATGATAGATGAGAGTACTCAGTACAGCTATTGTTTGCGTTTGAGGCAGTCATCATGCTTAGTATCTTGTTCGGCGTGTTGCGTTCTGCGCCGTTGTTTATTCTCCAACTTTTTGCCCTATGAAAAACATTCCTGATTTCTAAATAAACTAATCCTTTCAATAATTCTATATGTGTCGTCTAATTCGAATCAATTTTTCCAATCTCAAATATTCCTTTATATCAATCAACCTAGCATGTCTTTCCATTCTAAGTATTTATGCAAATTCCGCTCATTCCATTCTCAATGCAGTCTCATATCAGTAGGCCTTCTTGCAATTCATATTTTTGTAATATGCTATTCATGTATTATTTTACATTTTTTGTAATATGCATGAGTTATTAATGAATTGCAATCATGTTTTACAGAGATAAAAGATCTCAAAACTATATTCATTAACAAACACGAATGATGAGCTATTCAGAATTGTGTCCTGGTAACTGCTAATACTGTACATGCCTAAGTTTAGGTAGAGACAAATAATCTAGGTATCTTCAAACTGTAACTTAACTCTATAGTTGTGAATGAAGGAAATCCAAAGCATTTTTCATTTCTAGAGATGATGAATAGTATAGTTTATTATGATCAATAGGCATTGTCATTGATAGTCATTAATATTGATAGACTATAGATAGGCATTAATAATAATTCTTGATCGATCAAAATTATTATATTTGTAATTAATATATTACAAATTTATTTTTTGTACAATATTGGAAAGCCTTTTTTGAAGAAGAAAGTAACCTTTCCATCATTAAATGGATCTCGGTGCTTCTTAACTGTGATAATTAGTGGTTTGTAGGTCCAAAATTATTGTCCATGGAGCAGATCGGAGCTTCACACAAGACTCCACACCCAATAGCCATTCGTGACATCATTGCCAGTTGTGTTTGCTTCCTCTACTCCATCCGAATATCGGACTCAAGCATTCAAATTTCCCTTCCTCCGAACTTTAAAAATGCAAATTCAGTAAAGCCGAATGTTCATTTGATTACTTCTTTGATCACTGTTCCAGGATCTCGCGTTACAAAAGTTGAAAAGTTGTGAATACAGGCTTAATCTCACCATACATTAAGTGCATAAACTTATCATAAAGCATTTCGTTAATTCAGACGTGCTTATCATACACTTGTATTGGTGTGTGTAGATTTTTCTTGTGTCTTGAACATTTATGAAACTCTCTTATTCCTGTATGTGAATGGTGTGTGGCAAAATTCCTTAGACTTGTTTTGTATCGGGTACTGTCTTTCTCCACTTGGATGCTGAAATTTAATGTTAAAATTCAAATTCAAAGATCAATACAACAGTTCATGTGCCAGTTCTCCAATCCAGGGGGTCACCAGTTATTAAATTATTTTATAAAACTGTAATAAGAAAATGATCGCTAACAATTCATAGTAACATGTAATTAATTTGAATATGAGTATAGTTTCCTCAACATTACGCCTACACTATATTAGGCCTACATTCTATTCTACATGTGAATTTTTGTGTTGTATAATTTTGTTTTATTTTTTCGCATAATTATATTCTTCCTCTACACAGTCGCGTTTGGTAACGACACTAATGGTCCTTCGTCCTTCTTTTCTAAATATGTTAGCCAGAGACGTGGAAAACGTTGACTGACGTAGGCCTATCCTCTGGTGGATACTAGAAAATAGACGAAGTGAAGAGTGGGATGGGGTTAGGAGCAGAGACCGACCCCCAGGGTCTGCCGTTTCCATTAGCGTCCGTCACGGCTTCTATTCTCTTCTCCTTTTTTCCGACTTACGTCACCTCCCGTTTGATAACCCACTTCCTCTTACAGGATTTACATTCTTCCCCATATTGACTTGGAATTTCATCATTTGTCTAAAATAGTTGTAAATACTGTATGTCTGTCTTTTGTTACGTATCGTTATTTTTATATATCTTCATATTGTTTGTGATAAGAAATATTTGTTTATTTCATAAAACTGTTTGGGATAAAAAAATATATACAATATTATGTTATATATATACTGTAATATGGCATACATTTTGTTATTGATACAATCTTGCAATAGATGTGTTGTATATTAGAAGGTTTTTTCACCTCCACCCAATCTTATTTACCATTGTTTGTGGCAAGATTATCTTGAAAAGTTGATTTATTCTATTCATTTTGCATAACTTAGTTAAAACTTGAATGCTATGACAAATACTAAATACCGTACTCATTTATTTTAGATTTAGTTGATCAATACACATCCATTCTCTACTAAACTTGATTAACTCTCCTGGATAATATTATGATTATGATTCATTTTTTATTTTCTTTGTTGCAGGTACGTAAATGGTCTAGCAGTTACATGATTATGAAGGAATTTATTATGGTTCTGTAAGTGAGATACAGCACTAAACATTTCATAAGCTATAAGAGATATAATTGAGTGTATAATCAACATTAATACTTGAAATTATGCCAATTATTGTAAAACAAGGTCCAGTTCCAATTTTGTTTAAACATTTTAAGTCTGGAATTACAGATATATCCTACTGGTTGGACGTGAGATATCTAAACTATCCATTAGGTATCCATTTCTGTGTATCATAGGGCTTTGGCATTATTATGAAACAAGTTACAGATTTATATGTTACATGTTAATCCATAGCGAGAGTTTAGAGGAGGGAGAACTGCGGATGATAATATTCATAGAACTCTCTATTACAAATATTATAAAGAAACCCAACGAATTTCAACATACTGATAGTAATTTTCCATAAGGGACCGTCCACTGACAAATTTTGATAACAAATTTTAACGACTAAAATTCTCCATGAGGAACTCTTCCTAATTTCACCACTTCCAAATACAAATAGACATACTGACAGTAAGTTGCTGTAATACTTTCGTTAGGTCATCTCAAATTCTTCAATACAAATCATGTCAAACTTGAAGTGAACAATTTGTAAAAATAATAAAGATTTTTCCAAGTATTAGTATATTCTGTGAATATGTATTCTGCACCGTAATTTGGTCTATCATGCATCAATGATTACAGTTGGCAAATTGATAGTGTTAAGGGCGCATTCACAACCGTATTCCAGTCACGGTCGGTCTTTAATTTCCGTAGTTATATATCTATATAACGCGGGTGTGTTAGATGGAAATCTATATGAAGCGACTGAGTATGATGAAAATACATCTATATAAAGTGAGTGAGTGAGAGGAGCCATCTTGTTAGCGGTGTTCAAGTCGGGCAGCTGTGTTAACGAGCTGTTCAGTATTCTGCAAAAGTGTCAGCGTCACGATTTGCTCTCTCACACCCACTCTTTCCCACTTTCTCTCCCTCTCCGTCGTCCATTCGTCTCTTTCTGGTGTGAAAAAAAACTTAATTATTACATCTTTCAGATTTCCTGTTTTTTTCTACAGGTCAATCTGTTATTGTCGTCTATTTGGGTCTCTTTAAATTTTATACTATAGTGTGCTCCTGTACTGTACGTAATAATGTTGAAAAACGACAACATTATTTTACAGACTCGAATTCTAGATAAATCACATTAAATAATAATAATAATAATAACTTTTATTCACTTCATTGTACAATTTTACAAAGCATAAAACATAAAAAATATCAAGTGCACTCCTCATTAGGCTAGGCCTGCGTCGAGGAGTGGTTCGTCTTATGAATTACAGAAAATATATAAGAAAAACGATTCAGCTGCTTCAAGTACTATATAGGGCTACTTACATAAATAATATTATCTTATGCCATTAAGCAATCTAAACAAAAATAAACATCTTCCACAAAAATAAACAAATTGATTACAATGCTTAGTTTATATAGCCTAGTTTACAGAATAAAGTTAAACATATTTCAATGAAACGAAACGAAACAATTTATGATTATAATTAACATTCCCTATTCGACTGCAATTCGAGGGATTTCTGTGTCTTGAACACAGGATTTGATTCCACAAAGAAGAATATTGTCCCTTGTTGCACCATGCTATTCCGAAAGCTGAAAGGAACAAATATGTGTCTGCATTTTTAAGAGTTTTCAGTGATTATTGAGTTGAGTATTCTGATTCGGTATTTCACCGGTCTAAATTCAAAATGTCCAGTTTCTAGTTTCGAACTTTAAAATTCTAGAAAGTGAAAGGTAATCTATATCTTTTGGAAATATTACTGTTTATAAAATTGGGGAGAATAACAGTTTTTGGCTGAGCATGTTGCTCTCTCCCAATCATTGCTGTATGATTTGTGATTGTATTTATAATACAATAAATAAATAAATACTTCCCTTAAAATTGCTAAACCCCACATTTCTCCCGCTCTTACAAGTATGGAACAAGTCAACTCTGTCGCTTTTCAAAATCTTTGAGATTTCTCAAATCATGAGATCTTGGAGATGACTTTGTTGTAGATTTGAAATCTTTGTCGACCGTTAGTTGAGAAGTTTCAATCAGAATCCTTTCTCAAATGCGTAAACATCATCTCATTCCATGATAATGTAGATGGAAATAATTGTTCCTATCATAAGTTCCAACTCGGTGATTCACTGAGAGAGACATTGAGAAGTATACGTTTAATTTAGTTAAGCTTATTGAAAAATTGGAAAATGTAAATTTATTGTCCACAATTCCTTATAGGTACGATCTATATGCTGATTTCAAGCTTAATTTGATGATTTCCCAGTTGAATAGAGTATCCGTAAGATATCGTATAGATATAGAAACGTTCATATACTTGACTTGAGGATTTTGGAGGCGAACCAGCATACAAGACATGGTTGGACATCACATTCTCTTTTTATATTTTCATTCCGAATCCGATCCTCTCTTGTGCATCCTTTGACTTGTCTAATCGCATCTCTGCTGACTGTATTCTTGATTCAAGCTTCCTTGTCAGCACCCATGCTTCACTTCCGTAAGTCAAAGTGGGTATCGCCATGGCTCTATAAAATTTGATCAAGGTGTTCATCCAGGCTCTATCTTTAAGGGATCGAGTGATTGCTCCGCATACCAGATTGAATTTTGATATCTTTTTTCGACATCCTGGTCGTAATCATATGTGATGTCGCAGCCTAAATATATGAAATTTGAAATTGCTCCAGAATCCTGTCTCCTAATACTATTTTTGATCGTATCGGCCACTTGCCATTAAAAGCCATGATTTTCGTTTTGATTGCCGAAATTTTCATTTTAAAAAGTTTGCTTATTATGTTGAGCTTATGCATTGCAATTTGTAGCTTGTCCTCAGATTCCTGTATGATTACTGTGTCGTCCGCAAACATTAAATGGTTCATATAAGTGCGAGTAAGAGAAATACCCTTGTCAACGCGTTGCTGCCACACATGCATAAGCTCATCAACATAAATATTAAAGAGGGCAGGTGAAATTGGGCATCCCTCTGTTTTACTCCTTTATTATGTTTTTATGCTACTGATTAAATGTTTGGGGTATCCATTTGTCATCATGATGTTCCAGAGTAGCTCTCTATCAACATTATCAAATGCTTTCTCCCAGTCTACAAAGTCCATGTGGGTTTCACAATTATGCTCTCTGCGCTTCTCAATTATCATCTTCAATGTGAACACTGCATCAATACAAGATCTTCCTTTTCTGAAACCCATCTGATTCTCCTGTAACAAAGATTCTGTTATACTTTGCAATCTCTTAGCAAGGAGTGAAGCATATAATTTGTATGTTGTATCTAACAGACTTATTCCTCTGTGATTTCCTGGGTTTGATCTATCTCTTTTCTTAAAAATAGAGATAATAATTTTTTATAACAATAATTTTTGACACCATCCATTCTTATGGTACTGCATGGGTTTTCCAGCAGGTATTGAAATAAAAAAAAATCAAAATCAAAATTGTTTATTGTCATTACAAAACAAATTGTATAACAAGGTCAGGTACATTCACAATTTATAACATTCTTCATTCATCAATACATGAATAAGTATGGTAACGTTTTGTAACACTAACAATAATAATAGTAATAACAAATCAACAATATAAAAACAGGACAACAACAATAATATTCTATATGTCTATAGATGTGTTATCAAGTGTCAAACATTCTATAAACTCATTAACACTATAGACACAAAGCTCACACAACATATCTTTCAACAATCTTTCACGCATTTTTTAAAACTGCTCATATTTAATTCTCCGACTTCCGTTGGCAACAAGTTATAAATTTTCTTACCAAATTCATGAAAACTGTTCAGAGTTAATTGTAAGTTACATTGACTTCTATGCAACAATGTCTTCTGGCGTGTTCCATAATTGTGAATGTAATTATTTGTCTGCATTTCATGCATGTAACTTTTTACATACAACAGACACTCAAGAATAAAAAGAGATGGAACCGTTAGTATTCTTAGCTCTCTGATCAAAGGTTTACAATGAGTTCTACAGTGGACATTAAAAATAGCTCTCACAGCTCTTTTTTGTAAAATCATGAGCTTTTTCATTTCAGACGAGTGTCCCCAAACCACTATGCCATATGACAAATGACTTTGAATGTGTGCATAGTAAATTGACAGCAATACATCAACATTGACAAAAGGTCTAAATTTCCTGATGAGAAATACACCCCTAGCAACTTTTTTACTTATATTTTCAATGTGTATGCCCCATTTCATGTTTGACTCTAACGTCACACCCAAAAACTTCACCTCCCCATTTTCTGAATAATTAGCCAAGGAAAAATTCATCGTTTGGGTTTTGTTGCTGTTCAGACTAAGTGAGTTGGCTGCTGTCCAGTCTTTTATAACAGTATTTGCATCATTTATAAAACGTTCAACTGAATTTAAACATTTATTATTTACCTGAATTGCCAAGTCATCAGCATACATGTATGTATTCACTCTATCGTCTCCTATCGCTAATGGTAAGTCATTAACATATATTATAAACAATGTTGGTCCTAATATGGATCCCTGAGGTACCCCTGATTTGAGAGGCAGATATGCTGAAAAGGACCCATTAAAATAAACCGATTGGTACCTCCCTGACAAATATTCTTTAAAAAGTTGTAAAGCAAACCGATCAAAGCCCTGGTATTTCAACTTATATAACAATATATCATGGGATATTATGTCGAATGCTCTACTCATATCATACCAGCTCCCCATGACCTTTTCTCTACTATCTAAAGCATCCACACAAGCTTTCACAAAATTACGAATTGCAGTATTGGTTCCTCTTTTGGATCTGAAACCATATTGTTTATCTGAAAAAAGCTGTTCACCCTCAAAATATTTAACTAATCGAGTATTCAGCTATATTTCAAAAACCTTAGCAATAATTGGTATGGTTGACACTGGTCGATAGTTACTACAATCAGATTTAGTACCTCTCTTATACAGTGGAATAACTTTTGACAATTTCAAGCACACAGGAATTACACCCTCTTTAACACATTGATTGAATAAATATGACAATACCTCCACTATATAAGGTGCAGCAAGTTTTAAAAGAGCAGAATTCAAACAATACACATCCAAACTCATACTATTACTGAGAGAAAAAATGGCTTTATAGACCTCTTCAACACTGAAATGGCCAACTGAGAAAACAGAGTTGATATTATTCTGTCTAGCATGAACAAATTTATTCAAATAATATGGCATATCATGTTTTGATTGTTGGATATTTTGTTTTGTTGACATTATCAAGGAAGCATTTATTAAATTTTTTACTTGTGAGATCAGTTATCTGTGGTACCAATGTTCTATCGTTAACATTCAAATTCTCTTTTATAACTGACCAAATAGCATGTGATTTATTTTTAGTCTGCAATACTTTATCACAATAATACTCACGCTTAGCATGAAATACCATGTATTTATACCTGGATCTCAATATCTTATACAATTCACAATAAATTCCTCTTGAATAAATTCAAGAGGCGGAAGTGGAGCATCAATCCTCCATATTTTAAAAGTTCCATATTTATCCCATTGATGCCTGCAGCTTTCCGGTTTTTAGATGCCTTGAGGGCATCTTGCAGCTCTGTCATGTCAAGTTGGTCTACATGACAAAAAAGACAATCTGGAGGAATAGTTTGTTCCCGTCCTGCAGTGTCATCAAACCATAACTTTTTGTAATGGTCAATCCATTCACTCTCCACCACACGACTTATATTTACTAGCTCTCTCTATTCGATTTTTGCATCATCCTCATGAACTTATAGGCCAGTTCCTGTCTGCCATGTATGTCTTCTTCCACAGTACTAATATATCTCTCCCATGATTCCTGCTGTGCCCTTCTTATAACTTCTTTTGCAACGTTCCTGGATCTATTATACAATATTTTATTTTCATCAGAAGGATTACTCAAATATATCTTATATAATCGTTGTTTTTCTTTTACAACTTTTTCAGTTTCCTCGTTCCATATTCTTGAGCCCTTCTTTCAGTAGATTCGTTTCTTTGTACCTAGAGCTTTTGCGGCACTCAATTTTATAGCTGTTGATATATTCTTCCATTCCATTTCTATATTCTCTGTGGTTGGTATTGTTGCTAGCCGGCTCATGAGACGACGTTGGTAGAGATCCTGTATGCTTTCATCGCTCAATAGAGATACCTTGAATGTTTCGTCCTCTAAGTTCTGGTTCTGAAAACAGCCCGACTTCTTTTTCCATCGTTTGTACAGATCTATTTTGGCTATGAGTAGATAATGGTCTGTGTAGAGATCTTGTCCTCTCAAAACTCTAACGTCTCTGACTTGAGCTGCCAATCTTTGATTAACAATGACATAGTCTATGATTGACCTGCTACCTCTTGCACTCCATGTGAACTTATGTATATCCTTTTTGCGGAAAAAGGTATTGGTGACTTTCAACTGATTGAAGGTAACAAAATCTCTCAATCGTTCTCCATTGTTGTTGAGAGTTCCCTCACCAAAAGTACCTATGCATTTTTGCACTGGATGTTTCCCAATTCTTCCATTCAAGTCACCAAGCAAGATAATGTCATCGTTTGCATTTATATGGTCAACTACTTTCTGCAATTGTTTGTAAAAGTTTTCCGATTCCTTCTTTTTCTCTGCATTATTGGACTCCTCCGTTGCATAACCTGCTATGATTGTGAAGTTTCCTCTTTCATGCCTTTCTCACAGTCATCAATCTTGCATTTATGAAAGAATAGTCTCTAATTTTAGATTCCCAGGATTTATCGATGAAAATGGCTACTCCCTTACTGGCTCTTTGGTTCATGTCAACCCCGCTATATAGCATGACATAATCCTCTCTATAGCAGCTTTAAAATCGCAATTTAAACTGATTAATAATGACAAGGTTGAAAGAATAAAATTTTCAAGGCAAAGTTTAGACCAGAACCACATTGCTACAACACAAGATGTTAACCTGACATGAGGCTTCAAATCCTCTGTAATATGTAATAAATCATCTGGCTGTAATCATGAGAAGTCAGCTCCTCTTGAAACTAAGTTCATACACCAGAACATTCGATGCTTAAACAATGAACAAGGCAAACTGGAAATATTTCTTGACTTAGAAAGGCCGGATTTCCCAGTTCTGACTGAGCACGGTTTAAAAAGCATGGAGCTAGACTGTTAGTCCAGTCAACGAAAGATTATAGAGAGAAAAGTTTGGAACACAATTTTCAACTCCACAGCTCTTTTAAGGATAGTAAGAGGATTAACATATCAAAAGTCCTCACCCCTACCCCCTGTGCTAAAGGGGTGGGGGTGGCTAGAAAGTACCATTTTTTCATTTTTCGCATATATCTTGGGAACTATACATCGTATGATCATTTATATTCCATGCAAAATTGAAGCTTACAAAATTGCCAACAAGTTTTGTCCTTTACATTTTTCCCATATCTCTTATAGTTTCTGAGATATTCGCTCTTGAAGGTGACAAATTTTTTGAAAAAACACTTTTGCCTCCAATTTTTCAATCTTATCGACCTTATAATTTTTGAACGATCGATGAAAAAAATCCGTACTGATTATGAGCTGATAGAGCATTGAATTATCTTCAATTTGATGTATATTTTCACTATTTTACGCATTTCCATACGACTGTTGCAGGAGTTTAGTGTTGAGAGTGAAATTTTCTATTCAGCAACAATAGATCAGTTGACAATGGAATTTGGAGGGAATGTTTGGAACACAATTTTCGACTTTGCAGCTTTGTTGAGACTAGTTTGGAGGTGAGCATATCAAAAAGCCCAACCCCTACATCATGTGCTGAAGGGATGAGGGTGGTTTGAAAGTTGCATTTTCTACTTATTACTTACATGCTTATATCTTGGAAACAATGTATTCTATTGACATAATTTATTAACTACATAAAAATGAAGCTTAATTAATTTCCTACAAGTTTTGTTCAGTAAGGATTTTCGATAATCCGATACTTTTTGAGGTATTTATGTTCTAAAGTGATGTATTTTCGAAAATAGCAGATTTATATAGGAAATGCAGATTTCCTTATATTTTTTCGCTTTTTTCAAGTCTTATAACTTTTCAAAAATTGATGAGACAAGAATGTGCTGATTACGAGATTGTAGAGCATTAAATTGTCTTTCATTCAATGTATAATTCGACTACGAGGAAAGTAAACAAAATACAGTCTTTGAATACTTCTCTCATAAATCGCGTTAAAAACCATTATGACCAGCTAGTGATTAAAGAAAAAAGGATTCTACGGAAATTTGATTGCTTAATCAACAAATAAATCCAAAACTAGTTGAAAGTTGATAAATCAGTTTAGAGGTAAGGGGTTTGAACCTAAACTTGACTCTCTGACACTTGACTCTCGGACGAACATATTACTCATCAGAGACGCATTGCCAACGAATTCAATAATTTCTTTGCTAGTGTTTCTCAAAGAATAATTAGAGATTTAAATAAAACACAAAGGAATTTCAATGCTGCTCCTTTCAAGAACCATCCGGCTCTGCCATCTGAAAACTTCAGCCTGCTGCCATCTAGTGAATGCAAGATCTTACAAATTATTTCAAGATAGTTTCAAGCCAAAGGTTTTAAAGAGCCTTTGCTAGGCCAATAACTTGCATTGTCAACTCTATGCTTGAATCAGGTGTATTTTCAGACATTTTGAAAGTAGCCAAAGTAATTCCTCTTTTCAAAGAAGGTAATAGACGAGATATAAATAATTTCAGGCCCATTTCAGTTTTAACTGATTTTTCAAAGATTTTCGAAACCATAATTCTTAAAAGACTGGTAGCTTACCTTACAGTGAACAATCTGATTTCACCAAGTCAGCATGGCTTTGTGAAGCAGAGATTGACTACCACAGCCTTGATTGATGTTTACGAAAGCTTAATAACAATCATCGAGCATGGAAAATATACGGCTGTTGTGATGCTAGACCTTACAAAGGCATTTGAGTGTGTTGATCATGGGGTACTGTTAGATAAATTAAATACCCTTGGTATCGGAGGAACTGCAAAAAAGCTCATCAAGTCCTACCTGTCTGATTGTTTCTAGTAAGTTTCAAATCAGTGCGATCAGAAAAAAACAGCCTCAAATCTCGTTTAAATGTCATCAGGGGTGTCCAGGGCTCCATTTTGGGTCCTCTTCTTTTTATACTGTTTGTTGATTCTATGGTTCCCCTGAATAAGTTGACTCTATATGCTGACGACACGTCACTGATATTTGCAGACAAAAACTTGGATGACCTTGAAATGAATTGTAATCTGGTGAGTAATTAGGTTGTACAGTTCTTCAACACGCTTTTCCTGACAGTCAATTCTAAAAAAATTAAACTGGTAAATTTTAGTTTGAGACACAATACGGTTGAACCGTATTTATATATAGGTGACGAATGTGTTGGCAATACTGAATCTGTTAAATTGCTTGGCTTACACTTTGACTCCAAGTTTATGTGGGATGAGCATGTGGATGCACTAGTTACCAGGCTGAGTAAGAATATATTTGTTATGAGAAATATCGTGAAATGTGTGCCATTATCGGTGTCAAAAATGGTATATTATGCTCTTTTCTACTCCCATGTTGCTTATGGTATAGAGTTGTGGGGAGGCACCGCTGATTTTCATTTCCAAAGGATTTTTAAACTGCAAAGAAGAGCTGTAAGATACATGGCTGGTCTTAAGTATAATGAGTCTTGTAGAGAGGCATTTGTTTCTTTGAATGTTCTCACCTTACCTTCTATTCATATATACAAGTTATTAATTTTTACCCATAAACATATCTCGAAACTGGTCACGAATGTAGAAGTACACGATCATAACACCAGAAGTAGAAACAATATAGCTTTAAGACAGCATAGGTTGAAACTGTTTGAGAAAGTACCTTATATTGGTTCCAAATTATACAACAAATTGCCTGCAGAGCTGAAATCTAAGTCAATAAGAATTTTCAAAAGTAGTTTATACAGCTTTCTTGCTGAGAAGGCCTACTACAGAGTTATAGATTTCTGTGATAGCTAGTAGATATTGGCTTGCAAGTTGTATATTAGCACTTATCGTATAGATACAAGTATAAGCGGATTGTATTGATTGTATCGGTGTAGTTTTCTCCAATTTTCATATTTCATTGTAGTATGGTTTTTTCTGTACTTCAAATTAATCTCTATGACGATGTTCAACTGTTTATTGTATTATATTTATTTATTTATTTATAATGCAAATAACACTAATGTAATAACATTGAAAAATAAAATAATAAGGTAGTCCTTGTGCTATTTATATATGATTAACTGTGTTGAATAAATTTATATCTTATGTGTCTTACAACACATTTGTTATAAATGATCTGAAAGATGGCTTTAAAGCTGATCCAAACAACATACGACTTTGAGTGAAAGTATTTCTACTTTTGGATTATATCATTTATCCAAATTTTTCCCGATCTTGTTTTTTCTATCCCAACCATTGTAATATAGATAAGAATACTGTAATGTATGGACTGCTAAGAAATTACACAAAACATTCTATTATTCCAATACCAGCCCAAATATTCATTAACTCCACTGGCCCTAATGTGTGTGTTTTATTTTTAATCCATCAATAATCCATGTAAATACACTGCTGGCATGACGAATGAATATAAACGTGTTACTTGATTCGAGGATGGATGTTGGAAGGGCTGCAATTGAATAGTAGAACAAGCGAGGTCACAAGGTTAGGTGTGTCAGCTCTCAGCTGTCCGCCCGCTCGCCCCCGCCTAGTACATGTAACGCCACTCTAGTTTTGACATGCCATCTTTCAAACACTACCCAGTACCCTCTCTTTATCCTACCCAGTACCCAACTTCTATAGATGTTTTCCAAATAACACCCATTTCTCGCAGAGTATTATGTTAATGGCCGAAACGACCCTTTTTCATTTATGTAATTTAGCTGTCAAGTATAAGTAGGGTGTGTGGTACGTCACAGCTTCAATGCTCCAATAGCTCGCCCGACTCATAGGTGGTTTGAAATTGATTCAAGGAAACAGAGAAAATTATTATTTTCTCGTTTGAGATGTGGTTTTAGACCCGAAGCTTGTGTATTTATAAGAACTAGTTCATGAGAAAGAATATCACTGATACTGCTACTATAGAATGATGTTTTTTCAGTAGATCGATGTATTACGAAATTTTATGTTGAAGTAACAAAAATAAACAATGAAAAATATCAATAATTTTGGTTTCAAAAATATTTGATGAAAGGTAGGAAATGCTCAAATTAACTAATATTATTTTGTTGTATAATGTTGAAAGCATAACTTTTGATGGAACTGAGATTGATTAATTCGATAAATTTGTGATTTTAGGTCTATTCCGATGTTTCTGTGATTTCCCAATCATGTCCATTCAATTTTGTTCAATTCTCAATACAGCTTTGAAATTTTACGAAAGAAGTGAGATAATACTAGATCGAATTAGATGATAGCGGAAACAATACTACTAATCTTTTAATTAATTCATAAATAGCTTGTCTAAATTTGATTTTTTCGAACATAATGTTCATTGTAGTACTTATTGGAATAAATTATTTGGTGATGTAATAATATGTTCTCTCCCTTTCAAGAAATATCCAGTTGAATTCCCGGAATATCGATTATTATCCGTGGAATAAATCTAGACAGAGGAAGTATCATTGAAATTAGTCATGTCAAAGGCGACAGAAAATTGGATACCTCTTCATTTGATTTTACCATTTCCAGAGAATACGAACAAGAGAAAGCCCACAGGAAAATATCATCGGCTGATGAGTAGAGAGGTGAAATAATAACAAAAGTTATGAGTTGAACTTTTCCCTGTAACAGACAGATCGTCAGACAGTGTTATATAGAATTTGTTTGAAAAACACGGAAAATGTGATTGAAGGGGTTGTAGAGTAACATGAAAGGAGGTAGGTAACAGGTAATGAGATTCGAGTGGTGAATGGCAAACAATGAAAATTATATTCCCGGGAGATCACTACTCCATTACGTTACAATACGTAACCGATCGGTCGAAAACAAAGAGCGTTGTAAATCTCCATAGTCCACAGTGAGAGAGAGAGAGAGAGAGAGAGAGAGAGAGAGAGAGAGAGAGAGAGAGAGAGAGAGAGAGAGAGAGAGAGAGGGTGAGAGAGAGTGTGACAGAAAGAGTGAGTGAATGATTCCACGTTCAACGTGTTACGGTCGAAATTGTGGATTACCATAAAAATATTACGACTTCCCCAGTGACGATTCGGCAGTCCCCTCCTCACATCTTCCACCTCCCTCCCCCCCCACAACATCACTTCCTCCTGAGTAGCAATCGTGAAAATCAACTGTCACGAGGGGAAAAGAGCAAATAAAACCCGAAGCGGAGTTTGGATAAGGTATGCTTTATTGTAGTAGGGTGGTTTGAACGTATCAATAGCAAACTAAAAGTTTTCGTTTTTAGTGTTAGAAATTAGTTTGTGAACATGGTTGTAATTGTATAGGTACAGGTGTTTGTAAATTTTGACAATGATATTTTGTCTTGATAAAAAAACATGAAAAATCGTAATACGATAAAATCGAGATATAGTATTTATTTAATATCTGTACTTGTATGAAAGTGGTATTTCGAGTTTAATCCATTTAAATAAAGAATTTTGAATGACCGAGAATGATTTAATTTTCCATTCACCAAATCTTCATTTGGAAGAAATTTTGATATATGAAGTAGAATAAGCTTTGTCTAGAACTTTTATCACCTTTTACCTCCTTTCTAAAAACTTCTTGCAACACGCTCCACCACCAGAAGGTAACCTAATTACTGACAAGTACTACCTTCTTTTCTTCTGGAAACGAATGAGGACCACTGCTATACAGGGTAGGAGTCCGAGAACGGCTTAATATCTCATACACAAAGGTGATTTGTCGGTGGGTGTGATTGGGGATCCTACTCAAATTGAAAATACTACTTTACTATGATTTTGAAAATCTGGTCCGCCATCTTGGATCCGCCATGTTGAATGCAACTTTATTTTTTTGAATAGGAAGGTTGTCATGCGATACGTGATTTAAATACGGAATTTCTAGAAAAAATGAATGGAGGAAACCGCGTATCAATATCTCAAACCGTTTAGAAGATATTCACATTATTAATCAATACCACTTATGTATTTCACTTCTGATTTGCATGGTATTGATTAATAATGTGAATATCTTCTAAACGGTTTGAGATATTGATCCGCGGTTTCCTCCATTCATTTTTTCTAGAAATTCCGTATTGAAATCACGTATCGCATGACAATCTTCCTATTTAAATAAAATAAATTCCTTGATTCTTCTAATGATCCTCGATCACACCCACCTTGGAATCACTTTTTTTTATGAGATACTAAGCCGTTCTCATACTTTTTTCTCTCCTTTCTCCTTTGAATAGTATTGATTAATAATGTGAATATCTTCGAAACGGTTTGAGATATCAATATGCGTTTTTCGCCATTCATTTTTTCTTGAAATGCTGTATAGAAATCATGTATCGAATGACCACCTTCCTATTTAAAAAATAAAGATGCATTCAACATGGCGGATCCAAGATGGCGGACCAAATTTTCAAAATCATAGTAAAGTAGTATTTTCAATTTGAGTAGGATCCCCAATCACACCCACCGACAAATCACCTTTGTGTATGAGATATTAAGCCGTTCTCGGACTTTTCACCCACTCTGTATAAATTTAAAAACAAAAAACGTTTGTTTGTTTTATGGATCAATTTTCTTCATACTATGAACAGCTCCCTAATGAGAATCCAACTATGTATTACTAATCTTTCTATTGTGTAGTATTTGAAAAATAACCAATTAAGGGTAAAATTTCTCCAATATTATTGAAGAGGAAAGCTAGTGATTTACAAACAGAGTGTGAAGAAAATATGGATTCCATTTATTAATTTTTCTTAACAAAACTGGTTCAATCTTGAATTAGAAAGAACCAAATCAGTTCATCAGTGATTAACAATTAAAAAAGCCATATGTTTTCAATTGATCAGATTTTTCGTTACCAAGCCAACAGTCGAGGAAAAATATTGGACGCTGAGTTGTGGATTGTGGACGGGGTTCGCATCGAATAATGAACAGATTCGACCCTGGAGAGCGAGCGAGTGAGTGAGTGAGAGCGAATAGTGAGTGAATTTTCAGTAGCCGATTTTTCCGATCCAGTTTCGAACAAGCGGAAAGTAAATACTCAGCGGGAGACCAAACTCAACCCTTTTTACTTTCCTTGCCCTACTACCATAGGTAAGGAAAGTATTGCTTTCCAAAAAAAATTAAGGTACCCTAAATTCAAGTTTTCTATACGTTTCAAGGTCCCCTGAGTCCAAAAAAATAATTTTTGGGTGTTGGTCTGTGTGTGTGTATGTGTGTATGTGTGTGTGTGTGTATGTCTGTGAACACGATAACTCCATTCCTAATTAACCGATCGACTTGAAATTTTAAACTTAAGGTCCCTATACCATGAGGACCCGACAATAAGAAATTCAATAGAATTCAATTCAAGATGGCGGAAAAAATGGCGGATAATTACTAAAAAACCATGTTTTTCACGTTTTTCTCGAAAATGGCTCTAACGATTTTCTTCAAATTTATATCATGGATAGCTATTTATAAGCCCTATCAACTAGCATAAGTCTCATTTCTGGGGAAATTTCAGGAGCTCCGTAATATTCTTGAGAAAAATGACTAAAAAACCATGTTTTTCACGGTTTTCTCGAAAACGGCTCCAACAATTTTCTTCAAATTTATACCATGGATAGCTATTTTTAAGCCCTATCAACTGGCATAAGTTTCATTTCTGGGAAAATTTCAGGAGCTCCGTAATATTCTTGAGAAAAATGGCGGATAATGACTGAAAATCCATGTTTTTCACCGTTTTCTCGAAAACTGCTCTAACGATTTACTTCAAATTCATACCATGGATAGATATTCATAAGCACTATCAACTGGCATGAGTCTCATTTCTGGGAAAATTCCATGAGCTCCGTAATATTCTTGAGAAAAATGGCGGATAATGACCAAAAACCAGGTTTTTCACGGTTTTCTCGAAAACGGCTCTAACGATTTTCTTCAAATTCAAGCCATGGGTAGCTATTCATAAGTCCTATCAAATGACATGAGTTTTTTCCTTGGAAAATTGCAGGAGCTCCGTAATATTCTTGAGAAAAATGGCGGATAATTACTAAAAAACCATGTATTTCACGATTTTTTCAAAATAACTTGACCGATTTTTTTCAAATTCATACTCTGTGTAGTTATTTATCAGCTCTATTAACTGGCATGAGTCTCCTTTCTGGGAAACTAATGGGGGGTCCACCCCATCTTTGAGAAATGGACTTTGTAACCTCCTTCTCGTGCATGAGGTAGGTAGGTAGAGCAGTTCATAAAAAGAACACATAGTCGAGATATTTCATCTGTAGAACAGCTGTTTTGACGACTTTAAAAAAATGACGACTGAAAAAATCATTGAATTTCACAATTTACACAAAGGAAAAAGTACTCTGAAAACAATTATATATACACATATACAAAAGTCTGATCGTAGTTTCGAATATGAGCAAGGAAAGTTGTGTGAGTGTACCACACCAGATTTTTTCATTCTGACGAACTTATGTGAGCCTATGTATGTGGACACACCACTTGGCTCTCCTACAACCCAATCATAATAAAGTCGAATTAAATTGGATATAGATTGAAAATGATGAGAAGCGCAGAAAACCAATCATATTTGTGATAAATGCTGAAGATATCTATTGTTGATTATACAGTGGGACCCCGATTTAACGTATTTGAAGGGACCAAGAAATTCGTACGTTATGTGGGGGTTTACTTAAAAACGAGGTTCGTTAAATCGAGGTTGAAGTCTGGCAAAATACGTTTTATAGGGGTTAGTATAACCTCCATATATAACCTCCATATAAAGTATATTGAACACGTTCAACCTCTATTTGAAGTAGATTTTTAGATATACAGTTTACAGTACTGTACTGTATGTTTCATATTACAGTACAGTACTGTACTGCTACAGAAGGTGGAAGAAAATAGGATATTGAAATTATTCAATTGCTATTATATAATAGAAATACTGTATTGAAAATAGCAATTAATAAATGCTATTATTTAATAGCAGTTTAATAATTGTAATACAGTACCCATTTTCCTTCCACCTTTGTAACTAGCCAACTTGGCTTCTTAAAAATTAATGCATATTTGTTACTCTATAAATCTGATTACTACTCTATAAAGGTGGAAGGAAATAGGATATTGCAATTATTCAATTGCTATTATATATAGAAATACTGTATTGAAAATAGCAATTAAATAAATGCTATTATTTAATAGCAGTTTAATAATTGTAATACAGTACCCATTTTCCTTCCACCTTTGTAACTAGCCAACTTGGCTTCTTAAAAATGAATGCAGATTTGTTACTCTATAAATCTGATTACTACTCTATAAGGTGGAAGGAAATAGGATATTGCAATTATTCAATTGCTATTAAATAATAGAAAAACCGTATTAAAAATAGCAATTGAGTAAAAAATGCTATAATTCAATAGTAGTTGAATAATAGCAATACTGTACTGTATCCTATTTCTTTTCATCTATATTGTATAGCTCAATCAGTTAGGAAATTTGTTCAGTAAATTAAAAGAACTACCTACTGTTCACATATATATTTTCAGAATAAAATATGCATACAGTATTATTTTCAATAGTTTTTAATTAGCAAGTTCAATCAATCAAATTAGCAAGCAAACAAAAACTCACATACGGCTGCTGCCTGGCCCAAAATAATCAATAATTTTTGATTGTGTATTCGCTGTATAGAGTTTCACTTGGTCCAATGCACAGTCTAGCTTGGTGATGGATTCCATAGTATTTTCGGATACAGCACTCTTCTTTAAAAAGAAACACTTCAACACGTTCAGAGCTTCACGAGCATCTTGTGAAGTCGGGTCCGGTCGATCGGCAACAGCTGCATCAGCTTGGACATCTTCTTCTTCCTCGCCTTCACCGTCATCATCTGCCTCCGGATCTGCGGTTACTTTGGAGATGATTTCATAATCAGTAAGCTCCCCACATACTGCAACATCTTCATCAAAGTTTGCAAATTCCTCAAACTCGATGTTGATATCCAATGCTTCTTGAATTCTTGGCCAGGAGGCTTCGACATTCAAACCAGGCTGTGCGGGTAACGGGTTATCCAACTCCTCTTCATCCGTGGCTTCCTCTTGCACACTGAGTTTGAAACCACTTTTTTTGAAACAATTTGCAATTGTTTGTTGAGAAACATTATTCCATGCTTTCATCACCATCCACATGGCGTCGAGGAGGTTGATGTTAGTTGAAGTTTGGTGATCCATGTCGTTCAGGTATTGTCTAACCACTTCCCGTCTGTAGAGTGTTTTGAAATTCTGTATTATCCCTTGATCCATGGGCTGAAGTTTTGATGTTGTATTACACGGCAAGAACTGGAGATTAATATGGGTCAACTTCGGGATGTCCTTGTGGGCCGAACAGTTGTCTATAAATAACAAGATTTTCTTCTTTCTCAGTTTCATTTGCATGTTTGTTTCTTTTAGCCAGTTGCTGAAAATTTCTCCTGTCATCCAAGCTTTTTTATTAGCAACGTACTTTGTTGGAAGAGATGTAACGTGTTTAAAGCAGCGTGGCTTTTTTGATTTTCCGATTATTAAGGGCTTCAGCTTATGTGTACCTGATGCATTAGCCCCAAGCATCACCGTAAGCCGTTCCTTGTTGTTTTCCCTCCTCTGCAGGGATCACCCTTGAAAGTCAAAGTTTTGTCTGGTAGGCATTTGAAGAATAAGCCTGTTTCGTCTACATTGTAAATATCATCTTCATTGAATCCTTGTGTCAAGTCTATCAGTTTTTTCTTCCATTCCGCGCACACTGCATCATCAACACTACCGCTTTCACCACACACTTTTTTAAAAGTTACTTCATTCCTCTTCTTGAAGCGGTCCAACCAGCCATTGCTTGCTCGAAAAGAATTATGGCCCAACTGCTCGGCAAATTGTTGAGCTTTTTCCTGAAGTATAGGTCCCGAAATGGATACGTTTTTGTCACGACACTGTTTAAGCCATAACATGACAGCAGTTTCAACGTCCTGTAGTTCGGCTGGTTTAGCCCTTTTACACTGACCAGAAAGTCCACCTTCGTCTTCATATCTGTTTTTATTTCTAAGAATTGTTGAAAGAGTTGTTGGTGGAATGTTGAATTCCTTTGCAATGTCCACTTTCTTCTTATGAGGGTTTTCTTCTATGAATTTTAAAACTTTACGTTTGAAGTCAACACTCAAAGACTTTCTTTTCTCGGCCATGACGCACTCAAAAACAAACTTGCAAAAAAAAAACCACACTTTCAGTCACACAAAAACTTTTCATTCAAAATCTGCAACCTTACACTTCACTGTCTGAGAATACACAAGAATGCATAGAACATTACAGACAGTACTGTACTCTATTATGGGTGGCGAGCGGAAGGGGGGTAAATGAAAACTTTCATGTCCAAACATGCTCAAGTGATGGCCTAGATAAAAATAATATACTTTATACAGGGGTCTGAACCGTGCGAATACGTTATATAGAGGTCTACGTTATGTAGGGGTTCCTTAATTTTTATATACGTTATACAGGGGTCAAAATATTACTAAAACACACCAAAAATGATAGTTATATATTCGTTATATAGAGGTTCGAATACGTATTTTGTACGCTACATAGGGGTTAATTTTCTATTATGATTTATGGGGTTTTCAAGGGACCGGAAAAAAGAACGTTATACCGGGTTATTTGTTATATCGGGGTCCGTTATATCGAGGTTGTACTGTATCATTGAAAAATGTGAGATTCCAAGCATATTTCCAGTGAGCACGTGTCAAATAAGAAAAAATCAGTCTTGAAACGTTTAAGATTCTGATATTAGTTATCTGTATTTTTAACAAATCTGATTAGCCAATCAAGAAACCTTCTGTGAAACAATACTAAAGTTGATTTCACACTTCACATGATCGGTTTTCATAGTTGTTACTGTTGTAACCGACTATTTTGTTAAAGACTCAACTGTTTTCTGAAATCATTTTCAAGTAAATAAGGTCTATAAGTGGCCTGAATTGTTCTCAGTTAGTTTTTAGTGATATATCAGAATCTTGGTAGTTCATTTATTGCCATTTCCTTTGAAGTGTATTCCACTTCGATATCCTGATAAAGTGATGTCGATGTAATGTTTGCAAGTTCAGTAATGTGTCGTGTAGATAATTTAATGGTCCTTTTCGCCGCAAACCAACAATGTCAGTGTCCAATTACTGTGGTTCTATGACCGACAGTAGAAGAGAGACCGCTCTAATTACATCATTGTTTCAGAGATGGTGGCAGATAATTTCATTTAATTCCAAGCTTTGACTGACCAGTGCAGAGGTCATCAGTGTTACTTGCCTTTTACCACTCACTCTCTCCCACAACTCTCTTCCTCTTTCCTGTAATCGTGGAGTGAAAATGTCTCAGAGTAATTTTATGTTGCTCCAAGGTTTTCTCATAGACTGAGCTTTCACCCTTTGCTTTCTAGTAGTTCGTTACCCCATGTAAAATGTCTAGACCAATAAAAAGTAGTAGACTGCTATTTTCCAAGTCGTCCTCCCACGTTAAGTGTAAGTGTCTAGGTAGAGTCACAGAATACAATGAGTTTTCTCTGGTAGAGTTGGTAGAGAGTAGTTGATGTCATTTCCACTTCCTCCACTGAATACAGTATTCATTGAATTAGCAAATAACTCTTTGCTCACATTTATATTGCGAATTTTTGGCTGAAAAAATGTTGGATATGTCTTTCTCTATCAATAGATCGTCATGCTTCAATATTCACTGCTACACTATTTTTAGAAAACACCGGGAACCATATCTTGGAACTCTCTTATCACATAATATCAAGTTATTGAACCAGAGTATCAATTCAATCATCATTATTGCTGACATATTTTTCAAAATTCGGACTTTAACATTTTATGAAATCAAACAGGCTATAACCCCTATGGTAATTGAATACTAATTTTTTCTATGCATATTTCTATAATATGGAAAGATTTTACAAACGTTTAGTAGTCAATTACCGTAGGGTCGTAGCCTATTTGATTTAGGGCCGGTTCATGAGCTCGGGATTTCGTAGTCCGAGGATTCCGTAATCCAGGGCGTAACGTAGTACAGGACTAAAAAATGGGCTTATGAGACAGGGCGTAAGCGCGGATTATCTTTGAGCCGGCGCAACTTTAGACCACGGAGCAACTGTAGAATTCACAGGGAATTTTTGTTGTAATGTTGGCAACAGGTGATTGGAAGCACTCTCACCTATTATTTGTCTTCGTCTTTCGTGTCTTCCTTCTCACTTGGAAGTTCACTGTCAACATTCGTCTATTCGTTTCTACGACGAGAACAATATAGTTCGCAGTTTCAATTTTAAAATAATCAATAATTATTTATAATAATAATAACCAATAATATTCAATAATTATTGAATTAATAATAATTTTATCAATAATCATCCCACACCTTCTTATAGCTTATACATTGAAATCATCCACATGATTGCACAACCAATGAAGTTACCTCTATTAAGAAGAATGTATTACCTCTATTATTAGAAGAAGGTACTTGTATAACATTTTCTACATATTAATTTCAATATACACAAGATTATTACCTACATAATTATTCACTTTCTTGCGAACTAGTTTATTGTAATAATACAACAAACTTATAGTATCTTATTGTGATACATAATATTGAATATAATGGATTATTGAACGAGCGTTAGCTAAGTTCTCACTTTTGACTCACTGAAGGCCAAAGTCGTTTTCTGTCTGTATGTTCAACAAAAACTTCAGAGAGAATTGATCAATTATCTTCAAATTTTGAACACAAATTCTACGAACCTTTTTACAGGTCAAGTTCGTTGGAGAATAAAATTGACTCACTCCTTCATCCTTTTTCAGGATATAAAAATAACATTGAAAGTGCATAAAAATGTGTCTTGATTTATCATTTATCATTCAGCTGGAATTATTTGCATGCTATTTTTGTAATTTTTCCATTCATTTGAAAAAACTGATGCTATTTGGGAGATATCACACATTCACTACAAGATTCGATACAATTGTCTGAATCGCGGGAGGCATAAACACTCGCTCACCCTTGATTCTTCTTATGACAGATTGTATAATGATAAAAATTTTTGAAGGCAGTGTAGTGGTGGCTCAACACTGAATACTGAAGTCTTAAAACTATTACCTGTGATGAAATAACATCCCGATGTAGATAATTTACGGGACTGCGTCTCTAATAAGTTCCGAAGGATTAAGATAGGGTACTTGGACCAGATATCGATCGGAATATACTTCGAGAACAGAGTCTTGTCGGGTTTTAAGCTCTATTGTAGGAAATTATATGATCTCCAGCTGCATCTGCCGTACAGTTGACGAATTCGCTCCTAAGTCGAGGTTGGTAACAGATAAAAGCTGATACATGAGCAGGTAAGGACAGAGAATAAATAATCCCGATCTGACCCCACACACTACATCCACTTAGATCTGTTCCAATATCCAGCTTAATTCAATTATTTCAATGATCGCATTCGATCGGTTCTTGATGATGTAGAACATATCAGACACAATAATTGACAGGCTTAAGAAATAATCGAACTCAGAAGACGAATTAACAAAATTGAAATATAATATAATAAAATATATGATTTGACAGTGCAGATTCAGAGCTTGATTTACAGGTTGATAATAATTTAACATTAACAAAATGATCAAAAGTGTGCTGGTACTCGCATGATATCATGCATGATTCAACAGAATTTTACAATTGATAAAATTTAACAGTTGTGAAAAATGGTGAAAATAAATTATAAAATATTTTTTAAATTTGCTCGGGGTCGTGGTTCTGGCAGCGGAGGACAGTTAATCAACTACAAATTCTTATAAATTCTATACCAAATAAATTCTAGGATCTTAGTAATTAATAAGCGCTTGTCGGTGTGGCCAATAATTTAATGAAGAAGAAATTTATATTTTCTGCACTGTAATATTTTTCGAAGCGTAGATTGGGGCCCCTTTAAAATTTTAAAACTCACGTGAAACTCCTTGGCGGTCGTGGTTCTTTCTTTGGATCAAATTCGTTTGATCGGTGGCTGGTCCAGGCTTCGGTTTCAGCACGTGTGGAATTTTAATTTAATATCTCCTTCACCAAATTAATTAGGGAGTAATTTAACTTTAAACTCTTGAATTATTGATTGATGAAAATAAATTTACAAATAACAATGAGAATAGCTGAAAATATTGGCTCACAGATAAAATATATAAAATCGAACAAAAATTTCACAAATGGTCTTGGTAACTTTAACGAGGTCTTACTGGTGAGGGTTTCAAAAGGGGAGTGACTGTCTTTTTCTAAGCTTCTTGGCTAGAACCTTTTCTCTGAGAATCTCTGTGTAATTAATTTGCATGAAAATTTGCCAATGATAGGATGATTATGACATAGGCATGACATCAGTGGCAAGCAGTAAAATATAATTCCTTCAATTACAATAATAACTTAATTTGTATAATTCTTTAAACTACTTAATTCTCTAGATAGAGTTCCTCTATACAGTGTACATACGCTAGCATATATGATAAGGCAGGTTTTTTGTCTGATAACAGATTAACATATGATGTTTTCAAATGATCACCCTTTTGGTGCTATTTCTATGCTATATGATTGGCTTAGACTTGCCAAAGTCCTTATCATTCACCATGTGGTTCAGTTGAAACAATAATTAATAATTTAATATTCCTATACAATTTTTATTATGCTCGAAACTGCTATAATTAATTTCTGCTGCTCTTATCGGTAATATAATGTTCATGCTATGACCCAGTTAGTTACAATAATACTTGATATTATAATACAATTTCTTGAATAATAAATAATTTCAACAATAATACATACATTTTATTTTTTATTCGAAATTCTTGGTCCTTTATCGATAGTTCTTAATTTTAGAAATAATCTTATAGCTTGCATGAAATCCTGGCATGACATTTTATGATATATTGAATCAGTCAGCTGTGTTTGAACTGCTACAAAACATCTGATCAATAGTAAACAAAGTGTAACCTCAAAATTCAATGAGCAATTCATAAACGATTCGTGCTCAATTTGCAGAATAATTATAATTTTATTAAATAATTCTCTAGAAAAATGTGTAGTACAGAACGGTACTCTTATCTGATACTCAGTTGTTGATAAGGAAGCTTTATCGCTTGGTCGCTAACTATTCCTTTAGCATATTCTTTCATTTTATAAGGGTAATTACAATTTTTCTGTTTGATTCTCTCTTTTCATGAGATTTATTTAGAAGCTTCATCACACTAGTTATTCGATCTCACTTCCGGCGCACAAGTTTTCTTTGCTGGTAGTGCCATTTTGTAAGTTAGAATATTTATTTTATTTTATGGCAAATAAATGAATTTGGATTTCTTTTATAATTCATTAGTATCTTCATATGTTGAGATCATTGAAATGGTTTGAGATGGATGTGTGGGTTTCGCCATTCATTTTCCTTTGAAATTCTGTATCGAAGTCACATATCACATGACCACCTTCCTGTTTGAAAAAATGAAGTTGGATTCGAAATGAAGTTAGATCCTCATGACAGAAAAAAGTTTTGAAGCGACAGAAAGTATTTTTTTTTCAATTTGAATAGGATCACCATGGTGTCTCTAGTAAATATATGATGAATATATCGAATATCATGGAAATAATTTTGGTTGTTTAAGTTGTTTTTTGTATTTTTTGCATCCTACTACTGTAATATCACACTTGTAAAAGATATTCAGCTGTTTCCATAATAATTCTTACCAAATCTGTATAATTACAAGTTGCGGAACTCAGAGATCAATACAACAGTTTATGAGCGAGTTTTACAACCCTAGTAAATATATTGCAAAATATTTACATATTACAAATATATATTAGTCTCTAGTAAATATATGATGAATATATTGAATATCATGGAAATAATTCTGGTTGTTTAAGTTGTTTTTTGCATTTTCTAATGGTATTGTGTTGGACATGAGTGAAACAAGTAATATGGCTTTGAGGGTAATGAAATAGTTCAGAATTCAAAGATGATCCCTAATATAACATTCTTTTTTGTCAAAAACGAAACAACGAGTTATTGACCTGATCCTGGACTTAAACCTGCCCTCTAGCAGGTCTAAGTTGAAGTCTAAAAACATCATTTTTCTGCCCAATATAATCTGATTTAAGCTCGGACTTTGACTCATAAGCCCACCGATATTATCTTTTAGATCGGGGTGAAACCGTCGTTGTTCTCATAAATCCAACTTTTTAATCCTCAGGTTTATCCCTGCGACACCTTTACGCCTGGCTCAGCCAGACTTGAGCTCATAAAGCTGATTCTTAGACCGCAGCGCAAAAACCGGTTATTAATCCTGGACCACGCCTCGGGTCAACCAGACCCAAGCTCATAAAGCCGATTTTTAGACCACAGTGCACAAAACCGGTTATTAATCCTGGACTGGAGATAACCCGGAGCTCATAAACCGCCACTTAGCGTATTAATAAGACTGATCTCTTGTCATTTAATTTATCATGATTTCAATTTTTCTTCTCTTGTAAGCAATATATCTATGTGAACTTTTTATGCTTTCTAGAAGGCAGTCACTGTTGATTCAGTTACTAGATGTTCAAAAATTCAAATTCATCAACATTCAAATTATCAGAACGGGATGCATGGGATGATTCAGACGCCGCAAGTCTGTTCCAACTATCTATTTCTCTTTAAAACAACATATTTTTTTGCCCCACTGGGATGTAATGAGCTAATCCTCGTGCATCATTATGGAGGCCGGAAATGATTGTTTTCTGACCAGGTCGGTAAAATTATTATGGCCATAGGGCTGTAAAATAACCTTGAAGTCAGCTGATTCTGATTTGATGTGAACGTGTTTACAAAATAGTTTATGAAACGGAATCAGTTTATGTTTCTAGAATTGAATAAAGTATTTTGCAATAAGATACTATCATTTTATTTGGATGAATGAAATACAAATAAGATATTATAAACTATTCGAATTCAATTTCCAGAGTATAATAGAATCTGACCTCCAACCTCATAGTACTGTGTTTGCCACGAAACCTGGTGGATAATTTTGGAACTACTTGGGCAATTTCCTTGGTGCTGAACGTCTTTACAAATAGTTTATTATGAAACGGAATCAGTTTATGCTTCTAGAATTGAATAAAGTATTCAGCAATTAGATATACTACAATTTTATTTGGATGAATGGAATACAGATAAGATATATATTATAAACTATTCAAATTCGATTTTTAGAGTAGGATAGAACTTCTAACCTAAACTTCCGAAGTTGATTACAACAAGCATTGTTGACGTTGACATTCAGATTGGCCAAATTCCAAGTGTGCTATAACAGCTGATCAAAAAACTTTTCATTATTTGTGTTTATTATTCAATAATCAAAACATTCATAATAATATCATCTTATTGTCATTTGAAAGAATGAAATAGTATAAACTCAACCTCCCACATAATTGAACATAATCTTTAAGGTTATTTAAAAAAATCAGAATAAAAAATAAAAATACTTGGACAATTTCCTGATATTCAGATTACCTCAGATTTGCTAGAGCTATGACCTTCCACTTTTGCTTTCAGAATTGCTTAATAAACAATTATTCTCATATGTATATTGTTTATTTTTCTGTGTGAATTTCTGAAAAATAGCGTTCACACCACGGGCAAAAATGTTTTTCCAGCTCTCAATCTTTTCTAGGCCTACGGCCTCGGACTTGAAAACAGATTTCGAGCCGGAAAAGTCTCATTTTCGGCCCTAGGTGCGTAATATACTATATCCCACAGTTACCTTGTAAAGTGGCCATTGCTGCACTGATTACAGAACGAAAAGAATCACTTTTCCGCTCTAGTGCAGGAAAAAATTTTTCTGCACTCCAGATTTGCAACATGGCAACACAAAATAGTTTGTGGGTTATATGGAGGATTAGTGCATGAAAACAAAAATTAAGTTGGTAACAATGACTGTGGTTAGATTTAGATAAGAATCATTTCAATGGCTACCCTACATTTATGAAAAAATCCCAATCTAGAAATCCAAAACAAGAATAATGTTTATCTAAATCATAATTAAAAAATAACTTCTCATCATTTAATATAGTCCAGGCGCTGGCTTACATTGAGCATACATGAGAGAGGCAGAGAATTTGACTTCGGATTATTGTTAGGGGCTCTTTAGTGTATATGAAACTCGATGTCGTCACGTCCCAGGGTGGTCGACAGCTTGGGGGGAGGGGGGTAAGTTGTAAAAACGCGCGTTTATAAAATCGCCTGTCCTGCAGTTACTATTCACAGTACAGCTTTTAATTTTTTCTCAATATTATGTACACATAACTGGCTTTCAATGTGATCCTATACATTTTTGCAATAAACCGCATAGTTTTTCCGTAAAAAAATAAAATATCTCGAAAAATGTATTTTTTTTATTATGGACTTTCTGTTATTTCTCGAATATTCAAGTAATTAGCCGACTTAGAGGAAAATGCTCCCAATAAACGTTGTAGGCCGTTTCTTGCTGAATCCAATGACATATATAGTTTGGGGGTTACGATCATAGATGAGGTGGTGGGAGGGGGATAAGTAGCTCTGTTACGCTGCGGCCCGGTCCTCCCCCATGATAAATGCGCGTAATGGCCTGTCTATTGCATCGCTCCTACTAGTCTATGCATTCAAATTATGTATTTCAGGAACGCTTATCTTATGTATTTTCGGTCGCTGAACACGATTTTTCAACTCTCAAGCCTTAATAATTGATAATTCTCATCATAATATACTAATTATGGTCAAAATTACAAACTTCATCTCATTATCATTATTTATGATTACATTGTAATGATAAACCATCCTGTTAGGAATCCTATATGTGTTTCTCAGTCGATAAAAAACTGAAATTCCATTAAGAGAGAATAATTATTCGATTTAGTTCAATGATCACTTTGGAATTGCGAAAGTCAAGTAATGGAGTAAGTTAAACAAATAATATAGGCTACCCCATATAAAGCACCGTGTAACAGGAGTAAAATATTTTCTTAATATAAATTTACAGTTGAAGCACAAATAATGCCAATTACTCCCATGTGATATGACTAAATATTTGATTACAAATGAATTCAACTCTAAAGCTGCGTTTATTATCATACATATGATGGACATATGTGTTCGCCAAGTTCCGTTCAATCTAATAGAATCTATAAAGATTAAGTTATTAACATTTTGTTAATAACTTTGGTGTAAACGCAGCTTTATCAACTGATTTTTGTAACTTATATCTACGAATAGATACTTTCCATCTGGCTGAGTTTGACTGATTGTCTAAGGGTGGTACTTGAATGAAAGTGGAATGAGAGATATCTCTGTTGAATTTGAAATATTTGGAGAGAATACTGTTGGAAATCTATTGAGGGGAGATCAGTATAATTAAGGTGTGAGAGCAAGCAATCAATTCAATGAAACAACTACTAGGACTCATGAACGGTTCAAATATGAGAGATTGTCAAAGTATATTTGAAAGAAGTCAGGAGCTATTTGTGGAGTTTTTTTTAGAATCAAAATCAATGACTACTTGAAATTTATGACTGATTATTGTAACATAGTTTAAATTATCTTAAATTGTATTCATGCTCATAAGGAAGGACTCTAGTATTGCACATAGAAACTGTACGAGAGAAGATCCCATACTTTTTTCATTCAATTACAGAAAAAATGTTATAAAGTCTGTGTTATATCTAGAAAATATAAAAAAATACCCATAGAAGTAGAAAATAATTTCCAATAAGGAAACATTAACTTTATACAGTCAATACATTGACTCTCTGTCAAATGAAACCTTGAAAATTTAATAAATGTGACAACCGATCATGCTTTGGAGCAGACCCTCATTCGATCAAAACTGAGTGATTAGAATAGCTAGTTCTTCAAAGGCTTTTCTAAAATGGCTGCTACTACATAAATAAATCTTCCATCAAAGATATTCTGTTCAAGTATGTTGACATCATTATGGATATCACTGGAGATTGTGAAGAAAGTCATCTAATGAAGTAAAACAAGACTAATGAGAGATGAGAATGATTTCCAGAAGCATAATCTTCTCAAGAGAACATAACATTTTTCTTCAAGACTCTGATGGATAACAGAATCTGCATAATGCTATCAATGGTCTGGAAGCAAGTGAAGAAGTGTGTGATTCTCTTTTGGACGTATAGAAAGAAATAGTTATTCGGTCTCCAACGATTTTTATCTGAACATAGTTGTGGCAAATTGTAAAAGTGTATTCTCACTTATAAAATGAAACAGAGTTCTTTCATTCTCCACGATGCAATCAAACAAAAACCTTGTCTTAGTTAATTCTAGAGCAAAAAGATCTGATCTCTGTATTTTTACTAGGTAGCTGTTTAAAGATAATTCAGCATTGAAGTTTTAGTGCAGCATGCATTTCTACAATAACCGCAATCTCTGTCAACATCTGATGGATATTTGAAATAAAAACTCTTAATCTCACTTGGCCCATGAAATTGTAAGTGAAACTAGTTGTGGATTTGACTAAATCCCTAAATACCGTTGACAAATTCGCATAATGATGACATGGCTCTCCTGAATTCAACTCCTACTTCACTTTTCAAAACTTCAATACGCTGCAAGATTATGGAAACATTGTGATGAGAAGAGTTATGAAAATTCTCAATAAAGATGGAGTGATACAGGTGGACATAGCTTTTCATGTCTATGGTCTAAAATCAAACAAAGGTAGTGAACATATTAGACGAAGCAGCAGCAGAGTAAAAGAATCACTCCAATAATATGCTCTCCAAACCATCGAGACTTGATTTCTAAATCTGTGGCAGAGATTTATTAATGTGACATGCAAGTATCTATAAAGAAATAATCCATCCGTTAGCTACGTGCAGGAATACATACATTCATTCATTCATTTGTGAATAAAATTACAAATCATATAAATATGTTTGGGAAAGAATAACAGGCATGGCCCAAAACTATTCGAATCCCAAATTTTTATACTGAATAACTTATTACCATTTCAAAACAGTCTGAACGGGTATACCATAATGGATGAATCAATCAAAAGTTAGTGAAATATCATTATAATAATACTGTTAGAAATAATATGAATGAATATTTAAATTTTCATTTCATTTTGATTTGACACATATCTATTATTATATTGGATATAATTTCTCAAAAGTTCACGACAAACTGAAGATTCACGAAAGATTAACATTTTCATACTAAACAAAATCACTATGATAATGAATAAATGATGAATTCCATTTTCACCATGAAGAACTAAGAAGTTCCACAAATATTTCTTGGAAATTAACTGACCACTATATCAAGTAAGCGTGGCCAGTGTGCAATTAATAATATAATTTAGCCTGCAGCGCATCACAATAAATTAATTTGAGATAAAAACAATAGAACATAAACATATATGAATATTATCTTTATTCTATCATAATATATTTCTTGAAACCAAAGTTTCGTTTATTTCAAACAGTCATTTCTTAGTTTCCTTGCAGAATGAGATGAAGTTTGTAATTTTGACCATAAATAGTATATTATGATGAGAATTATCAATTATTAAGGCTTGAGAGTTGAAAAATCGTGTTCAGCGACCGAAAATACATAAGATAAGCGTTCCTGAAATACATAATTTGAATGCATAGACTAGTAGGAGCGATGCAATAGACAGGCCATTACGCGCATTTATCATGGGGGAGGACCGGGCCGCAGCGTAACAGTGCTACTTATCCCCCTCCCACCGCCGCATCTATGATCGTAACCCCCAAACTATGTATATCATTGGATTCAGCAAGAAACGGCCTACAACGTTTATTGGGAGCATTTTCCTCTAAGTCGGCTAATTACTTGAATATTCGAGAAATAACAGAAAGTCCATAATAAAAAAATACATTTTTCGAGATATTTTATTTTTTTACGGAAAAACTATGCGGTTTATCGCGAAAATGTATAGGATCACATTAAAAGCCAGTTATGTGTAAATAATATTGAGAAAAAATTAAAAGCTGTACTATGAATAGTAACTGCAGGACAGGCGATTTTATAAACGCGCGTTTTTTACAACTTACCCCCCTCCCACCCAAGCTGTCGACCACCCTGGGACGTGACGACATCGAGTTTCATATACACTAAAGAGCCCGTAACAATAATCCAAAGTCAAATTCTCTGCCTCTCTCATGTATGCTCAATGTAAGCCAGCGCCTGGACTAATAATAAATAATGTTTATTTTCTATTTACAGTAATAATTATTTCAACTCCAAGCAATTAGAAATGTAGCAAACATACATTTTGCAATTCAAATTTTCAGGTTAAATAATTACCGTTCGAAATCCATGTCAATAAAATTAATAAAATAACATTAGAATATACTACAATAAAATATTTTCTGTTGTCTATGTCATTTTATAAATTTTTTTTAGTTTACTTATTGTATTTTTCGGTAATTCTAGTTAATCATAATTCTAAATATCTGAATACTGTTTTTAGCTGGATGAAATGAAGTTAGGTACGATTCTTCCCACTAGGTCGCACGCTTGTCGGTTCTGCCATTTTGCAGTCTTCCCAACCAGCTTTTGGTGTGTATTTTAAATGCGAATTTTTTGTTTTATCTGTATTTTTTCTGATTCTTGGATGAATAAAAATGAGAACTTTGGCTGAGAATTTTCAACTTCAATTGGATTATTAATTTTTAAATGAATTAAGGTTGTTATTAATAACAGCATCACACACACAAACATTTGATGGATTTCAGCCATCATTTTATCCATAATTACCCACTTTTCATATTCAATGGTAACTGTAGGAAAAATTTAATGTCAAATACGTGCGCAAAGTTCCTCTGCTGCACTCAAGAAGCCATTCCGTCCTCGCCTATGGCTCGGGCCTAAACGTTTCTTTTGGTGCAACAAACTGTCACTTTGCGCACTAGTTGCACAAATAACTATTCCGAGTCAGAGCATTGACATAGTCGAGGACTCGAATAGACCCTGGAGTTTAGAGATAACATTAGACCCTGGAGTTTATAATCTCGCTTTCTGAGTGAAGGGCATATAAGTCCAGGACTTGAATTAGATTCTGGTCTCTTTCCGAGTCAAGGATTTATAAGAAATAGTCAAGTCCAGAGCTTGAAACAGCGTTATTTTAAACCCTTGACTGGGGTAGGGTTTAAATTTAAGTTCTAGACCTAACTGAGCAAACATAATTCAGTTATTGTTTTGTAGTAGATGAATAGCCAAATAAATGTCATGGAATACTTAGATTATTTTAATTAGTCTATCTAAATTTATAAATTAAAGTTTGCAAGTTTATTTTGGAATAAAGTTCATCATAGTATTATGCGTAAAAAACTAACCTCATTTTACGACTGTGACATAACCTAAAAATGTTCAAGAAAAATAATACAAGGATTGCCTTGGAATTTTTGCTCCCAATGTGAATATTATTAACCAATGTCATATTCAACATATTATTAACAATAATTTATAACAATAAGAAATTCTTATTCCAGTTTTTTTTTCTAAACAAATACATTTTCCAACTCAATAGGTAGCATACTAAAATTTTTATTCCAAAATCAATGGCAAGGATCAATGATAAATAATAGCATAACGTAAAATGAAATGTTCATTTTTTTATTCATGTTTCAAAAGGTTAGGTACTGCTTTTAATGATAAATAATAGCATAACGTAACGCTATACAATAGAGAGAGAGAGAGAGAGAGAGAGAGAGAGAGAGAGAGAGAGAGAGAGAGAGAGGAGAGAGAGAGAGAGAGAGAGAGAGAGAGAGAGAGAGTGAGAGAGAGAGAGAGATAGAGAGAGATCTAAATTCTCTTCTCTATTTTCTTGGGATTATGCCCGGCGCCAATCAATCCCTCTAAGATTGATGAAAATGACATGAAATAATGAAACTGCACAGGGATATGAGTAAGGTAGATAAGATACAAGTGAAAGGCCAAGTTGAATAACAATGGAAATTTATTGAGAAAAAGAAAATTAAATATTTAAAGCAAAGGTTAAACAAACTATTTCAAATGATATTAAAATAAATGAATTAGAAGATAACATAATCCGAAATGGTAAAGTTTACAATGTTATGTGAGAGGAGCCAAAAAAATTAATTGAAATATTTAAATAAAAGATTGCAGAGAAAAATAAGTAGTTATTAAAACAAAATGTTAAATGAAAGTTACCGGACTTTATGACTAAATTTAATTTGAAAAATATTTAATTAGAACTTTGTGGGCTACTAGGGATTTCTTGAAAGGCTGGTGGGATAAGATATTAGTAATTAGAATATATGGATTAATGTAAAATAAATAACTCACAAAACCTTTCTGAACTTTTCCAGTCAGGGCTCTATAATCCTCTGAAGTCTGGAGTTCGAGTACACTTGATACTTCACACTCAAAATTCCACTCAAAACGCAGTTGCACCCTTATTTATGGGCCATCCCCACTATGCCTACCCTTACTGCCCTAGAGTCGCCACGTGGTAAAATGCCATGTGCTCTGACAGGCAACAATTGTGAAAATATTTACTTGTTTTAGGTAGCCTATATTAAACTTCTAAATAATTAAAATTAAAGGCTCCTCTTAAAAAATATGATAATAAATTACAGTATTTATACCTGTTCTACAAGATTGCAATCTTATTATTAAGTTATATTTTATTATTGATTGAGATGCATTTAATGAATACAGGTGTAATTTTACAGAATTTGTATAGCATGGCAATTATTGATTACATGTACACACGTTAGCTTCTCATTTAAATAATATTCAAATTAACTAATTCAAATTTGTTGTAGGGAAAATAATCAATTTACTTATTAACGATTTTGCCAATGAATACATCACTTTTATATGTATCTCTATATTCATATATATTTCTTTGAGTCTATAATTATAATAATCATATTTTTGCCCTCCTGTTATCATCATCCATTCTTTCATTCATACATTATTTCATTACTTCATGCTCCCTAATTAATTACTAATACAACTACATACTACTAATATTCTATACCAATACTACCATTCCTACTATAATACATGCATGTATAACTACTACTACACTATCACTATTTATTAGTAAGCTATATACATGCTGCCACTATCACCACGTGCTCAGTTACTCTCTCACTCTCTCCCTCTCACACACGCATGCGCTCTCACTCACACGAGGACCTATTATTCTAACCCTATGACTATTTACAATAAAGAACCTTCCAGAACTTGCTCTCTGAATAGCCAACGGTTTCAAAATACCCTTTCTTCAGGTTCTTGGAAATTCATTTATTGGAATTTAAAAAGGAATCTTTTAGAAGTTTCTTCTCTAAAAGTGGGAAAAAAGCACGTGGTTCACACATGTCAACGGCTCAGCTTATTTTAGTCCTGGACTCTGTAAGTCCAGAACTTATATATGTTGGAAATCTGTGAAATCAGGGTCTACTAACTAGTACTAGCTTTGTCACATGATTGCGTGTTTTTGTGCGTTTGTGAGTGTGGTGCTTGCGTTTGTGAGTGTGTTGGTGTAGAGTCCATTAAGACGTAACAAGTGAACCCTTGCTGGGTTGTGGCTCTGGTCGGTCGAATTAAATAGAATTAAGTAAGACCTCCTGCTTGCTGGGAGGCGGCTGTAATCTCCGCCCGCCCGCCCGCCCGCCTTCATTTCCACATTTCAAGTCACTCTTGGACTTACTGTCTCCTTCCAAACTTTGTCAGACACTAGTAATTGCATAAAAGCTGACGATTTGATTCATCTTCACCTTGAAGCTGCTTCCTTTAACATTGAACATTACAAATTCAATGCATATTCAAACAACTAAGATATCTCAATCTAAGACTAATTAAATATAACTAAATAGCGAAGTACGTTATTATGAAGATGGTGATATAGTGACGATGGTAATATAGTGAAGACGGTGAGGTGACAATGATTAAGATAATGATGAGACGAAAAGTATGTATCTCTTATGAATAGGAAAGTAGCTGCTAGAGGTTTATGATATGTTATTGTAAGAGATTAAAATACAATTATTACAAGTAGGCTTCAATACAGTACTGTTAAAAGTACACAAAAACTTCATTCATATGAACCCACCATAGATTGATTGAGCTATTCCCAAATTTGCAAACATGAAAATTTTAAAATTAAACTGTTCATTAGCAATAATTTATTCAAAGATACAACAAAATTTTTACAACACCAAATTAACTGCTTTTTGCCGTGAAACATTAACCAAAAGAGTCTCAAGTTTCACATTCAACCTCATTATCTACTCACAAACCTGAAGCGTTGTTGGTCACTCGATGTAGATTATTGAGCGGTTCTACTAAGAATAACATGAGAAAGAGAATTTACGAATGTTATTTGTGATGGAGAATTAGTAATTACGACTCCAGCCGAAGGTAGAATGGTATCAAAACAAGTTGACTGTTTATAATTCACGAGCTGGCTAATCGTAGATCCTGAGACCGTGTTTTCGAGAACTTTGAGATTCTCTCCCGTGGCGTAGCATAGCACCGTTCTAATGGTTGCAAATTTAATGAAGTCTGAAACGGAAAGCTGGCTAACTGGTGTTGCAAATGTAAAGGGCGACTTCAACAAAAAGACAAGATGAGAGCGAGTGAGAGAGTAGCCAAATGTGAGATAAGAGATAGCAATAGAGATGCTAGTGAGTGAGAGGGATTCCAGTTAATCGATTTGACGCCCTTGTTCATTATTGTGAAGATGAATGGTTTCATTATGGCGTTATAACCGTGTTTCTGGTCTTAGCTACTTCTCTCTTGCTATTGCTATTGCTGCTACGTTCACCCTCTCCTCTCTACATGTAATTCATTAACACTATTTGATCTAGTTTACGCTTTCATTTCCTTGCTGTACGATTTATCTATAATACCCTTTTATTCATAACTCATTTGTATTGGTCTTATTGAGATTTGTATCTCCAAGCTTGTTACAGAACATAACTGTTATTGTGAAAAGAGTCAAAGTGCTTATACCTCGATGGATGGACATTTTGAGCATATTCTTCAATGATCTTTAGTAAAAACATTTTTTTATGTAAAAATAATACATTTTTATTACAGTACTAGCAGGTAACCCGTGCTCCGCAAGGGTCTAGTTAAAAACTTGATAAACAAGGAACTTGACCTACTGAAATCTTGAAGAATTTAAAATAGAACTATAACCATTCTCGGCAAATTAAGAATCCATATGCGAAATTCTAAGTTGAGTAGTCCAGTGTCATTCGTGAATAAGCCAATACTTTAATTAAATATTACTGAATGTCCGTTTTATAAATTACATTAAAAACATGACTGAAAAATAATCCTATAGTTTGAAGTTTTTCTATCTTATATTGCATATAATCTAGCCAATTCATCCAGAACAATATGCACTTCTCTATTGGCCGCAAATCGTAATTAATTTCTTGTATCGGTAGTATTCATAATATAATTTTGAAGTTATTGAATATAAAATACATAACAAGCTTCAGTTGCCTGTTTTGTAATTAAGTTTCAAAATCCTTTTACTAAGTTATTGTCTCAGTCTTGTTGTGAACAACTACTATGATGAAACTTATAATCCCTCAGGAAATAGTTCCTACAGGTCCATCCTACCTCTGAGAACGTATTAACGTTCAGTCTAAGATGCGGCTCCCTGATAATAATTATAAGGAGTTATAAGGGAGTTGCAGCGTAATTCAATTAGGATGAACTTGGCAGGTATCTTTACTTCTTGTCTTACCGCTCGCAAACCCTAAAAATTCCAATCTTCATGTTTTATCAAAGTGAGAACCATTTTACATCTCTTGTTCCTTCCTCTATTCAATTCATTTTTTTTTTCTTGAAAGTGGACTAATTTTTCATTTTTTTTAGTAAAAACAATAATACATGTTTCTGGATTAGTGATATATGATGACAACAGTTGAAATATTTTCACCATAGCAAAAATTTTGAATCCTAACGTCATTGTTGTAGTCGATTGATGCCTTGAATAATGAAACTGGAGATAATGGATACGAGTAATCAACTAAAATACAACTATTTCAATAGGATGCGTTAAACTATTGAGTTATTAATCTAATCTCTACTTTACAAATCTACTACATTACAATGAACGCTTTTGAATTTTGCAACTTTGTCAGTTTCAATTCCTGCTTAATATGCAGTTTTATTATGTTATGATGATAGAAGATATTGTCGTCGTTAGGGAGTGTCTCGATTAGACCAGGTGTTCGATTATACCAGGTCCTATTCTGAATTGAATTGAATTGAGTTCATTTCGCCAAATTATACATGATTATAATATTTAGAAAGGGCACAAAATGCAAGCAGCAGCACAACGTAACAATTATGTAAAATAAAACCTAAGACATCATGACATAAGGAGTAATACAATAACTATACAATAATTATATTAAATTATAGGCCTAATAGTGATACATCTTATAAGAAATAATAAAGATTGATATATATTAATAGCGTTATAAATAAAGAGCTTTAGACTATTATAGTTTATCCTTAGATCTGAGAAAATTGCACTGCTTAGCATATCTAAACCCTAATAATGAAATAATAATTGCCCACATAGGCCTAATAGGCCTGTTCGTGGGTCAATGAATTCAGAACTGTATAATTAGGTATTCTACTGATAGTATTTTATGTTATTCAATAATAATATAAGACACACACACACACACACACACACACACACACACACACACACACACACACACACACACACACACACACACACACACCCAGACACGTTGAATACGGAGCAATCACAATGGTGAAGGATATATCCATGAGAAAAGGGTCTACACTTGACAGTCTGTTGACAAAGAGAGAAAGAGGAAAGAAGAGGAAATTAGGTAGGCAGATTGTAGCAGCCGCTCACATTGATCTACATCCATAGTCTTCAGCCAGTTTAAAACGATTTTTTTGTATTGATATTTTATATATGCTCGGCTGACTAATTTCATGAGGAATATTATTCATAATGGTGTGACACAGAAATGATATATTCCTTTCACAAGCTGAGCGTAAGTTACGCGGGAGACCCGAGTGATGAAATCGCGCATGCCTAGTAAAATGAGGGTGATTAGACACTGAATTTAAGTATATATTTTTTCTTAAACATGTACAAAAGAACTGCCTTGATGAAGATTCGCCTAATTCTGAAAACATCAAAAGTCAGGAACAACTGATCAGATGGAAATCTTCTGCTAAGGCCAGCTTTTATAATTGTTTTCTGGGTGACTGATAATTCATCTAGTAAGGTCTTGGGCGCACCTCCCCATAAAACAATAACATAGGACAAGACAGACTGAACATATGCAAAATAAACGGTTCTCAGGTGATTTATACTTAAGACTCCCCTCAGGTGGCTGAACACATAAATCATTCTACAATGAAGCTCTAAAACCTGGTACAATCGAACTACTGGGCTAATCGAAGCATTCCTTCTCGATTAGCCCAGTAGTTCGATTTACCCGTTCAATTGGGTACGCGAATAGGTGCCACCCTGACTACTTGTCACCCCGACTACTTGACACCCCGACTACTTGACACCCTGACTACTCGACACCCCGACTACTTGTCACCTTTTAAAACTGGTTTTTAAGTGACAAGTAGACGTGAGTTATACCTGTCTAGTTGTCTTCTTTCTGAGGAGGTGACAACTAGTTGGGGGGGACACCCTGTCGCTATGGTGCAAGGTGTCAAGTTGTCGTTTACGGTCATGACTAGTTGGCACCTCAGGTCCAGTAGGTGTCAAGTAGTCGGGGTGACAACTTGACGGCAATGGTATTTTTTACGAGGGTACATGTAGTCGTCTACGGTCACGACAACCTATCCCCTCCACAAGAAATCACCATTCCGACTGGCTCTTCATTTGAAACTTGGAAAATGAAGCCTAACTATCAAGTTCTATATCAAAAGGCATTAATATTCCTAATTTTGTGCTAGCGCGAGTGTATATAAATAATTATTTATCCTCATATTAATTACCAGACTTCATGTAATACCTCAGTTGATAACCAGACTGTTAGCTTCATCTGCCATATCATTGATGAATGAAAATTTGACTGTCCTAGCATTAGGATCAATGTACTCGTAAACGGTGGTGCGTCTGTCGGGAAAATATAACTGAACAAAATGTGTTAAGAATTGTGTTCCACATCTGGTTCAGTCATCAAAAGGGCTTATTAATTTTTTCTTATATAAATAGCAAAGACTGCGAATGTCTCCCGAACCGTGCGTTTGATGAGAAAATGTTACTGAACCAAATGAGCTTAGAATTCAATTCTACATCAGAACCAGTAATAGAAATTGCTTGATCCTTCCTCCCTACGCCGCGGGGGTGTAAGTTGTGCCAACTGGTGCTCTGTAGGTGACAAGTAGTCAGTGTGATACCTTGATGCCAGCGTGCAAGGTGTCATGTAGACGTGAGCCATCCCCGTCTACTTGTCTCCTTTCTAAGGAGGTGACAACTATTGGTCTCACTACTGGTCTACTACTGGTGACAACTACTGGTCTCATCGAGACACAGGACCTGGTCTCATCGAGACACAGGACCTGGTCTAATTGAGACACAGGACCTGGTCTAATCAAGACGCAGGACCTGGTCTAATCGAGACGCAGGACCTGGTCTAATCAAGACGCAGGACCTGGTCTAATCGAGACACAGGACCTGGTCTAATCGAGACACAGGACCTGGTCTAATCGAGACACAGGACCTGGTCTAATCAAGACACAGGACCTGATCTAATCGAGACACAGGACCTGTTCTAATTGAGACATGGGCATGTCTCGATTGTACAAGCCACTACAAAGAAGACTATCCATCTTGGAGAAAAAATTATCAGATGAAGATGGAGTGAAGATGGAATGAAGATTGGATCTTTATCTACAACTTCTTCCCTCTTAAAACTTTCCTACCATAAAAATAAAAAAATCTTTCTCGATTAGGATTTGTATCGGTGTCTCATCTCAGAATGTGTTTAAAGCATCGTCTGATAAAGTTCCTTATAAAAACTGAATAAAAGCACTAAATACATGTTTTTTTGGATTGTTCGAATCACAATATATCATTTAAGTGAGACAATTTTCAAAAAATTTCATGAATATTCAGATTTAGAAAAGGCATTGACAATAAAGATATACGCTTCAGCCGGGCGGACTCTATTTTTATAGTAGCGTAGCAACGGACTGTACTTTATATCTAATAACAACTCATGCTTCTGCCATTACAGTATATTAATGACACCTGGTACAATCGAAGTACTGGGCTAATCGAATCATTCCGTCTCGTTTAGCCCACGTCTCGATTATACCAGGTCCTGTGTCTCGATTAGACCAGGTCCTTTGTCTCGATTAGACCAGGTCCTGTTCTCGATTAGATCAGGTATCGTTTAGATGACCTGGTATAATCGAACTACTGGGTTAATGGAGACAGAATGTTTCGATTAACCCAGTTGTTCGATTATACCAGGTCCTGGTCTAATCGGGAAAGTCCGACCTGGGGTAATCGAACACCTGGACTAATCGAGCACCTGGGCTAATCGAAATACACCCTCGTCGTGAATCTATCAGCAGATGAGATGTTACATAAATTTTGGAACAGTCAAGTGAACTGATATATTATGAAACTTTTCAAAGATAAATTGAAAAAATTGCTCCAGTATGACTTTTACCAGCCAATTTCAACTGGTGGAATTGTCAATCCTCTTCTAATTTTATTCTATTCAAAGTTGAAGAATCGTGGGGATTGCAAAATTTTAATTCATCATTAAGCTACTGAAACTCATTCTAATATCAAGCATACTATGGACCCAATGGGTATTTCAATCCTAATTTACATAGGATTATCTCCTTTTACTAAGAGTAGACTTGAAATATTTTGAACGAATGCTTCTCCTAATCTCCCCAGTTTGCTTCTCTTGAAGTCATCTCTCCAGGTCTTTATGAGTTGAACCATTTGTTAATAAAATATTTTTTAGGATTTCACAATTTCCTTCCTCTCCTTCTTGTCCACCTCTTTGTCTGTTTCTTCTTTTTTCTCCTGCTCTTTTCCTCCTTTCTTCATCACAACTTCTTCGTCGTCTTCCTTCTCATTCTCATCCTTTTCATCTTCCATTTCCCTCCTCTTGCTTTTTTGCTCCTCCTCCTTGTGATCCTTCTTTTGCTCATACTTTTCTCCTCTACCATTCCTTCTACTCTCACTCCCACTCCTCTTCTCAATCACTTCCTTCTCTTCATTATCCATTCTTTCTTATCCTAATCCAGTGCAAACTTTTTCAATACGAGACGTGAACGTTGGTTAGGGATCGGTTGTAAAGGACATCTTTATTAGAGCAACAAAAGTGAGCTTCAGACAACCTGCAGAGATAAAAGAGAGCAACTCAGTAGTCTCAGCGTCCCAGTCCTCGTTGATTAAAATGAGGCTGTTATGTGAAGCATACACCAGATTAGGTTTTCATCTTCTCTAAAAAAAGTTCTTTATGAGTTTATTAAGCTGTTGATTTTATCGACTATAAAGGGAAAGCTCGAAGATTTTATTGATGTGAGCTCCTTTGTCTTGAGTCTAGAGATCTTTATCAATTTTTAAAAAAATTCAATAACATCTCATAGTGATAATGGTCTACGGATGATCGTATTGATATGAATAATAATTCAGCCATCTGAAAAAAATATTTGTTTTACTATTGCATGAATTTTAACAATTCCCTTCTCAATTGCTGGTAGAATTGTCAAAGCAAAATGATCAATTTTATTATTGCTCGTAGAAATTCAAAGAATTTCATAGTAGATAATATAAAAATTAAAATTGTTTTATTATAATAAAAAGTATAATTCAACAGAGGTTTCAACTGCATCCAAATTTTTTGTTATTAAAATCAGCCGGTTACACGGGTTTGAATCAAACCATTTGAGATTGTCCAATTTTTTAAATTTGAAATTGATCGGATAAAATGGTTGATTGAAAATCAAGATGTGAGAGACATGAAAATCACTAATCTGCTGATAGAAATAAAAAAATCTATTGATAGATAACTAATCGTTTGTATATATGCCATTGTAGATAATACAGGGACCGGCAAATTAATCTGACGATTTTGTAGTAATTGTTATATTGGCACCACTGTCATTGAAAAAGCAGGAATGTTGTACATAGACAGGTCTATTCTTGCCATTTTAGTAGCTAGTATATCGTGGTCAAGTGAACATCGAGCGTTAGTGATTGAAGATTATTTTTAAAATAATGGCTCAGTTATTTTAACATAGCGTTTATTTCGCAGACATTTAAATTTAAATCGACACGTGCCTGTTCCCAGTAGGAATACGATCTTGTTGTGAGTAAATATTTTTAGGAAAACGTCATCTGCTTTAAAAACTAAACCAACAGGAAGAAAACGGACTTTGAGAACGCCCGAAAACTTTAACGCGGATGCGGTGAGAGTAGCTGTTTACACGGTCTCCACGACGTTCAACAGCGAAACATGACCTGAAATTCCATCCGATAAGATAATGCTAGTGCAACAACTTGATGCAAATGATTGGGTACATCGCAAAGCCGCTTGCGAGATCATTCTCGAAAATGTCCACCAGGATGCCGTCATTCTTTCAAGTGAAGAGGCACATTTTCATTTGACGGGATTTGTGAACGAACAAAATTACCGTTATTGGGCAGCCAATAATCCAAAGAACTGAAGGAAGTCATTCAGCATTTAAGCAATTCCAAAAGTGATGATTCAGCGAGTAATGGCAAATTTTAGAATTAGTTCAAGTGAGTGTGTGAAAAGTAACGGAAAACATTTGGATGACATAATCTTCAAATAAAAAACTTTGTAAGTAATCTAATAATTCACCGTAAATTACAAAATTTGATATATTACATGTTTCAATTTTACGAAACACACTTCAATTATTATTCCTCAAAAATCGTCAGGTTTTTATGCCGGACCTGTAGAATCTAGCAACCAATGGTCTTGGAATCTTTGTTACTTCCAATTTCTTATGTTTTCCAACCTATCAACCAGATAAAAACTGATAAAAGTATTTGGGATCAAACGTTTTAGGATCACGATCTAGGATCAATATTACCTTTTAAATTCGTAAAGAATACTTTATCTTGTTATAAATTTGGTAAAATAGAATGGTCCATTGAAAATCAATATAGACTATATTCGAATTAGTATTAACTAACCGCAAATCTGATGACAGGACTCTTTCGGGACCCCATCTTAAATTTATTGGAATGTTTATTTATTTTGGTCTCCCATTAACATTATAGGAATCGACTCATGAATCTTCTTCCCCATTTTAGCATTATCCAAAGGACATTTAGAGCATCATTGCTTTTTGTCTCCCGAAGTGATAGATTCTTGTGATTATACCAGACGTTTCTTCAGACCAAACATTCCATGCGTTAACATCATTGATTACATCAGTTGTGATGGAAATTGATCAACTCTCGTCATGAAATCTAGAGATTCGACTTGTGTGTTCTAACTCGCTTGGCATTCGACTCGAATACTCCTTCAACATTACTCGAAAAATGTTTATATCATCAAGAATGAAATGCGCTCTCAAATTCCTCTGCACCATGTACTGAATTTGTTGGATAATTCCATTCACTTGCTAAACTTTACTGTTTGGGTCATAATAGTCATAGTCGAGATCATAATAAACACTGTAAGTCATATAACTAATAATAGAATTTTGTTCCAATCATAATTATTATTCATACGATTAATTCGATATTGTTTGAAATCATTTCCCAAGTGTTTCAGTCGTCTCCAATCTCTAAGCACTATTTAATAATTAAATGACTGAAGCATTGAAAATTATAAAATATTTCGACGAATGCAAACATTATTTTCTTCTTTACACCATTTTCATAAAATATAGCTCGCATTTTTTGATTGTCTCTAATAAAGAAGCAGTATCTGATTACTCTGGGTAATGATCAATTCAATCTGCAAACAGTTTCATCATTTCGGAAAAAAATTTTGAAATCATAAGCAGTGTAGATCTTCATCAAATATGAATTGAAGGCCGCCATTGGGGTATTTTAGCACGATATATTATATCTATATATTTGTAATACTATAGATTACAAAGGCATTGGTATGCAATAATCTTATAGGTTGCCCCCTGAATGGCCGATTTCAATTCCAAGTACGACACTAGCGCTGCATGTGAGTCTATGCATCTTTAAGGTCTTTGGACTCTCGAAATAATCTGATTTGTTGACATGACATGGTTTTTCACTTTAAATTAGAGTACCTATATCATAATATTCAAAGTTAATCATTATTTTACAGTTTTAAGTGATTAGTGAGTGTTATTTTGTTATTCAATTTGGTTTGTAAACAATCTAAATTAGAACTTTTCTGTTTTTAAATATTTTGACTGAAAATTGGACCTGGATTCAAGTGTATGAAACATAACCTACTTTTTGGACCATTTATAGTGTATAAATCAAAATTCGGGGAAGAAACAGATTTGGGCTGTTTATCCTTCCCCAATCATTTTGAAAAACTGTGCTCTGTTTATTCTGTTTATCAATAAATAAATAACGAGCGAAGCTCGGTGCCCCGATATTTGTAGTAATATGATGGAGATTAGACAGAAGTGATCCCACAAAATTCCTCTCAAAATCCTTCATTCCCAGTTATTTCTTTATCATAGCGACAGCAAAATAATATTCAAGAGATCCGATATTGAATTCAAAGATATCACCATCAGAGAGCTCATTTCCATATCGACAGAATCTCAATAATTTTTGTCAGGTCATTGAAATTAACTCGATCCCTCTTTCGATGCAAATTTAATTGCTTGGGCATATTCATTACTCCTCGACAGCTTCTTCCGATGCCTCTCAAGTTTTAATTTTGTTTCTTGAGTAGTAAAAGGGGGTGATGAAGAGAAAGAAGGAAAAAGAGGGAGTGAGAGCAGGATGAGGGAGAAGTGAAAGAAATCGAAAAGTGGAGTTTGCTTGTCGAGATGTGATAAATTCCACAATGCGAATTCATTTCAGGCTCCGCCAACCGCTATCATTATTATTATTATTATTATTTGTTGGCGACTCTCTCATCTTGTCAGTTTTTTATTCTCTTTTTTCAATCTTCCGGCACTTTTTAATCTTGGCCACTATTTCCTACCTCCCTCAATCTCGCCGGATTCAACCCCTACTCGCCTTCTCTTCCCGATGCCGAAGGAAGCGAGAACACTTTGATGAATAAATTACAATTTTTTATCGTCAAGAGGTTATCTGTTGTGAGGCGATGTTTGAAAAACGACTTATTCGAGATAACTATGCTGCCACATAATTTCCTATTGTAGCTCTTGATGATGTTTTCAAATTGATTTACATAATTTTTGTTCCAATTTTTTCTCGCCACAAACTACCTCTTGTTAGAAGCTATTTGATCATTGAATAGTGCAGTTAGAAAATTTGGCCTTGGAAGGTGCCTCATAATGCAGTTTTCAATAGAAATTTCTCTTGATATTATTCAGTTTTATTGTGAAAATTATGTATTCTCATCCTTCATTATGACATATCTCATGCTTCGTGGTATTAAACTCTGACTAGTTCTATTAAAACTCTCAGTTAAGCGGAAAGTTTGATGAGATAAAATGACTGAGTAAAAGTGTCAATTCCATTCACTTCTCAATCCCTTTCTCATCTTGGTATATTAATTTGAATTTTACATTTTTTTCTATAATATATGTGAAGCTTTTAAAAATATTTTTCAAGAAGATTCCGGATACCTAAATGAATAATTGCAGATCTATCCGTTCATTGTAAACAAATTTCAACTATAAAATGTTTAATGTGTATATGTGTTTAGAAATATGACTTCGGGTAATACGGCAAGACAGAATATCCAAAAGGATTTCTCTGCCGATAAAAGCCGTATGAATGAATAAATAATTTAACTATAATATAATCTCTCTTCAAAATAGAATATTATGTTTTCAATCAAAATACTTACTACATTCAAATAGAAATTGAGTGCTATCTTCAATCAAATAAATTTATTTTCTATTACAGGTATGTGTCTCGGGGAAAAAACAGTGATACATCGATCTTTATCAATATGTCATGATACTGTAACACGTGAGTCAACCACCATTACTATGAATTTTCAGAAATTCACTTTCTCCATCTATTTGAAACTTTTTAGTCCAATTTTTTCCAAAACTATCCTATTCAATCTTCTTCAGAGTTCCATAAGTGATACTCTAGTTTGATATATGTTGATTTTCTTCATAGTTTTTAAAAACTAAGATCTCAATTAAATTCCTTAATATTCATTTCAAGTACCCTTGATTTTACTCATACATAATATTTAATGTCAAAGTAATCCTTTTTTTTCTTTTAATATTCTGATACAACGGGAACCTACTTTTCTCTTTATTACTTGAGACATTATTCAACATTTTTGTTCCCGTGCATAGATGAATTTCTAATTGCGGAAGAGCATACCTCCTCGTCATCATGAGTGTATCCGCAACCCAAACCCCGGTATATAATAGGTTTATTCAGCCTCAGCCTTGAACACCAAGAATAGTGTATAGATTATAGCTATATATAGGTATATAGTATCGTTGCTTGAACACAACCTGTATGTAACATGGGGAAGCGCAACACACGAACTGTTGATAGGGCGGGACGGGACAGTTTTCTCTTGGCAGTACGTTGTTAGGATGTACGATGTACCTTGTCACTTAATTGAAATGGATGTTGCTGTGTTTAAGCCCGTGATAAAGGAGATACTGCCCGTTCTACACTCCGTTGTTGAATAATATGAGGCTCCTGCACTGCCCAGTTGTTGAATAGGATCGTGTTGTCTATTGCTTGATAGAAATTGTATGCTGTTCCGGGAAGCGTGAATCCATCCTGCACTTGCAGGGCATTGTAGTCGTTAGACCCATCTAGCTATGTTCTAAGCTGGTAATCTTCATTGTAGAACTTATATTATTGGTGATATACGGAACAGTAGATTAAGTGATCAAAATCATTCTACCTGGATGAAAATAGTGATTCAATTCTGCTATTAAAATTTATTATTCCCAAATTTTATCTGAAATTTACTTTTATATCATCCTTATCTCAAAGGAAAGAATAATCCAAATAGAGGTACGTTAATTCCGTCTCCTAACTGTAGTTTGATATGCTATGGCCGAAAATAAAGCTTTTCTTCCATTTTTACATGGGATAAGATATTTTAATTCTGACATATCTCATGCAAAACTCACTAATTATAAAATTGGATTTGTCATATATGGGAAAAACAAATACTGCTTTTTTAACGAGTCTTCTCCAATTAAATAGATTAGTAATATTGTAATAGCAATTTACTATTCCATTCCATAATATGGTAGCCTACACTTTACTACAGTTCCAAGTCAGGAATTCGTAGGCCTATTCATAAAAAATAATGTGTAAGTTAGGCGAGATGCCTAACTATTTTTAACTTGGGATATAGTATTATTTCGAAATTGGTTATTCTAGTGGTGGGCCTTATAGGCTAAATAAATTGAAGTATACAGATTACAGTAAGATGCTATTTTTCATTTCCCTATTCAGTTTATATTTATTACCTTACTACTTAGGATTTTAAACTGGCAGTTTAAAACTTGAATAGTTGACAAATCATTCACTTCGTCCAAACTTACATTTTGCACTTTTTGACCATGTCTCATCAATTGATACTACTTTCACTTGAATATGATACTCGTAGTAGTTTAATAATCTTATGATTAATTAATACTATAAAAATCTTGGTGGAAATCCCTTGTTATTGTTATATTATGTATTGTTATATATGTGCGTGTAAACTTATAGGTAGATATACCACGAATCATTGACAAGCTGTTGTTAGTGGCATATATGACAAATACACGACGTGTGTTCTGTGGTTCAGATGAAGCCACTATCATTCATGCATCCCATAAATTGAATAGCATAATAACTATTGCTGGCCACTCGTGATGAATGTATTTTGTGGGATTTGTGCCTGTGTTAAATACACATTTCAGATTCTCTCCTGTGCGCTATCTGAATAATTATTATGATGTGCTGTCGCTTATCTACTGCACGTTTCATCTAGCTTTCTAATCGTTATTTCCCACCAGTTATACCGAATTTGCATTTTCCGGTTGTTAAATATCATATTGAATCAAATCTGTTTGTAACATGTTGAGTGCATTTACCTGGTGACTTCATACTACTTTTTTCTAAATTATATAAAGTTCTCAAATTATAAAAAAATTGTAGATCCGCTGTTCAACTATTAATAGAAATTGATAAATTACCTTTTGTGTATCCAGAAACAAGAATTACATTCCTATTCACTACTACTATCTATTTGAAGAGAAAGTTTCAACATATAAAAGAAGTTGACATGTTCCACGTCAATGTTGTAGAAAGTATTTCAAATTTATTGAAAAAAAATGAATAGCCTAAATCCTTGTTCTCTTACAACGAACAATAAGTTACTCTGTTGCATATCCATACTTTTACACTAATGAGATAAAACTTGAATTTAAAAAAACACTTATGAAGTGAGAATATCTATTGATATTCCAACATTCCATTTCTTCAGTTATTCGTAAAGTACAGTAAATCCTAATCTTGAATGTAATCTAAATCATGATGGAAATCTTCAATGTCAAGCAACCTTATTTCACGTGCAATTACATTTTATGTGTTTATCATATCGTCCATCTCTGAAATACGACAGTTGAATACAAGAAAACCGAAAGTGTAAAGCAATGACGGCCTATGAACGACTCACAAGCGAGCAGTCCCAAGACAAAGTTACAGTACGTTATAGTCTACACATCGGTAAATAACCTTAATTTGACGTATCCAAATCGGCGAGGGAGACCCCGGGTCCGCATGCATTTCCGAGTTTGAGAAACAGCGAGATGTGGACGGTGTGGTGGTGGTAGAGGCTTGCTGCTGCTGCTGGACCCGCGGGGATTGTAATTGGCGTGCGTGGGGATGAGAGAAGGGATGAAGGGATTGCGGGGTTTGGTGGGGTTGCGTCGCCGTCGTGGTGGGTTTTCAGGGACGCCGGCGTCCCGAAGCTTTCCTGTTTTCCCCGCCCTGAAATTTTGCCTTCTCCATCGTCAGACGTTCCGACGCCACGCGCTTGTGAACGTCGCGATGCTGTTGCTTGCCGGCTGTTGCGCTGTAGTCTGTCGTTTTTGTTCGTGTCGTGTTGTTTTTTAAAGAAATGTTTGAGTGTTCATATCAGAGTCGAAATGTATCGTGTCAGATATAGGCATCATTATTGTGATATGTGATGATGGTCTCATAAATATATCATATTTATGTCTAGTTTGTACAAAACTGTGAGATGTTTTCAAAGTGAAGTGTTGTGAATATTCTTGTAGGCTGCCTAGAGTTTTCAGCTTGATAACAGAAAATAATGCTTTATTCAACTTTGTTTCTCATTTAGTATGTGTATGTTTTGAGGGTTTGCGTTATCTGTCTTATTTCCTCGGATGTTAATATGTAGGCTGTCACCCTTTACTTCCCTTAAAATAAATAATAATTATTATCATTGATATTGAAATTTAGATCTGGTAGATTTGCAAATTTTCAAAACTATTCGAATGTTTCAAACACCAGTATATTTGAGGAAGAATGTGTCTTCTTGCCATGGTGTTATAATTGGTACTATTTGTCAGGATATCCTTCTGAGAAGTAGAATAATGCTTTTTGTTTGTAAACTTGAGTTTATCAGAACATTGAGGAATTTTGAGATTGAGACTGGGAAATTTTAGGGCGTTTTATTTCAGTTTTGTAATTGTGATTTGTATATTTATCATTCAACACGCCTCAGTAATGGTGATTGAGATAATTCGGTAAAATTAATCTGATAATAAAAACAAAATTTCCAGTTTTGGTAGTAGGTAGGTAATGGCGACGAGTTTACAGTCAGTTACACACACATAAATTTTTGGACGTTCGATTTTTTGCTGTATTTTCAATTCTATTAGATTAAACATAAATTGCCTAACACGTCATGATGTGCATCTGCTCACATTATGTGTTTGCCAACCTCTATCCAATCTGGTAGAAATTATATGGACGTGCAAAAATTCGAACATCCAAAAGTCAATGTGTTTGGTAAGCCCTGCACACACACACACACACATCGTTTTTTTTCGTATGATATTTTGCAGTCCTTATGAATTAAATGGAAACTGACAAACATCTGTTTAATCTAATAGAATTTATAAGGACCGCAAAATGATTATCGTACAAACTAAAATCAATGTGTGTGTAGCTAGCCTAACTTGCTTACGTGTCATTGAAATTTGGCTGCTGTAGCTCATTCGAATTATAGATGATGGTGATCATCATTTAAATTAGTTTGACTAATAAAAAAGTTGGTGACTTTCAACTATCCTAGTTTCAAATTAATTCGGTACAATAGAACGCAAACGTGTTTTTTCGTAATATTGATTCTCATTCAATATTTTCTACATTAATAATTCCAAATTAACATTCCGTTCATGAGATTGAATAATATACATTTCTTTGTAGAATTCACCCAAAAGGTGAATGAAACTTGTAATTAAACTGTACCTTGCAACTAGTCGTTATTGTGTGGTTGTTCATAGTGATGGTGTCCAAACGTCTTTTCCATGATAAATGATTGTTGCCTTGTAGAATTTGTCAATATCAGCAGACGTTGTCGTCAGGCCTGGCTGGGATGTATCGAGATGAAAGTGAGAAATGAAAGTGGCGGCGATATTAAAATTGCATGCTTTAATCTGCCTAGTCGCCGCAGCGGAGCCAAGTGACAGCTGCTTGTTGCTGAATTACACTGAATGAGATTGATTGCATCCACCGTGTCATTCTATCAGCCGAGCATACTCAAATGAAAGTCAGCCATGAGAATGGGATGCTTCCCTATTTAATAGAGAATTGTATCTAAATAAATTCTCATCTACTTTGTTAATCAGGTTGGTTCGGAACCCACTATTATCAGTAAGATTGTTTTTCCTATATCACTTCGCATTGGCCTGTTCAACGATGATTGATAGATTGATTGATTAGCTGCTTTTATTAAAAACGATGCTTAGACTACTGAAATAGTTGGCAAATAGGTAATAATTGACTATGAAATTGGATTGATTAAACGATCGATAGAACGTTTGATCAATAGATAGCACATCTGTGGTTGATAGAATGAACGGAAGATAATTTGTAATAGCAGCGAGGATACAAGTGTAAACTTTATTGAGTGTAAACAGATTCTATTTTTTAATTGGAATACTTTAGAGTTCAAGGAAGTTATGCATTATCAATCAGGTCGTTTGGAAACCATTTGAACCAGAGGAACATCGGAATTACAAAGAAAAGAGATTTCACGAGCACTAGATATTGATGGTCTTGTAGAATTAATAATACTAGGCAAATCATCTGACCCTCCTGTTGCTTTCGTTAACGGGTTTGAATTCACAACGCTTGAGAAGTCGCTTGTCTGATTTTCTCTTCAAAGTTCATTATAAAGTTGTAGAATGAGGTGTAAAGGTAGAGCGTTCTCCTGCAAAGTAATTGTCATTGACTGAAAAGATGAAACAAGCAGTGGTAGAAGTAATTGCGTTAATTCTTCCTCCACTGTTCTGATGCTTAATTGAAAGGAGGGGAATCTTCCAGCTTTTTTCTTGCTGCTTCCTCCTTAATTAACTTACGTACAAAGGCAAACTTTTGATGGATTCTCTGTTGGGGAAGAAAGTAATTGTTATTGAGTAATATCGTGCAGCTTTACAACTGTTTGAAAGTCCTCAGCTTTTAACTAGTGTTTATTTGAACGGGCAATTGGTACAATAAAGTTGATTCTTGTAATGTTTTTTGTCCAAGTGAAGAATTATTTTATTTTATTGCCACGGATATAAATTTGACTGTGTTAATGCGTAAGTGAACGATATCATTTATCGATTATCAATTTGATAGTTTTTAATAGGTAATAAACTCTGTTATTATATTACTGTCATCAATAGAATGTCTCACTTGACAAATTGCATTATAATTGTGGTCATGTTTATTACGTTTTATTGAATCTTAATTTGAAAAGCAAAGAAAGTTCACAATAAATGCTCTATTTGTATTCCGTTCATTAATTATTACACCAATTATTCATCTATTCCAATATAATTTGGGAAAATTATTGGCGATAATTTCCGCGTTAGCTAGCATACCCACGGTATATAGAAGAAGTATAAAATATTTTTATTTTTATTTAAATACCGTGAACATACCATCTAAATTTTGAAATTTATTAAGCGACACTGCTTGATATTCCCGCTGGTTTGGATATTTAAGTCCATCTCCTCCAATAATGATTATCATAAATATTTGAGGTCTAAAATTTACATCCCCGATTGTTTCATACTGTCAGTTCATTTACCCATTACCAACATGCTAATCTAGAACATATACAGTCGAACCTCTGTATAACGAATTCGATTATCCCCAGAAAAAATTCGCTACCGAGAGGTATTCGTTATTGAGAGGTTCTGTCAAGAAAACTGCCACAATCCTATGGATCTTAAAATATCGTATCACGGCGGTAAATAAATGAATATGGACATAAAACATATCATCGCGAACGTAGTTAGGGTACCTATTAGGCCAATATTAATATGGAAATTTGAAAATTCATGCTGTTGAAAAAACATGTTTTATACGTAATAAGTAAGTAAAGTTACCAATTGCCTGATAATTTTGAAAGCCTCTAGAACTTCTTGATCTGACGGATTCTTCTCCTCAGGTTCGTCACAGTCATCATCATCATCATCAACATCATCATAGTCAGTTCAAAGAAGTGGATTGTGTGACAAAAGCAAGAATGGGAAAGTCCAGTCGTTCACCTGCCTGGTCCACAATAATGACAAGCTCTTGGAATTCAATTTTCAGTAACTTGCATTCAATTTCCGACCTGTGTTTTACCTTCTATTGACTGTCTACCACTCTATCTTCTTCCTACCTGAATTGCCATTATTTTTAGTCTATTGAACTTTCTGCTGAAATTGAAAATTCCTTGAAAATGACCGTCTGCTTCCTATACACACTACACTTTGTATGTTGAAGTCAAGAGAAAACTTTGTTGTTGAGAGGTCCGAAATTCGTTAAATAGAGGTAAATAAGCAGCAAAAACTCTAAAGTGTCATGGGACCAGGTAAAAATTCGTTGTGTAGAGGATTTTGTTGAGTGGAGGTACGTTATAGAGAGGTTCGACTGTATGTACTACTGTAAAATATCTTATTGTCATCTTTCTCTTATACTGTTGAATTCTGTCCATGCCTCACAAAATGTGTAGATTATGCTTTAAATGAAGTAATGCCAGAAACCATTGATGAAAGTTTAAAAATACAAGTACTTGAACTTACTCTAAGTATCTTTACTCTATGTTAATACTGTGTGGAGTATATAGAGTAATTAACTATACAGTTTAGAGTAATACTATTTTTATCCATGTGATAGTTGTATTGTCTATCGACTAATGATTAAATAATCATCTATTCATATTACCTCTAATATCTATATAAAACAGTTCTCGCATCTACAAAGTGATCCAACCTTTCCGCAGCCCAATAATAAATGTGTGGCCTAATCTACAATTCATATCATCATCATCATCATCATCATAATCATCTCCATCACAAGAGCATCTTGCCTCAATTTCTCGGAAGCTATTTAATCGGCATCGAAAATCCCTCACGGAGATGCAATTCGTATGGCAGCAGTGTCCCCCCCATTCTCAAGCCACATGCATATTAATGTCCGAGATCTGCTAGGCTGAGGCAGGCCTTCTCCCAATATCCGCCTAACTCTTGAGTGCAACCTCATGGTGTACGGCTGAGATTGTGTAGTACCTGATGGTATATGGTATAGGGAGGGGAGAGAGCCATGCCACAGCAAACTAATTAGCTCTTTTCAAAGCTCATACTTCCCTTTACCCCAGTGGTGTGTTATAGGGGTGCACAAAATAACTAACAATAGGTGTGCACTATGACTCTCATTGTCTTGCTCTCTTTTCATTGAGAGAGTGAAATAGAAGGAGAAGGGTTATTGGTGTGAGTTCAAGAGAGAGAGAAAGAGAGAGAGAGAGAGAGAGAGAGAGTGTGTGTGTGTGAGAGAGAGAGAGAGAGAGAGGGAGGGAGGGAGTATGTACGCAGGGCTGTATAAAGTGGTAGGTCTAAAGTGAGGTATTGAGTCCATTTCTCAATTAGGCCTCAACATGAGTAGGCAGATTTTCATAGTGTTCAGAGTAAATTGAGTCTAATGTATTGTAATTAATCGTTTTTCCATAAATACTTGAAAATTAGGATTTGCAATTAGGCTTTTTCTGACAGCCGTGATGTAGACTGAAATTTCATTTGAGCATTTTGCAACATTGGATCACCTGTAATGCGGATTACAGTGTTGCCGTTGCCGCCGCCGCCTTCACATTCCATCTAATACTTCAATTCTATTGAAAGTTTCTTTCAATGCTCTTAATAAATTTTATACTTACTGGTTTTAAATAGATTTAGAGCTGACGACAATGAAGTTATGTATCTTTTTTGTTTACAAAGTGTAGACTTGACAGAAACTAAGGTTATGTGGCTCTGTTATGTTTCTCTGTGGCTTGGCTGTCACGTCTTCTATGGAATCAATGTGCCTCCACTTATTCCAAGTTTCATTCAATTTCTCCGCATATTTTTCATGTCAATATCATAAATATAAGCACACCCATATCAAACCCTTGGCCTTTTTCAAGATAGTAGCCAGCACCCTTTTGAAGCCGACAAGCAATGTGACTGGCATCAACATACTGGACCCGCGATTTAACATGTGCTTCGCCTACTCTGGCTTCCCTCTCAATCGAAAGGCCTTTTCCGGTTTCGACTTTACGACCGAGGCCGGCAAATCTTGATAACCTTTGTTCAGATTGACGCTTCTTTCATACGACGTTTTTATTCCTCTGCGTCGTCTTTTCCCGTCAAATTTGAGCCCCTGAAAGTCGACACTTGCCTAAGGGAGCCTTCTTTTCCTTTTCATTTCAAGCTTCTTGTCTTCCTGCATCTACGTCTTTTTCTTGTTATTCTCTCCTCCTTCTCAACCTCTTATTCACTTCTTTTTTTCTTGTCCACCTGTTTTTCTTGTTTCTCCTTCCTCTCCCCGATCTATTCTTTTTCCTCTAATCTTTCCTTTTTTCTCCTTCTTCCCCCATTCTTCTCTTTACGTCTTCATTTTATAATAATATAATAATATAATAATAATAATAAATGCCTTTATTTATTTTCAAATACATTACAAACAAATTAACTTTTGAAATAATAATTATCATGTAGGCTAATTACCCCATGGATTGAATCCGTCCGGGGGGAGATGTGAGTGACATATAATTTTATTACGAATAGCTACTTATATTTAATTTTAAAATAAAGTCAATTGAGTTCAAGAAAGTGCACTAATTTGAACAAGAAAAAACAAATTTGAAAAACCACATAATAGAAATTCAACACAGGTGAATTGTCTTTTCAGAATTTTCGTTCAGAAATTGAACTTAAGTAATCTCTAAACTATTCTAAGAACATGGCCTTTTCACTACTCTTCTAAACGGATATTTTTGCGGAACTACCATGCGCTATACTATAGACTCTATAAATAGCCTCCACTCGCTTTACAAAATATCAATATCCTGATTAAAAATAAAAAATGATAACTAGTAAGCAGTCCAATTTTCAATTAGCTGTGGTGATAATTTTCAATCAGGCACAATTTCTCAGTGATAAGGTGTTGTTTCACATAGTTAAACTCTCTCGTTTTCTCTCAAAAGTCTATGTTGTCAACTTCATTAGCGAATTCAGCAACATTGTAAGGTGCTACCTTCAAACATTCTAATTCCTTATGGCATTACCCTACTAATTATTGACGTTCCGAAGGTTTTTTCCACTTTGACTTGCTGCGTTGTGGGCTGAGAAATTGTGTTATGTTGCCTCCAGTTGTAGCTACACCTCTTGCCGGATTCTGTTCCTGATGGGCGATTCTCTTACTTTTATGCGACGCCGAGAACGCTGATAACGAGGCCTCTTCCAAGTACTTGTTCAACGCGTCTTCTGTTAAATCATTCCAAGTAGCATAATTTCCATTGATTAGAAGTCCGATTCCCTTGATTTTAACGTCATAGCCAGCATCCCGCAGTTGCTTTTGAGTTGAATATAACTTCTTCTTCTTTTCTCTCGTTTCCTTGTCACAATCTGGATAGACAGATAGCTTACGAGTCTTTAATCTTATCCCATTATTTAGAATACTTTGTCTCTTCATGTTTGATACCAATGACAACATTATTGGGCGTTTGGTACCGGGACCAGCAGTTCCTAATCGTTTGACAAAATCAATATCTGTCTCTTTCAGTTCAACTTCCATCACACTATTACTCAAATCCAGTATTTTCTCCATGATCTGCTCACGACTCTCACCCTCTTTCTCCTCCATACCGTAAAATATAAGATTTTTCTCTCTGCGCATGGAATCAATTACTGCCCGTTGCCGCGATACCTCGAGTTTCAACCTATCATTCTCCTCAGTCAGTTTATCAATTCTTTTATTTTGCTCTCCAAGCAACGATGAAATATTCAATTCACTAATCACTTGTTTGATAGTTGTGAGCGTATTATCATTGATCTCATTTTTTATTTTCTCCAGCATTGCAAACATAACTTTCTCGCTTAATGCCATCCTAGATTCAGTTTAATACGATATAGCTAACTAGGATGTGTATATGTCAATTATTTGCAAATCGAGCACTCTGTAAACTCTTCAACTCAAAATTAAAACTTATTGCAAGATTAAAAATTAGGACTCTGAGACAAAGGAAGCTGAGGGAGCGCCAAGAGAGCATTCAAGGCTTTTTGGAAGAAATAGGTAGCTCCTGAGATGACAGGCAAAGGTATCAGGTGTGAGAGAGGCTAGGGATAAATAATGTTGTATTATAAAACGAAATAACTTGAGAAACAAGAAGACACTGCCATCTAGAAAACAGTACTGAACCAAAAATTCAAAACTTACGCCAAAAGTCTGCAGACCATTTTTGGAGCGAGATAGCGTTGCAATCACAAACAACAGCTGGTTGCTGTAATCAACCGTTAGTAGAATTCGGCAGTTTGGGAGGAGGGTGACGAAACGATGACCCTCTACTCCACCCACTCATCTCACTCGTGAACGAAGATAAGATAAATTCTTCAACGAAAATGATGGCTTCTTCAATCCTTGTGTTTCTGAACGAAGTGATCCGAATAAAAAAACCGCTATATCTCTGTTAATACTTGAGGAATCGCAAATATATTTGACACAATTGTTCACAGCCCTTAATTAAACGGTTATGCCGACTTTTAAATTTCTCACTAGACAACAAACCACTTAAATACCTGAAAATTTTACCAGCAAAAACACCAACGACTATACTTACTTATCAGTCACCCCCACTCTCTTATTCCAAGTTTCATTCAATTTCTCCGCATATTTTTCATGTCAATATCATAAATATAAGCACACCCATATCAAACCCTTGGCCTTTTTCAAGATAGTAGCCAGCACCCTTTTGAAGCCGACAAGCAATGTGACTGGCATCAACATACTGGACCCGCGATTTAACATGTGCTTCGCCTACTCTGGCTTCCCTCTCAATCGAAAGGCCTTTTCCGGTTTCGACTTTACGACCGAGGCCGGCAAATCTTGATAACCTTTGTTCAGATTGACGCTTCTTTCATACGACGTTTTTATTCCTCTGCGTCGTCTTTTCCCGTCAAATTTGAGCCCCTGAAAGTCGACACTTGCCTAAGGGAGCCTTCTTTTCCTTTTCATTTCAAGCTTCTTGTCTTCCTGCATCTACGTCTTTTTCTTGTTATTCTCTCCTCCTTCTCAACCTCTTATTCACTTCTTTTTTTCTTGTCCACCTGTTTTTCTTGTTTCTCCTTCCTCTCCCCGATCTATTCTTTTTCCTCTAATCTTTCCTTTTTTCTCCTTCTTCCCCCATTCTTCTCTTTACGTCTTCATTTTATTATTGTTTTCCTCACCATTCCAATTCTTTATCCTTTCCTCGTCTCTTTCAAGTCACCACTACAAAAAATGAAAATGTGACAAAAATCGAGCTTTTCCTCTTATCTCTTCTCCTCCCAAGCTCTATACTCAGTGTATCTCCAGATTTCAGCTACAGAGAGATAGTAAAGAGACACGAGCGTCTTCCTCTCCTGGATTGAATTACGCCATTGTTTTCCTCCCTGCGCTACTCTGTTGAAGAGCACTGAAATAGTCGGAGAGGGTCTGTCTGCTTTAATAGCTGCTGTTGATATAAACTACCGACCACGCCTTGCAACCAACTCCTCTTCTGTCGTCATGTTTGCTGCATTGGTCTGTTTGTTGAAAGGAATCTGATTTGAGAAAAATGCAAAGTTGGTTCAAAACTCTCCAAAACTTATTCATCTCAAATCACAGTTGAATAGAACCGTCCAACCTGCTCTAAAATCCTCCGATCTAATTAGGGTATGGTGTTTCCTTGGGTTTCTTGAATCAGGAAGATTCCTCTGTATAATGAGTAACAACACTCCGCGTGCTTAAGAAATTTTAGTTTTCAAAAGTATTTACTTCCAAAGGCGATCAGATCTATCATGTTTGTATTATTTTCAAAGAAGTACTCTTCTTAATTTTTAATATTTCTAAAGACTTATTAAAATCAATTATAATTATCTAATAGGCTTAGAATAGAATGTTATCTTTCAAAAACTACAGTTATTTCCAGGGAATTCAGACAATTCAATAGAATATGATTACTGATATTTTTTTCGATTAGAGAACCTGGACTATCTTAAAACCCTAGAACTTATTAGAAATATTTCAGAGATGATACTATAAGTGTTCAATTTTCAATTTTTTAACCAGATTCACCTGAAATAACCTCTTTGGAATTATATAAAATTCTCAAGTCTAGATTCGTCTCTTGTTGAACATACTTCGTTGTCCGATTAAACTCTTCAAAAGTGTTATTTTCTTTCACAGAGTTACCGAATTGATGAAACAGAAACATTAATACACTCTAGAAGATCACTTCCACTTGAACCTTACACTTTCAGAAGACTCAATTAACACTGATGTAGGTCAAGAGACGAATAAATAATTTATTAGAAAAGTCTGATTCAGACGTTTTCTTGAATTTAACGCTCTTTTAAAAGAAAAATAATTGTTCCCTATCGAGCTGACGTGGAAACTTCCGCATCGCTGAACAGTGGAGTAAAAATTCTGCTACTTTTCTTTTGCTTTGGTTGAGCATTGAGTTAGTTTTAGCATGGAATGGTCTCTACCTGTTGTTTCCGCAGTGAATGCTGCTTGCTCAATAGGGCCTTTGTTGCCAACTTCTCTCTATTAGAATAAGCGAGCTCGTGCTCTTTAAGAACTCTTTACTGAAGTTTTTCACGTAGTAGTTTTCTTTGACCACTAAAATCCCTTCCAACTACTTTCCAACCACTGAGAATGCTCACAATGGACTCAACTGTGGGTTTCCTCAATTATTCCAAAGTAGAGTATTCTTCTTCAAGTGGTAACCATTCTACAAGATTAGTCAGTTTTATTAACAGACGTACTTTAGGTTGAGTGATATTGATTTAGTGGTTGAATTTTGGGTTTTCATTGACTGCCTTATTACGGTTTGGAGTTTATTATTGTATACTAAGTATAATGAAGTATTAGAGGAGTATTGAACATAATTTATGTTGATTAGGTTCACGCCGAATGTGACGAGTGAATTACTAGTGTTAGTTTGGTGGACCCTACCTATCAACTTTCAATCGAATGTTCAAAATATATCTTTCTCGTGTTTGGTATTTATGAACAACCATAACATTTTTCAACAATCATATTTATTCCCACAAACCCTTTATTCAGAAGATTACTTATTATGTATAACCTTCTACAAGAGAACGTTTTGATCTGTATAGAAACCTGACCTCTTCAGTCTCAACAAATAGAGTTGATTGAAACAAACACCTCCAGCTTGTGTAATTAACAACAAACTGTGTTCATCGAAATGAGATGCCATTTCGAAATATATGTAGTCATTACAAATATGAAAACTACTTAGGTTCCAAATTTCAATTTGTCTTACAAATTTCGTACATCCGTTTCGAATATAATCCGAACAATTGTTACGATTTGGTAATTATTTTCCCTAGAAACTTCATCAGACTAGTTTCAAGCGGGAAGCAATCATTAGTTTTGTGGTAAAAATTAGTATAGGCGTTTTGAGGTTAGTTGCTCAGAACTTGATCATTGAGTGGATTGGAGTATAGGAGAGGAGTTTATAGGAGTACAGGCAGGAGTTTATCAGTTAGTGAAGTGGCAAGACCAACCCAACAACTTGCTCCAATAATTTACTTGAGCTGCAAGCATCCTGTCGCTGACAAGTTGGCATGTTGCTGCGACACTTCTATTTTCACACGAATTGCAACTGATTCAATTGAAACATTCCGATTTCTCTCAACCCCATTGATGTTCAGTCCCATGTGAAGCGATTTTCAAGCTATTGGATTAGAATTCGATTCTACATTCTCTGTTCCTATACGTAAAATGCACTGTTATTAACAAATTAATTGCTGGATCGAGAATTATATTGGTTGGTCAACATACATAACAATTATTACAAAAATTATGAGAGGTATACAATTTTGCCTTTACTTTTAGTCAAATTCTGTTTGAAGGAAGCCTGTACGTAATCCTTGTAAGATAGAATAGATTAGATTCTCTCTTGATCCATGAACATCTTATGATGCATGAGATCACGTCAAATATTAGTACACCTACTCACATAATAGAGCCAAAGTCAATAAGTTAGAGATTATATTTACTGACTAAAATAATTGGCAGTCATGTTATTAGTTATTTTTTTCTTAAAATGCAAACTTGGGCTAGACAGATCACACTTGATTCACCATTGAAAGTTATTGCAAGTATTGTAGAGAGCTTTATAGAAGGAGATAGGTTTAAGTATAGAAGTATGTTGAGGTGAGAGAAATAAAAGAATGATGAATGTGAGGAGAAAGAGGAAGGAGAAGAAGGATAGTCGCCACAGAGCCAGCCCCGCTTAGGTATTCCGATCACACGGCTAGAGACGTGGTCAGCGTGTTGATGAGTGACCCCCTCTCACTTACCCCTGCAATTTTTCCTGTTGGAAAAAGAGAAAGGGTGAAGGGACGCTGGAAATGGGTATCAAACTTGGTGCCCTTCGCAGGGTGGTGGTAGCCGCACTAAAAAGCCTTCCAAAAGACACTCACGCACTTTGGTGGCTTTTTTTGTAATTACCGACAAACTGCACATGACACCCCGAACAAGCTGCTTCATCCATTGGCCAAGATGTGAGGTGTGTATGAAAAACGGTCCACAAAATACAATAATCTTGACAAGACCTGTAGCTTAAGCGTCTCACTTTTCTATATTCTACTGATACTCGGAAACTCACATCCATTATTACTACTTACAAATCACACTGATCTCGACTGTCGGGTGTAATCACCTTAAGTAAGAAGAATTTTAATATTTTTTTCAAATTATTTGAAACTATTAGTAACTCTTTTACCCGTAAGCAGTTATCAACCCATTCTTATAGTGCTAATAAAAATGGGGTCTAATTTCTCCATTTAATAGTATATTTCGCACATAGGGCCGAAAATGAGGCTTCTCCGGCTCGAAATCGGCCTACGGCCTCGGACTAGAAAAGATTGAGAGCCGGAAACACATTTTTGCCCGTGGTGCGAACGCTATTTTTCACCACTCTGAAAATTGAATTTGAATAGTTTATAATATCTTATTTGTATTTCATTCATCCAAATAAAATGATAGTATCTTATTGCAAAATACTTTATTCAATTATAGAAGCATAAACTGATTCCGTTTCATAAACTATTTTGTAAACACGTTCACATCAAATCAGAATCAGCTGACTTCAAGGTTATTTTACAGCCCTAGGGCCGTAAAAATTTTACCGGCCTGGTCAGAAAACATTCACTTTCGGCCTCCATATGACGCACGAAAACCAGCTAATTACATCCAAGTGGGGCGAAAAAGTACATTATTATATAACGTAATTTCTATATAGTAAGTAATACATACAGATGAAATTGATTTTTACAGGCTAAGTAATTATACTCCTTAACAATAATTTGGCCCCTTAGAGGATAAGATTCTTAGTGTCATTATGAGAGAGGCTGAACTGCTCAACAATATAAACATATCTGTTTCCCAAGCCAATACAAGAGAGGAGCGGCTTTCTGTGATAGAAATGGATGAATAGTCTGTTCTCAAGATTTCAAGCAAGAATGAGAACTGAGTAGGGTGAATAAATTGTAGGATCCGCTTAAGAATTGAGGCTGAACACTGTTACAGATGCGTAGGCTAATGGACTACAAATGAACTTGCGAAGGACCCGACAGAAGTGTTCTATGCAGAAAATTATTATTATTTGGAGAATAGTCCAGAAATGGGGCGAGCCGCTGCTTCAATTATCTGCCACTCTGAGGCTATGGCTTCTTGGCAGAAACAGTGCGAGGAGGAAACAAGAGGCTGATGGTCATTCAGGCTTATTCCATGCATAAGTACTTGGATGGAAAGGTTACATGGTGAGGTAGTTTTTTACCTTACTCGGTTCTTAACTGGCCATGTGTTCCTACCTGAGGAGAATGAGTGAGGTGGAATCTCCCCACTGCAAATTCTGCCCGAAGCAAGAAGACAGTGTGGAGTACACATTTTTAAGTCCCCTTGCCTCTCTGGCAAGTAAGAGAGATGTGACCCCAAATAATGAAGTAACAGTCATGCCTTGCTCAGCCAACAATTGGCAAAGATTAGTAGAACATTATACTGTCTACACATGAGAAAAATTCTGATTCCTTGAATAATATTCTAGTGACAGGCAGCACAAAATAGCGGTATGAAGAAGCAGGAAGAAGGAATACTAAGGTCGCCTACCTCAGATTGAAATAATGCTCAACAAGCTGTTTCCAATCTTGAGTAATAGGTGCAGAATGAGGTCTGGTTTTGTAGTAAGGTAAGAATCCCACACTACCCAAGCGCTTCCAGGCGCATTTTTTGAAGATTTTCCCACCCCAGAAAAAAGGTAAATACTTTAGTTGTAGTCGATACCTGATATCTCATCTTGATTTCACTCGTTCCAAACTCATGCACAAAATACACTTACAAGTAAGGGATCTTGATTCCACTTCAAACTTATTGATAGGTATATCGTATACCATTCGAATACTACTTGTTCTCAACAAAGAATAAATCTCATCGTCTTATAATTAATAATCTCCTCGTACATTTCAGAGAAGTTCCTATTGAATCAAGTACCAAGTTGAACGGGAAGTTGACTACTATCATACGGTACATATTGAACTTAGTCTGGGAAGTATTGCTGCATTCTCTCTTTTGTGAGTTTATTTTTGAAGTTTGGCGAGCAAAGTTTTTAAGTTTATTCGGAGCGCTTTGGGATATGTCAGCGAGGCAACGAACAAGTTGTTTGGCGGTGTGTGTGGATCCATGGAAGCTTATCGTTGTCCTACCGGTGAGGGTCTGTTGACGAGGGTTGTGTGGAATAAAGAGCTTAGAGAATGGAGACCCAAGTAGATTTCCTTCTCTTTTCAACAAAGTTGTTTGGTCCTACTTATTTCTTTTCTCGTAAAGTCCTGCTCTACCCAATTTTTCTTTATTCGCGCCTCATTCTCATTATTACCCATGTTTTTTTAGAAATGCTAATAGTAATTTCTTCAGTATTAAAAATTATCTGATTATTTTTTCAATTGAAGTTATTAAAAATCTGTTATTGCTTGTTAGATTATAATGAAGGAAGACGTTCAATTTGAGAACATCAGTAAAGTTTCTCTTGAAACCTACAACTTATCATGAACTTTGGCTGTTGAGTGTTTCTTCAATAATTACGGGAAATGTCTCCAAGATCAACTATCAAGAAACTTAAACATTCATTACTCAAGTATTTGGCTCTCTCTCCACAATCTTATAAATCCTAGTGTTGTATAGTCAATTCAAAAGAATTAACTCTATTCAATTTGAACGAATAGTTTTTGATTATGTCAGATAATTTATCTGATTTGTATCCTCCTTGTAGTATTTCTGATAAAATTGTAAGTAGATCCATGTTTCAGTCATAGTCTGCATTAATTCTATTCTGAATTATGTTTCCATCATTCTGTGGTCTGTGGTAAATATTGAAGATTTAATAGCAAAATGAAAATAGCTGACCTATTAGACAAGTGAAACTGACATCAACTAGAATCTGACCAAGGGGTTTCCAAGTTGTTGGATTAGTATTCCCTCTTCGTCTCCTGTGACACCCTCTTTTACCTAATCCGTTTCCTTTCCGCTCCGTTCGCAAGACCTTTCCTTCTCTACCTCTTATTATTGCGTTCCGTATAAATTCTACAGATGACTTTCACGCTCCCCTCCTCTTCTTTACTCCTCCTCCTCCTCCTCCTCCTCCTCGTCTGATCTGTCTTTATTGTTGTCCACTGAACGACGGCAATCCTGTTCTCATCCTTCCCCTTCTTATTCCTCTTGATCCTCCACTACTTCCTTCACTTCTCCAAACTCTTCTGCCTCTTGTCTTTCTCGGGTTTTCTTCTTCGTCTTTACTTCTTGAACGTCCAGTTCTTTTTTTCGATTTCTACTTCTTCCTCCATCAATCGCTTCTACTCTCTTCTCGCATCGTCTTCCAGGTATTTTTCTTACCTGCTTATCCATATTTCTGTCCATTTTCCATGCTACGCTAATTTCTGAACTTCTTGTTCTTCATCTATTGCTTTCTGTTCTTTTTCTTCTTTTCCTTTTGGTTTTTCTCTCCCATACCCCTATACTCCCTCCTTTCCTTCAATACATCATTTTTCTTTCCTATTATCCCTCATTTCTCTTTCTCCTTCACAATCCCTCACCTTTTCCATTTTCTCACTCGTATTCTCTCTTCTAATTAAATTCTTTATCAATGTTTCCTCTATGCTTCTTCATTTGAGTTTCTTTATTGTCAACTACTCCTTCTCTCTTTTGACAACGGCCTTAATGGTTTTTTTCTCTTATGTTTCTTTTTCACTTCTTTCGTGTTTTCTCTTGACTTTTATTTCTTTCCTGTTTTCTTATTTACTTCTTCCATGTTTTCCCTTTTATTTCTTCAACCATATCCTTTTCTTTCTACTCCTTTTCCTCTTCTTCATTTTTCACTTTTCTTCCCATCCTACTGAACTTCGTTGTGTTCTGTTCGTTCATTTTTTTCATTTTTCGAGTTTCCTCCACTGCTTCAAGTTCCAGTTCCTCTGCACCGTCTCATTCTTCTCCTGGCTTCTCCTCCTCCTTCTCCTCTTCTCCTCCTGCTCCTCCTCCACTCCCTCCACCTCCTACGCCTCCTCCTCCACCTCCTCCTCCTCCTATCTTTCTCCTCCGACTTTATCCGTGATCGAAGAAGTAATCTTGCTCGGTTGCAGTGTGTTGTCCATTCACGAAGCCATCCAACCGGCAGCCAATGCAATTTCATTCTCCCTCCCTGGTTCCACGCGAGTTGTCAACCCTCGTATCCGACATTTTTACTCATTGAAATTTCCCTCCGCAGCATCTTCCTTTTCTTATTTTCGACGCCTTCCTCTGCTTCATGCTACTCAATAACCATTGGCTGAGGGAAAATTGGTGGAGGATTAGTTGTTCAATATAGGTCTTCCTTTTTGTTATTGCCAGAACTGGAAAAAGAGTTGATGGCACCAAAACGTTGTATTTTGATGTATGGGTTAGATGGTATTCAACAGTTTCCATATAGGTATTATAAATGATCGTTGCTATCCATTTTTTAAACCTTTTAAAATGGAACTTTGGCAAAATTGGTACGCTATCAATAATTTACACATGAAGCTCTGTGTTCCTCATTCCAACAATTCATCATGTGAATTGAAACTATATAGAACAGTTTTAATCTAGAATGTAATCATTCACACTATACTGGAAGTGAGAAAAAACTTTGTTGTCTGGCAAGCTCCGTAGAATTATGAATAGGTTCCAGTGACATAAATACGATGATTTATTTGCATCTATTAATGATTTCTAATACTTTTTATAGCTCAATATATACACATATCATTATATTTATGAGAGACTTGACAATTTATGCCAGTGTGAAATGCGAATTGTGAAGCCCTTTTATGAGTGATGTTTGATATCAGAGTTTTACAATCAAATAAGAAACCTATATTTTTCAAATATTTCTTAATCAACGATTTTTCAATTAACATTATCTGTTGATAACTATGATTAGTAAAGCTGATAGAAATCACTCAACATTTTTAGTATAGGGCATACATCTTTTAGTGAAAGTTATGATGACATGCAATATGATAAGTGACAGAGGACTAGCAGTACATAGTGTAAGAGGGGGTTGCGATATGATTGAAGTGCGGAGGCGGCAATATGCATAACCAGCGGGGGCGGAGGGGGCCGATCAACGCCAACCAAGGCCTCGTGGCGCTGCTAGAGGCGGTGTGCTCCACCCCCGGAGGCGGCCCACCGGAGGCCAAGGTCCTTCGCGAGCTGCTGCCCTTCAGGAATGGAATGAAGTCGTGCTCGTGCCTGCTGCACTTAATTCTGCTACAGGTGAAAGCTATGTGAAAACACACAAAAATGTTTTTTTTTATAATTGAACAAATAAGACATTGATGTTGTCATTAACATATGTGTTTAAAATTTAGTGCTATTCAACATCAATGTCTTATTCTTCCAATTATGGTGAAATATCGCATCATCTCTTACCATACAATCAAACGTTTTCTCATATTTCTACTGAAATGGTGTGATAAAAATATATATTAGCTTCAGTTCAGTTCAATTTAGGTAGTTTAATACTAAATATGTATCATGGTACTAAGTTAAGTACTCTACCGAGTGCGCCATAGGTGTTTTACGAGCTGTATTATTGTGAGATTTACTCCAGCATTGGTTCATTGGCATTGATTTTTGAACGAGCGTTAACAACTAACGGGTGTTTCAAAAAGGACGCACATCGAAGTTTGAGGGAATATATTTTCTGTATAGGGAATATTTTTATCCCCCAAATAACAGTTGGCACTTAGTACTCATTGTTGAACCGGCATGCACCATTTTACATTACTAGTAATACTTAGTATTTACTTTTAAATTACTAGTATTGCTTGTTGGTATTAATTTGTATACTGTAGTGTCTGTGTATGTTCAACTATGGTTTTTTCAAAGGATGAACGTGTGTTAATTATTGAAAGTTATTTCGCATATAAATCTTACTAACGAATGAAGACGAATTCAGGTTGAAATTTCCCAATTCTGCAGTACCTAATAACGCCTCAATAACGCGTCTGATCGATAAATTTCGTGAGACTGGAAGTGTACAGGATCAGAAAAGCACAGGTCGACCGTCAGTGTTAACAGAACAAGTACTGGACAATATGAAACAACGTTTGACTACCTCACCCAGGAAATCACTTAGAAAGTTATCTGTACAGGCTGGATTATCACTATCTTCCACTTTCAGAGCCACTAAAAAATTGAATCTGCGTCCTTAACGCATCGGAGTCGTTCATGAACTGAAGGATGTTGACCATGGGAAACGTATACAGTATTGTCGTTGGATACGTTCTATTGTTAATGACAACGGTATTGACATATTGGATCGCGTTATTGTGGCGTTATTAGGTACTGCAGAATTGGGAAATTTCAACCTGAATTCGTCTTTCGCTCGTTCATAAGATTTATATGCGAAATAACTTTCAATAATAAACACACGTTCATCCTTTGAAAAAAACATAATTGAATATACACAGACACTACAGATTACAAATTAATACCAACAAGCACTAGTAAATGTAAAATGGTGCATGCCGGTTCAACAATGAGTACTGAAGTGTCAACTGTTATTTGGGGGAACAAAATATATCCCCTCAAACTTCGATGTGCGTCCTTTTTGAAACACCCGTTAGTTCTTACTTTTAACTTACTAAAGGCCAAAGTCGTTGTCCGTCTGTTTGTATGTTCTACAATAACTTTAGAAAGAATTGATAAATCAGCTTCAAATTTTGAACACGTATTCTTCAAACCTTTTTACAGGTCAAGTTCGTTGGACAACAAGATTGACTCACTCCTTCGTCCTTTTTCAGGATATGAAAATAACATTGAAAGTGCATAAGAAAAAAAGTTTTTGAGCATTATCATTTAGGCAGCTGGATAATTCATTACATGCTATTACTACAGTTATTACTTTCATTCATTTATCCATAGCATCAGCTGAGGCTATTTGGGAGCGATCACACAGACAGTCCCCAATGCGCTGGCACATGATTTCAGCTGGTTAATATACAACATAATTTACAACTTTCACATCACCAAACTGATATGGGTTGAGATATCAATGTGCGATTTTCGTCATTTACTCTCCCAACCAAGATAAACTCTTCATCGAAATCATGTATCAAATGACCACCTTCTTCTCATTTGAAAAAAAAATGAATTTTTAGTCATATGAGGGTCAAATATATTGAAGCGACAGAGTAATTTTTCATTTCAAATATGATCCCCAGTAAAACCTTCTGTCGAATTATTCTTGTAAAAAAATATTCAGCTGTTTCCATAATTTTCACCAAGTCTTTATAATTAAAGGTTGCAGGTCTCAAAGATTACAATAAAAGAGTTTATGAGCGAGCCCTCCAACCCAGGGGGCTACTGGTTGGATAAGGAATGCTGGTATTCTGTGAATCTCGCTCCAGATGATATTATATCCTTGTAAACAATACTTGCCACACTCGACCACTTGTCACACTAGACAACTTGACACACTAGACAACTTGACACACTAGACAATTCGACAGAATTGGCAGAAATATAGTCTTGTCGACTATCTGTAGTTGATCTTTATGATACAACAGTTCCCTCTCCACCAAAAACCATGTATGGGCTATTCAAAAGATCGAGAAGTTGTGAATAGAAACAGTTTATCAGACTCTTTCTTGATTGTCATTTCTAGGTAGCGCACGACGAGAAAACTGTAACGACCAGGGTCCCTCTCGTCGTGCACAATCTACGCTTCCATTCAAAATACTGTAAATGGAAACTGAAAATGGTAGGAAAGTTACCACTTTCGGCACGGGTATCGCAACTGACCTTGACTTTTCCGGGCTCAAACCGAGATCAGGTGTTTTTATTTAGCCTACACTGTTCGTAAAACGGTATCTTTCCAACCTATACAATGTACGGGAATTGTACGTTCTCTGTGGAGAGTAGCGAAAGCAGCCTGTACTAAAGCTGTGGAGTAAATTCATCTAGTTGTGGGATCATAGCAGGTTATGAGGATGACGAAGTTAGTAGCAACAAGCAAAGCCACTAACTAATATTCAATGCTTCTACTACGTGGTTGCTGGCTGCATCAACCAAGATCAACTTTAATCCCAGACTAACTCAGAATATTAATTTATCGAAGGTTTTACTAGAACACAGTTGCTGTAAGATGCCTACCAGCAATAAGGACTCCTCACCTCATGGATAGTTGAAAACTATAACAGTTCCCTCTTTTTAATGTAGTCCGTGAATAGTCCTGGATCTCGTGGTGTGCCGTGTGTATCCATGCGAAAGGTGAAGCAAGTACAAAGTTATTGAATTCTCCTTTGCAACCTCGACTAATATTAATGAATGAATTTTCTCTAGGTAGTTGTGTGCTGTAAAATCTTGCAACAAGTTGCTACTTGCAAGCCATCGTCTGATTCCATTCAAAGTTGGTCGTTTCACTGTGCAGTGAGTGCTACGAACCCAAGTAGTGAGAGGTACTCGTTGAAAGCGCGTCTTGCTTATTCCCGCGAGGAGGCATTCACCATACAGTTTACAGTTATGGGAGGGGGGTGCTCAGGGGGGAAACTGGTGGGGGCGGTCATGAAGCGGTGTGGGGGGTGTGTCTTGGAGCATCTGCATGCAAAATTATTCGGGAAACTCTATTAACGGCGAGTCTTCGACTAACTTCCTTATTCTATGCCAGTGGGCTCTTCGGTCCCCGGCACACACGGCTGGATTATTCTGGCCAACAACTTTGCTCAACATCATTGTCTCATTGTTTTCTCCCTTCTTCTCTTTCTGCTCCGTTTTCCCTTCTATAGAAAGTGAAGCGTCAAAAAAATAATTTGTTCTGCATCTCAGTTTTATTATGTTTCTCGAGTGATAGTACTATATTGTAAAATAGCCTAAATGAATATATCATTATAATTTTTAGATGAAATATGCATTAGTAGATTAATCTACTGTCTGTATAATTTGTTCATAATGTGCTTTGAAGTAACTCAGCAAAAATGTTTTCGCTGTTTTCCTTACATACCGTATCTGTGAATGTACTTTGAAATAAGATGCCGCTGTACAGCAAGATTTTTGGCAGTTTTCAGAGACCCCAGCAGTAGGCTACCTTCTACTTTTTGCGACCCTTCTCTTTTCCGGTCGAGAGACACGTTTCATTCGGTCACCCTCCAGCTGTGCTCTGTAAATCACGGCTTTATCGGCCGGATCTGTGACTGAGGACTCGAGTGACGATCGACATCCATTAGAATTTCCCCTCTACCGGCATAAATCTCAACACCTCGCCTCGTTTCTGGCATTAAATATTTCGTTGCTGAGTCAAAAACAGATGCGGTACGTCTGTTCGAACATGTAGGCTCCCCCTACTTTTGGATGCTGGCCAGGTTCAATTGGTACTGATGGTGTACCTATTATACTGGCACCTGTTTACCTCTATTAAACCCACTATTATACGACTTTTGTATGTGATTGTTGTAGGCTCTGGTCATCTTGATTTACAATGAAAACATGCAAATGGGAAAATCTGTGAAATCATGGCAAAAATTGTACAATGCCAGAACACTGTTGGAAACATGATTGCTGTTCGCTAATAACTATTTTTTAATATTAATAAGATCATAGATATGAAAATCTTGCTGAATTCTTCGGGAAATTATACAGAAAAAAACTTTTTAAACGTATGTTATAGAAACATTATTATATTGAAACATTATGATTACGATAGAAAATCTGAAAGCACATGGGCATTTTGTATGTTCTTCATGGATAAAACTTCTGTTTGTGAACAGAACATTATAAACACTTGCCGTATTCCTGAAGATTGAGAAACATTTGCTTGAAGTAATGTACACACCAAAATCTGCAGCTCTGCAGTGTCTGTGGATGCATTTTTTAAAAAGATCTGTCGCCGGCTTATGATAAAGTTAGTATGAAAGTTTGATATTATTTGGAAATGAACCTGACTGCACGGCTTTCGATTAATGTGAAAATTGATGTTTTTAAAATAGTTTTTAGGGAGAAATTTTATATGAATCAGATACCAAACATTTCTCCTTTCTAAGTAATCTGGATATATTGAAGAGGAGTGGATTACAGAAATGCGATTTTACCATGAAATCAACCTTCATCAAAACAAATCCCATTCATAGGTAGCGAGACGTGATTTAAGATGCTCAATTTATGAAGATAATAAATAGGAATTTTGAATTTAATGATGTAGAAACGAAATTTTGTGTCAAGAGCCTGTGGAACGTACTTTTTGGGCATAAGAAAGGCTATCCCTGACTATAGTAACTCTAGAATTGAACGAAGAAGGAAAAGAAGAGATAGAAGAGAAGTAGTAGCAGCCTGAAGCCCTATCCATGTTCTTGAACGGAATCCAAGTGGAGGAAATCAAGTGAACAAGACGAGATAAGAAGAGTTTTGAAAGCTCTGCACGACTTCCTTTTTCTGTTGATAAAAAGAGACAGCTGAGATAACGATAGTCACCTCGGGGAATGCGCTCAATAGAGAATCCTGGTTTATAGGTTGAATAATTTTGCAGTATGCTAGCGATAAGAGACTGTAAAGAGCTTTTTGTACTATTAATGTCGAATAAGTCACCGAGTTGAGTTTTATAAGCGGAGGTGATATTCTATTAGAAAATAACAAGCGGATGGGTTATGTAGAGGACCAGAACCATCCATATCGCTTGATCACTGATCACACTAGTGGGATCGAGATCAGAAAAATTTACAAAAAATATTATTAAATTTCTACTTATATGTATATATAATTTGAGAAGGAAATAAATTCATTTATATTCATATGCATTTTGATATCTGAAACATATAATTGAATTTGATATTGTTCCTGCTCCTACTGGAATCACTAAAACGATTGAGTAGCCAATAATTCGCTGAAATGTTCAAGTGTACATCACTATAGATCCCAAGGAGATTAGTACAGTATCATCATGAGAAATTTTTTTTGAAGTATTGTCGTGTCGTATAGAAGAACATTTACAATGAAGTCAGCCAACCTTGCTCAACTTTCAAAGTTTCTGCAAGAGATCCTACAGATATTTCTTGATGCAAAGCCTTGACTGATGCCAGTCAATAAACAAGCATTATCAAACGAAGCGAACATCGACATACGAGACATAAGCTTCAGTTTGATTATACGCCTGTTTACTCCGGGAAGAAGAAGAGAATGCGAGAAATTTACCATCTTCCCAAATTAATGTTGAGTTAGAAGGAAGAATGTGTTTGGAGGAAATAGGGGACTGAAGAAAGATGGAGGTCGTTGTCTCTGTGATTTGAGCAGGCAGAAGTGAGAAGGCAGTTCTCTTTCTTGGTACGAAACTCGTGGGAGAGGAGAACACCAAATGCTGTGAATGATGATGGAGCAGATAGAAGGAGAGAATATTGAGGAAAAAAGCATGTGAATGGGAAAGGAAAATGAAACGACGAAATAATGTAGAATGAAAACGTATATAAAGTTGTGGAAGAAATGAAGGGAGGAAATGAAAAAGAAGATAATGAATAGTTGAATACGTGGAGGAAGAAAATGAAAAATAGAGGAGGGGGATTGATGTGGGAAAAAGAATGACATATTGATGAAATATGATGTAAAAGGAGAAAATAGAAGATACGGAAGAGGAGAAGTTGGAAGATGAATGTGAGCAAGACAAAGAGAGAGAATAAGATATTTGGAGAAGTTGTTTAAGGGAAGATGGTAGATTATTCGTTCAAAAATACTATGAATAGATTACAAATTACAAGTTATGATAAATCAATAGAAGAAAACGGGGTAATATATGGGAAAGAAACATGAACTAAGAATTCAATTTTTTGCTTTTCAATTTGAAAAAATTGACAGTAAGAAAGTAGAAGAGGAAGAAATAGAAGTAAGAGGAGAATGAGGAGGAGGAAATGGATGCATTGAGAAGGATACAAGCAAATCATGCAAAGCATGATATTGGGCAAAATCAATAAGTTTGAAAAGTGAGAAAACAAAAAAATATTAACCAAGAGAAGAAAGTTGAAGAAAATAAGGATAAGAAGATGGAGGAAACCTAGAAAGCAGGAGAGCTAGAAAAAGTCAAAATGTAAGGGCAAGAAGGCATGCGTCTTCCATTTACAACAGCGTCGAGATGAGAAGTTGGCCTATGGTGGTCAGGAGGCTGGGGGAGGGGGAGTTAAGGGCAACCAGAGAAACGTCCAAAATTTCTGAATTCCACGGAGAATTGAATGTTTCTCCGTTTATGTGGGAGCCACAGCTGTATTTCTCGTTGCTTCCCTTTCTGTGCACCGGTGGACTTAGAGTCCAGTTCTAAATCAGATCAGTGGGTCTCTGGCTGCAATGCTCTAATGCGTATCTATCCTAATCTGAGAAATATTTCTGTATTGCAGCAGGCTTGGATACCTCCTCCAGATATGTGCACCAACTATTGATGGTAATACGGTTGGAAAAAATTATTCGTACAAAATGTAAGTATGTGCTATGTATGAATAGCACAAGTTTCTTATCGAAGAATTCAGATAATAGAATATATTGATAACATTTTTAATTCCATTACTTTGGGGATGTCGAATCTTCTAAGCGAAATCTAGTATTTAAATGGTTTTCTAGTCTTGGATAACCTAAGGAAAATATTGTTTTGGAGAAAAATGTTCCCTTTTTAGGAAAATTTACGTTTATCGTCTTCAACAAAGACCCAGTTAGTTCTAGTACAGTCAAATTAATTCAAACTAAGTATTATTCATTCTGACCTACCATAGACTTCCAGACTTGATACTTGAAAATGCATTTACGATTATACTTACATCCGGAATATAAAATTAATTCGTATTACTTGATTTTTATCCTTCCATAATAAATATTATTTTTTGTTATGCAAATCTTTCTTCTAAAACAACCAGAGCGTTCACTTGCAGCTTGTGTTTTCTGTGAAAAACTAAAATTCTCAATCTTCAAAAAAATATTCATATTGATACACTTGATAGAATCTATAAAACTTATAACGTAAATGGTGGAATGGTTTATCGCCGATTATTCGATAAATTGTGGGTTTGGACACCGATTTATATAGTTATTGTTGTGAGATGAAAATGAGTCAATCATTTGAGTGAACATCAATATAATTTTGCTTCACATGAATTGTTAGTACTACATTGACAGTCAGAAACCATAATTGCATGCAAACTCCATTGAGATTTGCATTGGATTCTTCCTGGAAAAAAGCTTTCACACTAGTGAAGAAGAATGAACAAAGCCGGTATAAGATTTTCCCTTGACAACACTCGCAGTGTCGCAGCCCATACGAGATGTCGGATTAGTACATCCGGAATGTTGGCTTATTTAATGGTGGCCGGGAGTCGACTCATTCAACAAGGAAAATATAATTTTTCTCGCTCGCTGCCGCCGCGGAAATTACACTGTAAAATGTACTTCCGTGAATCATCTCCGTACGGTTGCAAATTTCCATCTCTAGTATTGCAGGCAAGATTAATAATCCAATCACACCAAGGTGGTGTTGATTTTTCTACCAGGGACTAGAGAGCTGATTCATTCTTGTTGAAAATTCAATCCCATATGTGGTATATTTCCTACGAGTTGAGGTTGTTGAATTTATAGAGTCGCTGAACAAGTGAATCAGTTTTATAACTTACTATATTTTATAACCTAGTCAAGTAGCTTTCAAATGTTCGAATAAATGCAACCTTATTTCGGTAACTATAATTCTACTTTGTATTAAACTTCTCCTAGACTCTTCAGATCTGATTATATCAGTGCCATTTTATCTTGAAACCATTGTTCTATTCACTAAATAAACTAACAACAATTCTGTTAGGTCACTTAGATAAATGCAAATTTATTATTTTTTGGCATTGGCCGGTTTACACAATGAATTATTTTCATTGAGTGTCTCGTTAAGGATTGTTTCTCATGTATACGGTTTTGATCGCTTCAGTTCTTTTCTGTTCATTGCTGAAAACGAATGAGACTTTCATACATTCAAGGTTCTCACAAGGTTTTGTTTGTATTTTCTTCTCAAACGCATAGAAAAACGTTAAGATTTTCACAAATTCTGTAAAATGATGAAAAAAAAACAGCTGAATTGTCTATATGATGATTTTGACATGGATTATGTTGAAAGAGATCAACTCGCTATCAGGTTAAAACAGAAACTGAACCGGACGTGTGTGAAAGGTATCATTATTTGTTTTTTGTTCCCTGGCAACAAAATCAAACCTGATAAAACTTATGACATAATGTTCGTTGCTGTGTGCTTTCTGTTCGGTACCGAAACCGAATTCAAACCGAATTACCGTTTCAATTGTCGGAAACGAACAGAAAACGAACTGAACCGAACGGAATCGCATGTGTGAAACAAGTGGCTTTCGTCTCCCATTCTGCGCTTCACTGTACAATTCTGTTTTTATCTTTGGAACATCCATTTTCTATTCGTTTTTTCTAGTGTATCAACAAAATCAAAAGTCTGTATAATGGAGTTAATTGATAGAATGTTCTAATTATACGTTTAATATACATCATATCCCCTCATCTGTGTGTTTGGAATAACATTAAACTTGGAATAATATTGCACTAAATCATCAGTTATTAAAAAATCCAACGACTCAATATAATTAATTAATAACATTCTCATATTAGATTGAATATTGGGATTAATTGGCGTTCATCGTTAGCTGTTTTTATTAAATTTTGTATAAATTCATTGCAATGTTCTTCAATAAGTTTCAATTTTTTAATATTGTTGGTTTGTTTGTTGCAGGAGTTCGCAGCCCTGACCAAAGAACTGAACCAAGCACGCGAACATATCCTGGAGAGGGATGAAGAAATATCTGAACTGAAAGCTGAACGTAACAATACAAGGGTAAGTAGAACATAACATTTTCACTTATTCATTTACAACTTATTTATAATTCATTATAAGACGAGCATTTGTTGTTACCCGTACTCCGCAAGGGTATGTTGAAAGCACAAATAGATTGAGTTTAGTTTTATAGTTCCATACTGATATTAAAAGAATTAACAAATGTAATAATAATTCACAATAGAAAAACTATTTGATTTGCCTTTTATCTTACATAATTTTTTTAAAATTATAATTAGTTGATAAATAAATTAAAATACGCCTTGAACCATCCTCGGTAAATCAAAAATCTTTATGCAAAATCTCAAGTTAATCAGCTCAGTATTTCTGACGTGTTGATGGGTCAAACATGTATTTCCTATCCCGCACTTATACAGTGTGCGGCATCATAATTTCCTTTTTTTTAATACTAGCTATGCGTAATATTTTTCAATCGTAGCTTTTTATGCATCTAAAGGTGCGTACAGATATACGCACCGCGAACATGAGCAATTCACTTTCAATCAGCTGACTATATCTGTATTTTTACAGAAACGGTAAGATACAGATATAAAAAGCTTGGCATCAGCTTATTAAAAGTGAATTGCTTATGTACGCGGCACGTAAATATGTACGCACCTTTAGAATATCATCATCAATTTTCATTACTTTTAGACTGACAATATATAAACATTGAAATTCATTTCGCAGCTCTCATGAGTTTTCTTTTTTCGGTATTCACAACATAGGCCTACAGTTTGGCCGAAATCCATGAAATTTCCTTTCTAGAGACACACTTGAGAGTTGGCAGCGTTGTTGGGATTTTTATTAAATTTTTCTCTCTTCCAGTTCGTACTAGGTTTCTACTCAGCAAAGCTTTTCTTACTGGCTCGTTACTTTTTGTACATGTTTCTACTTTCTCCTGTTCTCCGTCTCCTATTTCCATCTCTGCGGTTTCCACAAGAAACCATGTTTTGGTTGTGTTCGTTTCATGTCGAGAAGTTTTGCACTCATGTTTGTTATCGCCTTCTTCAGTTTACTGTCAACTTCATGGAAACACACTTTATTTCTTTTTTTCCTATCCTATCTGATTTTTACAATATTCCGAGTCTCAACTAGTTTGTGCCTGAAGACTCCACATTTATGTGGGCCCTCTTCCTCATTATTACTTTCCTTGCCCTATTACCATAGGTAATGCGATTCAAGATGGCAGCTAAAATGGCGAAAATGTTGTCAAAAACAGGGTTTTTTGCGATTTTCTCGAAAACGGCTCCAACGATTTTGATTAAAGTTAAACCTGGAATAGTCATCGATAAGCTCTATCAACTGCCACAAGTCCCATAGCTGTAAAAATTTCAGGATATCTCACGATATCTCATCTCCCAATTAACGGAATGACTTGCAATTTGGAACTTAGGGTCCTTCCCCTATAAGGATCCGACACGAATAATTTCGAACAAATCCAATTCAAGATGGCGGCTAAAAAGGCGTAAATGTTGTCAAAAACAGGGGTTTTCGCGATTTTCTCGAAAACGGATCCAACGATTTTGATCAAATTCATACATAAAATAGTTATTGATAAGCTCTATCAACTGCCACGAGTCCCATATCTGTAAAAATTCCAGGAGCTCCGCCCCATCAATGCAAAGTGTGATTTTAGATTCCCAATTATCAGGCTTCAGATACAATTTAAACAAAAAAAATTAAGTGGAAAAGATTGAGCATGGAAATCTCTACAATTAATGTTAGTGACATTTTCACCTAAAATTGGAAATAAGCTTGAAATTCGAGAAAATTTGTTTATTCAATAATGCAAACTGTTGGCGACTGTTGATTCTATTAAATCATTCACTATGAAGAGATAGCAGACTCCGTGTGTCTCCAGCGTTATTGTCCTGTCACCAGCTGACAGATCTTTGAATAGTAGACTTGAGATGCGCGTATACACTTGCGTCAGGTGATCAATTTTCATAACGGCAAGGAAAGTTGTGTGAGTGCGCCACACCAGATGGTTTTTCTTGCGATAATTCTAGTAAGTAATGCTAGATGCTTTATACACATATCCATTTATTGATCGAACACCAATAAAATTATTTTTTTACTAATTTGTTTTGTAACAGTAACTAAATCAATAAAAAACTAGTCTTAAATGAAATCCATGATACTACAAACTTTCTTGTCATAGAATACTTTGAAAGGTTAAAGATTTTTCTGGCATCAATATGAAATCAAATATTGAAATCTCAAAATATGTAATTATCTATTTTTGGAATTGAAATTCTAATACTGTTGTTGCTGATGCTTTTATGTGATGGCCTATCACTATTTTGAAGCACATGGAATCTTAAATCTTAATGTTGAATAAAATTTGAATGTTGGTGTACTTTCTCAATTCAATTATGATATTTTATATTATTTGTTAATTTTTTTGTTTGAAAGATTCTTGGAAGAGAACATGTATGATTCAAATATTTGGTAGAACTATTGAAGTTAAACCCTCAAATTCCTATAATTGAACACTGGAGAAACCGTATAAAATCATTGTTTGCTATTGTACTATATATTGATAGTAGTGAAACTAGTTTCTTGTTAATATTATAGATTGACACTATCGATAATTTCCAATAATACTATTATTATGTTTTCTATACTTATAAAATTCTTATCTCACTGACTCACTGATCACGATTTCTGGAAAACTCCTGGACGGATTGCAACAAAACTTGAAATATAGCTTCCTTATAGGTGCTAGGTGCTCACTAAGAAATCTTTTGGCGATATTTTAACTCTAAGGGTGGTTTTTAAGGGTTAAAAGTTCTCTTTTAGCATGTATATTCTTCTTATTCCAATCTCTTAATTATAATTGAAATATCCATACCATATTCACTTTTTGTGTAGTTGAGAAGTTGATATTGTGGTAATTATTCATATTGAATGAAAAAAGACTAAGAAATTGTCAAAAAACCACTGATTTATCAATCATTTATAAATCAGTGGTTTTTTGACAATTTCTTAGTCTTTTTTCATTCCATACCATATGTTAATATAGAACTACTAGCAAGGACCCGTGCTTCGCAAGGATCTATTTTAAAACTTGAAATCTTATTTTAAAACATTGCAGTATTCATAGAATATCTGGAAGAATAGGTACAGAAAGTGACCGGATTATAGCAAAATAAATTTCTCCTCCACCTACTGGCTAAAGTACTTACTTTACTCCCTGAAACATAATACTAAAGTGTCACTTTTTCGCTCTCGGTAGTAAAAAACAGAAAAACTCCCTAGGAAGTAAAAGTGACTCCATTTAAATAACATGGGAAGCATCTCTATTTTAAAAACTTACATTATAATAGGTTAGAAGGTCTAAGCTCAGATGAGAAAGCATAAAGAGGTTTCTGTCATTGAGTCAACTGAATTCAATACCACAACCAGAAATTTTATCAACTCATGAAATATATGTTTGTATGATATTATATTCTTAATATTAGTAGACGATAAAAATTTATACAATTTTTAAAATATCTTATTCTATTCAAAATACCAGCCAACAAATATTTTTGATCTGCAATTCAAATCTGAACCGCGTGATCTGGAGTCAGCCATTTATGGTAAACACCCAGCTGATATAATTGTTACAACTTTAGCCGATAGATAGCGCAATCGGCAGTGCCAATCAGACGGCCGGTTTCTAGGTTTTAGATTTTAGGTTATGTTGTTAGGAAACATTGTCACCAATACGTAAGTTATTAAAATGATTTTATTTGCAGTTTCTATAAAAAAATGTAGATGGAGGAAAAATGTTGTGTACATCACGAGTGAAAAATACTTTTTCTCCCTCAGGAAAATTGTTGCCCTCGGCTTCGCCTCGGGCTTCAAACTTTTCCCTCAGGGAGAAAATGTCGTACTTTTCACTCTAGATATACAAATAACTATAAAATCGATCTCTCCAAACAAATGGTAGTTGAATTGATGTTTATTGTGAGGTGATAGAAATGCGACTAATTTTTTCAGCTTCTGTTGTATTGGATCCTCTATTGCTCTATGTTTCTACGCAGCCATAGCCTTGAGAGAGCCAGTGGTCCTGTCAGTTAATTCCTAATCTGGACTAAATACCACGAGAACCAATCAGAGAAGCATTCTATGAAAAAAAGCCTTCTAAAAAACCCCTGCTCTGATTAGTTCTTATGGAATTTAATCATGATTGAAATTGAACAGGCTTTTGAGCTACTGGACCTGATATTTTCATGTTTCAAAATCAGCTAAAAACTATATCGAAACATAATCAACTATAAAAACATAATATTCCATCAACTGGTCCTTTTTGCTTTTATCCTATACTATTAAACGAGCAATTTCTGTTTATATGTTTAGATGTTCAGATGTTTGGATGTTTAGATATTTAGATGTTTGTATTTCATCGTTCTCGAAAACGGCTCTAACGGTTCTCACGAAATTCAGAGCATAGTAGGTTTATAATATAAAAATTCTATTGCACTAGGTCTCATCCCTGGGAAAACTCGCTGAAGGACATTAAAAGGATAATTATTATTCATCCTTGGAGAAACAGCTGATAATAATTATTTTGTCATCTGTTGATGATGGAAGTGAGTGAGCGAGTTCATGTGTGTGGGACTGTGTCAAAATTATGACTCAGCTATTGAACTTTTGTAATCATTCAATCAGGTACTCAGTGCCGGTTGCAAAAAAGCCGGATTATTTCCAATCCTGATGAATTCCAGTAGATCCATCTTTTTGAAATGGTCTTCTCTGATTTGGTTCACGTGAAATTTATCAGGATTAAAATTCAATCGGCTTTTGTGCAACCGGGCCTTTGTGAGGGAAATTTTTGCATTCCTTTGGGAAATTATCTCAATTTATTGTGATTAGATAGAACATTTCTGTATGAACTATGAATGATATTATAATTTCTTCTCTCATAATAGATTTCTTATGCTTTCGTACTCCAGAGCGAAGCTCGGTCCCCGATATTGATGTCATTACATGACACAAGACAAACCTATTGATATTCATATTAGGTAATGAATCACAAGTAAAATATTGTATTGATATTGATAGATCACAAGTAAATACTAAAGCTCTCAATGTAGATAGAAATTAAATTAAGTTACATGTTAATTTACATTCAAAATTTCATCCCTAAGCTTTTGGTTTCAAGCTAAGATTAAAGAAAGAAATCATTTAATGGCAGTCAATTATCAAAGTGATTGGATGAACTCTATTCAAATTAACATTAAAATGTCCACTTAAAAATTCCCACTTGAATATTTATGGTAGTAAAGTTTGGGACATGAGAAATCAGCCACATTAAATGTTAGACTAATTATTATGAATGGACTCTTATATATAAATGGACTTCCATGGAAGAAAGAATCAGTGGATTGGCTGCTTTTACACTTTTGAATAAGTGAATCGAAGAGTAGAGCTGCGTTTACACCAAAGTTATTAACAAAATGTAAACATTTGATGAACATATGTGTTAGTCAAGTTCCGTTCAATCTAATAGAATCCATAAGGATTAAGTTATCAACATTTTGTCAATACTTAGGTGTAAACCAGGTTAAGCGATAGGCTATGCCAGAAATTCCAGAATAAGCAAGAGATCCATGGATACCAGAGTTAACCAATTCCAAATAAACCTTGATTTGGAATTCTATTTTCAATTGCATCAAACAAAAGCAAAAATAACATGTTCACTGCTAATTTGATAACTGTCAACGATAAATATTAATTCCCAATGGATAAAGTCGAGGTCGACTCTTAAGCCCCACCCAATATTCCACAAAATTCGCTGCAATTAGTCTACTATTCTACAGAGTACTTCCAACACATCAATTAATAATTCAAATGATTAGACTCAATTATTTTCATGCCAAGCTGTGGCTTAATTTCTTTATTTATTACCGATAGAGGGCAGATCATAAGATTCTCCTAGCAAATAGTAGGTTCGTGATACAAAAATTTGAGCTGAGTCTCATCTCTGAGATAACTTGAGAGGAAAAATTGATCATCCAAGTGGCAGCTTATTGAAACAGAAATTTCCATCGTTTGTTGAAAACTAAAGAGAGGAAGAGAGAAGTTTATAGCTGTGGTTATAACATTTAGCAATATAATTTGAAAACATTGCATGATTCAATATAAATATTCCCTGATGTCAAGATGAGTGCATAAGAGCAACTGGGTGACACCATAAGGCATCGCTAACTTTTGATTGCTTTTTAAAATACGCAGTTGAATGTATATTTCAACAGAGGTGAATGTGTCGTTCAAACTGAGGTGATAGCAACGCAACTAATCATCACACTTACTGACAACGATTTTTGGGTAACTAGGCCTAAGTATTATAGAAATGTATTTGAATGAAACTTGAAACGGTCCCATATAGAATAACATTTTCATCGAGGGAGAGCACCTTTTCGGATACAAAATTCTATGACAGTGACGAGACTATATTAATTTATTATTAAAGTTATATTCAGCAAGCAATTTTTGTTTGTATGATGGATCTCAAAAACGATTATAACGGTTTTGGTAGAATTCAGGTTATAAATATTTTACAAAAATAATCTGATCATTCAATTCCCGTAGCGAAGCACGGGTACCCTGCTAGTATATTATATAATCTATGTTCTATGTTCCACAGCATCTATATCTGTGTTATGTTGTCGATTCTTAAGTTCATTATAATTTTATCCTTACGATTTTAGACTTGGTTAACACTTTACTAGAGAAGGACGACTGCGAAACCAGGTTCTCTTATTTCAATAAATAATCGATTAAGGCACGTTTTCTAGGACACTCATCAATCTAATGGGTCGTTACCTATTGACAATCATCTAAAGGAACATTTGCAGTTTCTAGGACAGTAATTCAATCTAATGGACCATTGAATCTATAGGTTTTATAGGAATCCTACCCTAGAAACCGAGTCTAAGACGATTAGAAGTATTCTTGACAATATCATTATTATGTTCTGGAGAGGGTGTTTCAAATGAATATAGGGGTTTCAACTCTTTGTAATATTCATTACATTAATCCTACAATTGTAAATTATAAGTCAAATGAGTGTATAACTCGAACAGTTTTACCATGAGCCTTATAAGCATTTGTCACACGGCACACATTCAGCCTATAGGCGAGCTCTTCCCAAACGTTGATAAGTGTGTCTTCAGTAGGCCTTATTGTAGCAACAGCTGCTTCAGTCCGATTTCTTAATTCAGGGATGATATTCGATTAAATTCACACGATCCTTGATGAATCCCCAAAGGTAAAATCGCATGGCGTTAGGTCGGGAGAAATCGCATGCACATGCGTACTGGTGCCAACAAACAAATCTGTTTGAATTACTTTTTCATTTGACATATAATAATTTATAACTTGAAGTTCAATTTAATAAATTTTTAATGAGTGGAATCCTCTCTATTCATTTATAAACACTTGTTTTATAATTTATTAATTCGAATTACACGGTTGTACATCTCAAAATTACACGTTTTATGTTGATGACTAAGCTTTATAATAGGCCTATATCATGTATGTATTTTCATTGATTCAATTGAATGTTGTATTGGTTGGTAGCTGTTGCTGGAGCACCTGGAGTGTTTGGTGTCGCGTCACGAGCGCTCGCTGAGGATGACAGTGGTGAAGCGGCAGGCGGCCGCCCAGTCAGGGGTGTCCAGCGAGGTGGAGGTGCTCAAGGCACTCAAAAGTCTATTCGAACACCACAAGGCTCTCGACGAGAAGGTAGGACCACATCACCTCACTACTCTTCATATTACACCACTCCTCCATATACAATAAGCAGCAAAATGTTATCAAATGAGAAGTTGTTTATGCTAACTCACATCACATCACCTCACTATTTATAGTGTTGTTGAAATTACCACAGACAAGAACAGTCAAGAATAAATAATAGAAAAGAACACAAGTATCACATATAGGCTTGTATATGTGATATTATCATAGAATAAGCATGCAGGAAGGTGTCATTAGATGGTCACGTTAAAGTGTCGGTCCCGGCTGATGTATAACCGTCGTGTCGTCCATTTACGGCTCAAATTATATATCCAGACTGGGTGGCACTTTCTCGTGTGGTAATCTCCACCAACAAAAAAGCAATACGAATTCACTTTTATAGGAAAGAGTACTACATGCATAATACCTTTATGATGTAACTTCTATAAAACTCCTCAAATAATCACTCCTATGAAACATTGAAGTATTTTCACAATCAATTTTTTAAATAAAAATTATCAGTTTTCTTAGATATCTGATATCATCAGTTGCAGTTTTGAAAGATTGGTTTGTGATGAAGAATCTGAAATGTCTTCAAATCGCAGCTTTTACTCAAGTTATTGATACTTGGATTGATGATGATTCTTTTAAAATGATGATCAAATCAAATGAGATTCTCTTTTGACAAGAAACATAATAAAATGGTCCTGCAGAACCATAAAAGGGGTTAGACATTGAAAAAATCAACTATGGTCACACAATTTCATAAAAAGTCTTGAAAAGAGTATATTCTTGATGTCCATGTACTATTCAAACACAATTTTTCATAATACTTATCACCAAGCTGTAAATTTATTGTTTATCTCTATGTTGGGCATCTTAACCAGTTAACATCATCCTCTCATGAAAAACGTTGAAAGAGAAATATGGAGTAATTGCTGATTTAGCGGTTCAATATCGATATAACAATGGTTTCTAATGCAGATTTGGTCATTAGTTATAGAAAATTTCATGGGGAGACTTGAAGAAGGTGTTATTCATATTGTCTGGTGTTTCAAATGTGCAAGTATTTCAACTTTTCGTTATTTGTTAATTTGTTATCTAAACTACCTAAACATTTCGAATAATATTGAAATGCATATTCCCATTCAAAAGCCAAAACATAACCTCCCTAATCTTTCCTTCCACTTGAAAATAATAAAAAAAACGTTTTTTGAGGAACTCCCCTTCAAGATGATGATATGATACTATTCCAATAGTTCTATTTTTGCCATCAATCTTCGAAAATAGTAGAAGTATGTCTTACAAACATACTCCCACAAATGGGGAGTAAAACTTCCATAATACCCTGAATACGAATTTGATGATTTCAGAGTGACAATAAGAACATATTGATCTGTTTTTAATACAAACATGCACGATCTATTATAAAAGCAATCTTGTGAATGTCGTCTGCAAGGCAAGATTGACATGGACTCGAGTGAGTTGAGCCGGAGAATAGATGTCACTGACAGATGATGATGATGACAATGATGACGATGTCTGAGTGAAGAACTGCGTACGATTGAAAAAAGGGGAACCTCTGTCTGGCTTGGAATCACGTGTCTGAACTATAATCGATCTGCAGTTGGAACAAAACTAAGCATTCAAAGTGATACATTTTGTAAACAGAATTCGAACAAATTGGATTGTACAAGTACCCTCGGTTAGAATTGAGTGCATTCCATGCATTTGAAAAAATGCATGAATGCTTGCATATGCTTGTATGTGTTTGTATGTTCACCATGCCAGGAGAGGAAAATTTATTTAGTATTTCTATTTTCCATTGCTTTCCTGTCATTCAATGTGTACAGTAAAAAACATTAGCTCTGACCAAGAATAGTATATAGATAGCTATACATTATCCTTGAGCTCTGGCTTCCTCACTGTAGTACAAACCTATTATATTCACACTTCAATCGTTTGAAAAAATGATCAAATACCTGCTTACATTCTAGTTTCAATGAATTGCATAGGTTCAGAGTTAGAATTGCATAGGTTCAGAGTTTAGCTGTATTGTAGAATCGATTTGGTCTCAAAAATTGATTTGAGCCTTTGACGTGTTCTTATAATATCTTCCCATAATATAGATTGATTTTTTCTTTCAATAGGCTACTCAAGTTGATGCCTACATTGAAAGACATGTATATACTACGATAAATATTCATAGTTTGAATAACATTGATAGTTGCTGATTCAATGATATGGCCAATCCTGAAGATTCGCATAAATACAAAGTTTTGTAATCTCATTCGAAAGATATGGATAATAATCATCCCATAAATAAATATAATAAATAGGTATGGATAACTAATCATCCCATCCCACTGATCAAACGCTGTTTGTTGTATTATTATTTGAAGAACTCCGTCAAATGTGGGAAGTATCGGGTGTTTGGATGTGGGGCGTTGCCAGGAGACCTGGGGATTATCGGAAGTGAAGAGACGAGTTTTGAACCTTTTGCCCTCTGTTCAACTGTAAACAGGGTGTGGAGTATCAGTGCTCACTCGAGAGAAAGCTGGTAGATCAAACTCGGAAAAGAGTTGTAGAAAAAGGTTGTGAGTTCAGGCTTCAAGGTATTCGATGATTGGGGGGGGGGAGTGTTTGGGTAAGGTTACACTGGCTTTATCTATAGACACTGTTTGGTCACGAGGAGCAGAGATGAAATATATTATATAAGAGAAAAATATATGATATCTCTTCTCTCTGCGACGCGTCTCTTACTATTGCCTGATTGCTTTAGCGGCCATCTTGGGTAAGATTCATTTTATTCATAAATTTTAAATCAAACATTTCTAAAGCAAATTTTTGCTTTCAGCTATCATTTTGATATAATGTTAAATAATAAAAATGCTATTGTTATTTAACAATGAATAACTAATAAATTTCAAAACTCCTATTACGTCATGAAAATCAACTTGAAATTTTTTACGTATAGAAAATGAAAAATCACATAATTCTCACTTGAATATGACGTTTTAGGGTTCTCTCTTATATAAATGAAACTAATAATGAGATATCCCGTTGAACTCCCTTGAATTAAAGCTTTTGCTCGCAGGAGATTCGAGTCATCATATCATAACACCAAAATAGTATGAAATCGTCAATAAATTAGTCAAATTATAATAAGTTTATAACCCACATTGTGTAAATTTTATTGGCTTGATGGATGGCTTTATTGGCTTAAAGATCAGTAATTTAAAAACTCGAAAATCAGTTTCGATTCTGCTCCAGCATGGCGACTGGCCTCACTGTCTGTAGGTGAGGCAGGTATCAGATGGGAAGGGTGGATTTTACATTTTAGTGAGGAGGGTGATGTTTTCAAGAAGAGTATCTCACCATAAAAGTGGAGCCTTCAGCTCAAAGCTCCACCCTCTGAGACGTGGCTGCCGAGATTGAGGAATGCCGCGCCGCGTGCCTCGCGAAACAACAAGCGATGCACACTTCCGGGGGGAACTCCTTTACCCCCCTCACCCTCACTCTGCTGAATTCCTTATTCCAGTTGTAACAACACTCCGTCCGTCCATCCCCCCTCCGAGCAATAACCCTCTCTAGTGGCACTCCACGAGGCAGCAGGCTCTGAATAAACAAAAACTGGTTGCCTAGCAACGCAATTAGGCACCCAAACACAGCGCCGCTTTACCACTTTTCACCGCTCCCCCTCTCACCAGGCAATCAGGTCGTTACTGAAGTTTTTCGGCACTGCGTCTCACAGATGCGTGTATATTGAATAATTTAATGTATAAATACAGACCGTTTTTGGTTTAATCTGCCATGTGTATCTTGGTGCTATCTTAAATGCAGTCGTTTGAAAAAAATGACAATTGAATAATTTCATCATTTTTTGTTTCACGAGCTTCATTTACAATAATTGAATAAAAAACAGGATTTTGCCCATAACCATTTATCCTAAATGAAGTCTCAGAAATTGCTTAAAGTGATGCTGTACCAACATAAAATTTCATTTTTAAGAAAACTTGTAACTATAAGCAAATTTTAATCATACTAAATATCTCTTGGGTTTTTTCAACTCTGTGTATCCGTGTGCCACTATAGATGTAATCTCAAAAAGACTCATTCATAATATTAATACTTATAACTACAAGGTGCGCCAGAGAAACTTACTTATTTGAAAAAATCCCGTACATTCAATTAGTCGTGTAGAGTGGCAGGAGGGGTCACATCTGAAGGGGGAAGTTCTCAAGTTTATCCTCCCTCAAGTAAATTAGCCATCATGCTCTGGTCTAGAGAACAGCGGGCCTTCGCAGTTGGGAGCTTCTTTTCTAATGGACGATCACCTTCCGCGTTCGATTTGAAATTCCTCCCCACAGACTCGTTCCTGGCCATAATTCGATTCTGTCGTGGGTTAACGGGTTAACTCATTTCAGGAGTGTGGAAGTGTCGCTAAACCCAGAAATGGACTTTAACGAACCATCAGAGCTCCAGAAAATACCGAAAGAGTGATGCAGTCAGTTGTGCGTTCGCCTGGGAGAACTGGGTTCGGCTCGCAAAAACGCAACTGTTATGGCAATTTCTGATTCCACTCTTCTTTGTTGCCCTCTCAACTTTTGGAAAGTTAATTCGTCATTACAAAGACTTGAGGAGGGAAACTCAAACAAGGAAAACACTTGTCAGAAAAGGAGAGACTTAGTTAAGGGAGTAGGAAAATAAGCATTTTTGGGAAGAAAAGAATTTGAAGAGAACATGAGATTCATTAGCTTTCTTAGTCAGATTGTTTTCTTCGTGTCTATCAAGTTTTACCGTGATGCTGTATTATGAAATGTTTTCCACTATTAGAAATTTTTTTCTCAATTATATTGTATTGTAAAATTTTAATGAAACGAAGTAATTCCCAACTTCACGCTCTTTTATGCTGGAACAAAATTTTTGTATTATTAAGGAACTAGCAGGTAACCCGTGCTTTGCAAGGGTCTATTTCAAAACTCAACAAACTGAAAACTTGACTTAATAAAATCTAGAAGAATTGAAAATAGGCCTATAAGAATCCTCGGTTGATTAAGAATTTATATGCAACATTTCAAGTAAATCAGTCAAGTAGTTCAGACGTGATGAAGCCTCAAACATAATTTTCCTATCCTTTACACGTGTAGGCCTATAAGCCAGCTCTTTCCTTCATTACAGTATAGAAGATAATAGATAGATGGATTATCAGTATCTTTGAATTAGAATAACTTTTGGAAGGTTTGAGATACCGATGTGCGGTTTTCACCATACTTTCACCATATTTTCTCTTGAATTCTGTATCGAAATCATGAATCATATGACCACCTTCCAATTTAAAAAAATAAAGTTGGATTCAAAATGGCGGTTCAAAAATGGTGGACGAAATTTGGGTGTGACGGAAAACCGTTATTATTTATTATTCGAATAGGATTCCCAATCATACCTATCATCTAATTTTCCTTTTCGAAAAAATGTTCAGCTGCTTCCATACATCAACTGGGAGCATGTCAAATTGAAAACTTGAAAAACTGAAAACTTGAAGTGATCAAATCTTGAAGAATCGAAAATAGGCCTATAACCATCCTCGGTTAATAAGGAACCTATATGCAAAATGTAAACATAATTTTCCTATTCCGTACGTGTATAAGCCAGTTCTTTCCTTTATTATAGTATAGATTATTATGTTGCTTTGATCTGTGATCAGTATAATAATGTCTTGTATCATCTGAAGGTGCGACTACACAATCTGAACCGAACCTCGAGCCGCGCAGCAAACCGTGCATTCCGCCGAACATCGCGCCTTTCAGCGAACATGGAGCATTTATGTTTCATAAAGTTGAAAATCAACTGTTAAACATTCGCCGTACCGTACTCCGAACGCTGAACTTTTCAGCCAATCAGAGTCCTCCATTACAATTCGCCGTGCAGTTCGCTCTACAATTAATCAACAATTTCATCAACTAACCATAAACTGACTGAAATAAATACTTCAATTTCCATGTATTTAATTGATAGAGTTATATAAATCTACAGTATAGGTCATATCTAAATTCACAAAGAGTTCGATTGTTGTTGGCAAGAAACATGTTATTCAACGCAGAAATCATTGTTATTTTAAAAGATAGGATAAGTTGTATAGTTTCCCTTTCAGGGGGAGTTTTGACAACCCACAATACTCATTTTTCACTTGAAGAAATATCGAAAAGGTGCATAGGACCTTATTTTTTTTGTTCAGCTTGCCAAAATACCCCTCATTTCAATATTGAAATTTCGACTGACTGTACAGTGAGTCAATCATTCTATCAGGGCTCGAATAATTTTGGGACTGTAAATTAAATAAAAATGGAAGAGAATAATTTATTTATGTAAGAATATCAGCATCTTTATTCAAAGCCATATTATCTTCATGCGTATTCATATTGCCGATACAGCATTAATATAACTGTATACGTTTATTTAGCACTTTGTCTCAAAAAACTGCTCTAGCTGGAATAGTATATTTCGCACCTAGAGCAGAAAATGAGATTTTCCGGCTCGAAATCGGTTTTCAAGTTCGAGGCCGGAGGCCGAGGACTAGAAAAGATGAGAGCCGGAAAAACATTTTTGCCCGTGGTGCGAACGTTTTTTTCGCCACACACAAAAATAAACAATATGTATATGAGAATAGTTGTTTACTAAGCACTTCCGAAAGCAGAAGTGGAAGGTGATAGCTCTAGCAAATCTGAGGTAATCTGAATATCAGGAAATTGTTCAAGTATTTTTATTTTTTATTCTGATTTGTCTAAAAACCTAAAAGATGATGTTTAATTATGTGGGAGGTTGAGTTTATACTTTTTTATTCTTTCAAATGACAATAAGATGATATTATTATAAATGTTTTAATTATTGAATAATAAACACAAGTAATGAAAAGTTTTTTGATCACCTTTCTTAGTTCCATGTTAGCGGCTGGAAAGAAACCTGTTCTGACGTCAGACGAGAGTCGTCTGCAAACAATGTCTTTCAGATCTACGTAGGGACTGGAAAACAGCTGCTTTCTGTGCAGTGTGGCGAAATAGTTATTTGTACAACTAGGGCTGTGGAAACTATGTTTTTCTAAACAGATGTTTTTGAGATTAATTCTTTGATGCAGCAGTTTCACATTCACCATAATTATTATTATACAGAGTTTGTGAAAATAAAAATATAATTATCAAAACAATACTATTATAATCTTAATAATAACAATATTATTATTAAAAAAATTTATCAATACAATTATTATCAAAACAATATTATAAGTTGAATCAGGTAGAAAGCAATAATAGAACAGCTGTTTTTTTTATCATATGATTTGAATGTGAAATCGTATGTCCCATAATTTGAACATTAATTATGAAAAATCTAAAAGGAAAATTGAAATTTGGACTTCGAGGTACACGAGATTGATATTTTTAGAATCTATGTGCAAAACTTGGAGATCTAAATCATTTCCGTTTTTCCGGTATGCAATCCACAAGTTGACATCTTTTGATGAGAAAAAACGAACACACGAACAAACAAACCCTAATCTCTTATCATATAGATGATCTCTTGATGGTAAAGAATCGATCTGAACCTGTAGGTTCATTCATCTCTGATGATATAATCCATCCCATTGCCTCGCACAAGCCTAGACCAGCGTTTATTGTTGTCAGCAAACAAGAATGATTTCTTTGCTTGAGTAATTCTCTTGATATAGAACTTCAAAGCAATATGAACTCTTTCCCGCTGTCGGTCTTTGTTTAGAGTGAGTTTTGAACTCCCTCACTCTATACGGTATTTTGCCCGGCGCCAATCAATTACTATGAATTGATAAAATTATTACTTTACTATAATTTCACTCATTGTGTGGATACTTATATTTCACTCACTGAACTAATGATAGTATAGAAGAAAAAGATAAAGAGAGATAGATCAGGGTCGTGTGTAAGGGAATGTATAAAGTGAAAGGCAAACCAAAGGTTAATTATGAATTTATTTTTGAACTTTAAATTTTTATGAATTTATAAAAAAATTGATCAAAAATATAGTAATGATTAGAAATAAATACAAGATGATTAAGTTTTCGAAAGTACTACAGTTCAAGTTTAATTTTATATAACAAAAGTTAACAAACAGTTCTTATTACTTTTATCAGGTTACTTGAAAAATAAGTGATAAAATCAAAATATTGAACACCTCTAGTTAAAAATACGATTATAGTCAAAAATAAGAGAATTGATAAATTTTAAAGAATGAATATGATTAGGGGAGCCTTGCTTTAAAAACTATTATTTGTGCTTAGAAGTGGATTTCAACTGTAAGCTTCAAGAAGTTTAATTAAAATTGTGTCTTTAGATATGAATTTAAAAAGAAGTAATAATTAAGTTTGCTCTTTACTATAATGCTATAAAATTTGATATACTTATTTGGGCTTTTTAGGGTGGGGTGGTGTGGATTTTAAATGAGAAAAATTGAAAATTCTAAATACAATCTTTACCTGGCTCAGTCAATTCCCTATAGGATAATTGAAGTCTGAAACCAAAAACTCACTCCTACACTGAACACTGTCCAAAATCCAAGAGACTCACAGCAACTAACAGCAACTCACAGCAACTAACAGCAACTAACTGCAAGACAGGGTCTGCCTGTTTATATACTAGGACCACGATTTTCCACCCCTCATCACCCTTCGCCCCCTAGCTCCGCCTACACTCAAACTCATCAGCCTAATATTCTACTTACAAATTGGATTCAAATATCAATTTAAATTTACTATAATGTTTATTATGTTATATCATTTTAAAATATGGCTCCCCTTCATTATTAAAACAAATGATATCATATATTTTATCAATATTGAAACTCTGAAGTTTGGTTACTGACAATTGAATGCATTGATTTGATTAATACAGTAATCAATCTTATAAATCTGATATGGCAAATACTTCAATAATAAATACATGAAATGAACAGGATACAATGTCATACAGTACATCATTACAATTGAGTTGAATAAATCAAATTAATGATATACCAATTAATTACTACTTAATTAATTAAGCAGGTTTCTTATACTCATTGTCAACATGTTTCAATCAAATATACTAATTTATTCTATTTACAAATTTGTCCTTAGCCTATGAATTCGGATTCAACTAACTTAATTAGCTTATAATAATTATTAAATTATAATTTATGTACAACATTATATTTGTTGAATACTCTATACATATAGCCTAATCTACTTCATGACCTAATTTATAAATACATTTACTCATATATCATGTTATCGTTTTATGTGATCACCATTCAAATAACTGATCATCAAATAATTGCTTCAATAATATTCATATGCTGACCACGTGGTAAAATTGTAGCATATGCTGACCACGTGGTTACATTGAAAACTACATATCTATATTTACTTCTCTCCTAACTATATATCTATATCGCTATTCACAATCTTCATTTACCTGCCATCAACTTATGCTATAGATATATACAAGGGTTGACACAAATCACAGTGGGCCATGTGGTTTCTATTGTAAACGTGTCTGTGACTGACGTTACTGTTATCATATATTGTTAGCAAGTTTCTATGACAGAATGATTTTGTTTCAAACTATTTTGAAAAGAATAATGCCCCAGCGTCTGTCTAGGTAGGCTATTCAAATGCATTCTCAATAGTTTCGAGAAATGGTTCTTTTTATTATTCTAGCTCTTCGAGCGTTCATATTCTTAAATACAATATGTTCAGAGCACGTGTTGCAACAAATAACAGAAATCTACAATTTTTAAATTTTAGGAGAGCACGTGGTCGCCATTTGTGGCTCAAATATTTTACTGTAAGTAAATGACAATGAGCCGGTTGCACAAAAGCCGGTTAAATTTTAACCGTGGTTAATTCTCGAGAACCAATCAGAGAAGTCGTCTTATCAAAAAGGCCTTCTGTGATTGGTTATTGTGAAATTAATCATGGATAAAATTTAACCGGCTTTTGTGCAACCAGCACAATATCTTGTAATTCAATACCTATTCAAGCTTCTTGATTGAGATTATACAATTATTTCCCATTATTTCATCCAATTTCAAGGTGTCGTGAGTATTTGATAGAGGTAGATTCCTGAATGATATATCATCAAAAAATATTAATACATTAAAAATATTGCTATGAATATTAATACTTACATTTTCAATGGTAGTTGATTGATCTAAATGATTGAAGTAAATGCCTGATTAATGGTTGATACATGATCGTATGGATAACATTCTACAAAGCTATACTGTACAGAATGTGATTGTCATCTTTACAATGAGTCTACTTGAGGTAAACGACTTGAGAATCCAACCTCCAACCAAGAAGCGAACAATCAAGACAATGATGGGTTGAGAGATTGAGGTGTAACTCTCTTTATATTGAGCTCTAGAATCTGCAGCCGGCTGGCAATAGTAGAGGGGTGAGGGAAGGGGACGGATTGTGCGTTAAAACGTTACAGCCAGCGATGTAGCTAATGGAAGGTGGTGAGAGGAGCAAACAAGAGCTGGGGCACATATAAGTCAATGGGTGGGGGGGGGGTCTAGAAGAGCTTGTCTTTATTATCCAATAAAGCGCAGCCGGTAATGGAAGTGGAGAAAACCACCACATCTAATATTTCCTAGTGGCTGGAGGGCTGAAGAGTGTAGAAGAGAGGGGGGCTCTGGCTGTGTAGTAGATGCAAAACAGTATAGCAAAAGACGAGAGATGAGAAAATGTGGAGGTAGAGGGAAAGAAAGAAGTATCAGCAGAGATTGGAGGAATAGAGTAAGTGGAAATAGATAAAACAATGAAAGGGATCGAAAATGATGAAGAAGATCGAGAAGTAAAGGGAGTATGCGAAGTGTTGAAGGAGAAGGAAGCTAAGAGAAAGGTGGAAAAATAAGAAGTACCTGAAATAGCAGAAAGAAGAATACTAATGTAAATGGGTAGAATTATTGAGAGGAGGTGAATTAATTTAATTTTTTTATTTCTCATGATACGCCAATCTAAAATCATTGAACTTTGGACTCGATGGCGTGATCGGACTGAATTTTCTAATGTTCATTTTTTTCTAGACGTAAGGGTATTTCAATTTTCTCTAGTGTGAGAAATAGATTATTGCGTTTTAGAATATAAGAATTGTGCACAGAACAGCGTATTCTTCTGCCTCGTGGAGAAAAAACTGCAATCTGGTGACAGTTTTCCACGAGGAACTATCTCTTTCTCCATCCAATTTTGAGCTCTCACTCTTTATCTGCCGTGAGAAAAAGGTGAGTTTCCCAAGCGTTTTAGGCTAGGGTAATGTCCATGGACAGCCCTCGAGTCAGTCAGCGATGGACTCCTGAGCGAACGGTTACTCTCGAACGCGAGACGCACTGCGGTGAAATAAGTTTTAATTGTTATATTTTGTTAAATTTATTTTGTGATTCGAACGATAAAAATCAAGTTCAATTGATTCGTTATATTTGTTGTAATTATTCGCGTGCTACGAGCGATAAAATTTGTCTTTAGTGTTTAGTTAATGTCGAATTAATTCGTTGTACTCGTTGTGTTATGTTGAACAATTCGTGAGATATGAACGATAGAATCTTTTTTTTGTGTTTCGTTATAATATTGTTGAAATTATTCGAGCGATACGGACAATAAGGATTGGTTACAGTTTTTCGTTATAGGCTAATTTGTTGAACTTATTCCTGAAGTATGAACGATAAAGTTCGCCTGTAGTTTTCTGATATATTTTTTGGAACTTATTCGTGTGATTATTTTCCGTGAGAACAATAAATTAATTCGCGGGAACAACGTATTCGTGTGACTCTAACCTGAATCCAGAAGCCAAGATGCGGTTTTGGATCCTAATGAAAGTGACCCTCGGAATTATTATCACGGGTGAGTGAATCTATTCTGGCCACTATAATTGATTAATATTTGACCGAACCTTCCCTTTGAAATTGTCGAGAATTACTTTTATCTTAGTCTATTTGGCGGTTGGAGTAAGAGATAGGTTGTACTGTGCTATTATTATTTAATATTATTTAATTGACCAAGTTGATAATTACTCTGAATGTTATTCAATTGAAATGTTAGTGTTTTATTAGAATTTGATTTGGACGAGAGTGGCGAAGGGTTTTTATATTCCAACGTTAACAGCTAATTGGATACTCTCGCCTACTATTGAGGAACACTTATAATAAATTTGTCCTTTTTATTCAATTGTACCATTAACGAGAAGACAGTTATAATTTTGTTAACAATTATCCTGACGACAGTTGCATATTTTTATGATGTAGAGAGTATTTAAATGTGTATACCTATGTTACTTTTTAAGCCGATGTCTAAGGCATTAATTTGGTGTAGTATTAAAATTCGAATTTAATGTGAGTTGAGAAGAATTTCATGTTTCAACGTTAACAACTAATTGGACATTCTTGCGAACTAGTGAGGGATACATAATATTGATCTATTCAATTTATTTCGTAAATTAAATCTATTTCATTTCAACAGTCGTTGTTTCTCCAGTCGCCTTGTTCTCACTTAGTTAAGGCATGTTAAATAAAAGAGGGAGAGTCGAACAGTTCTGCTGTGGTCTGCGTCTCCTGGAGGAGTTTGTGCCTCTTTCCCATTGGGGTTGAGATTTCAACCCACTTGAACTCAGAGGGCCTCTTCCAGGGTCGTATAGGCAGGACTGGGCCGACCTCCTAACTAGGTTTAAGTTTATGTCCGAACTGGTTGGGCCCGCTACCAGATCTACCCGCCAGTTCGGTTACACTAATGAGGAAAATTAAAAAAAAATGAGGAAGTATGATGAGAAAAATATTAATTAAATAAAGAAGAAGAATAGAATGAATTTTCTATTTGATATCGTGGCGAAGTTTGGTCAGTAATGTCCATTCCACCATTTGACCATGAAAATGAAAAGAAGTAGAGGAAGAAAGAGAAAGTAAAGCGGATTAAGAATAAAGAGTAAAGAGAACAGGAAAATGACAAAAAATGTTATTTTAAATGCAGTATATTAGGAATTTTAGAAAATTGGTGGTTTATAAGGTTTTAAGGTGCGTACAGATTCACGCGCCGCGAACATGAGCAATTCACTTTTAATCAGCTGATGCTAAGCTTTTTATATCTGTATCTTAACGTTTCTGTGAAAATACAAATATAGTCAGCTGATTAAAAGTGAATTGCTCATGTTCGCAGCGCTTATATATCTGTACGCACCTTAAGATGCAGAAAGTAATTCAATGGTAGTCGAATGAGAAGGAAAATTAGAAATAGTCGTAGAAATTTATTATGAACTCGAACAGAAAGACAGTATACAAATGCAATGATTGAGAAAATGATTATTAGAAGGGAGTGAAAACTGAAAAACGATGGTGAAGAAGAAGCTAAGAGGTGAAGGAAAATGAAGGAAGAGTTTGTGGAAGGAGAAAAAGAGCAATGGTCGTGGATGAAGAAGTAGGAACAAGAAGGTTGGAGAAATGGAGAACGAAGATGAGATAGGTAAGTGCACAAAGAAGAGTTAACGTCGAACTGACTACAAAGGGCGGAACACTTAGTGGAGGAAGAGAAAACGAATTAGCAATGAGACCAGATGGAGATCAATTATAGCTGATTCGATGCTGCAGCCAGAGCAAGCAGTCCCAAATTGACTCAAAGACACTGATGTGCAAACTTGCTAATCAGTTAGTACTTGCCTAATTTGTCTTTCCTCAAGCTCAAGTTTCCACAACTTGTGCAACGAACAAGCAAACTAAAACAGGATATTCAATTCAATTTTCAATTCAAAAAGTTCTTTATTCCTCATAAAAAAAAAAAAATATGATTCACAATCTGCTGTCAGTTCTACGTATACTCTTACAAGAATTCATACATCTATATAATAAGAGAGAGTAGGGTTGTGTTTGTTCGTGTGTTCGCATCAAAACATGTCAACTTGTGGATTGCATACCGGAAAAACGGGAATGATTTAGATCTCCAAATTTTGCACATAGGTTCTAAAAATATCAATCTCGTGCACCTGGAAGCCCAAATTTTAATTTTCCTTCCAGATTTTTCAGAATTAATGTTTAAATTTCATTAATGGTACATTCAATTTCATTAAAAAATCACCAAATCATATTGTCGAAATTGAAAAAGGAACATCTGTTTCTATATTGCTTTCTACCTGAAAAAACATAGTTTTGAAACTTCGTTTTCCTGATGCAATGTTTAACCTAGCTCCGCAGTGCAGGCTGGTTGCTTGGCTGAATCGGACTAGGCGCTGAGACAGCAAATAATAGCAGCGTTGGTGGGAATGCGAGCGGCCGCAGTAAACCTAGCTCCGCAGTGCAGGCTGGTTGCTTGGCTGAATCGGACTAGGCGCTGAGACAGCAAATAATAGCAGCGTTGGTGGGAATGCGAGCGGCCGCAGTAAACCTAGCGCCGCAGTGCAGGATGGTTTCTTACAGCTTGGCGTTGTTGTCATTCGAGATGGGTGTCTGGCTTGGAAGTGTTTCGGCCGCATTGCAGGATGACTGTTAACGGTTGCCAGAAGCTCAACAGCTCGATTTTTTTCGTTATTTTTCGTGATAGAGAAATTCTGATTGCAGATTCGTTCTCAGCGACCCCAAGTTTAGCCTAAAGGCTCAGAATGTCAACAATGTTTTTAAATAGTTTGTTCTTTCGTCTGTCCGCTAGGCGGAACTAAGCCGACCATTGCTGGGTGGAAGATGTTACTGCGGCCGCTCGCATTCCCACCAACGCTGCTATTATTTGCTGACTCAGCGCCTAGTCCGATTCAGCCAAGCAACCAGCCTGCACTGCGGAGCTAGGTTAACATCTTCCACCCAGCAATGGTCGGCGTAGTTCCGCCTAGCGGACAGACGAAAGATCAAACCAGTCGGTTATTTGATCCCTCCAGCCAGGCTCAGCCAAGCAGCCGAGACAATAGAACAATGGAGTGGCGGTCTTATTCGCGTTCATCAGCAATTTTCTTTCTCATGATTATTTTGATTTTTGTGTGTCAATAATAATTCCAGTCACCAGTAAAAGCTACCAGAAACGTGGTGTACTACCATATTAATGACTTTTCATGATACTTTTTAATTATTTAAAAACATTGTTGACATTCTGAGACTTTAGGCTAAACTTGGGGTCGCTGAGAACGAATCTGCAATCAGAATTTCTCTATCACGAAAAATAACGAAAAAAATCCAGCTTTTGATCTTCCATCAACCGTTAACAGTCATCCTGCAATGCGGCCAAAACACTTCCAAGCCAGACACCCATCTTGAATGACAACAACGCCAAGCTGTAAGAAACCATCCTGCACTGTGGCGCTAGGTTAACGTCTTCCACCCAGCAATGGTCGGCGTAGTTCCGCCTAGGGGACAGACGAAAGATCAAACCAGTCGGTTATTTGATCCCTCCAGCCAGGCTCAGCCAAGCAGCCGAGACAATAGAACAATGGAGTGGCGGTCTTATTCGTGTTCATCAGCAGTTTTCTTTCTCACGATTATTTTGATTTTTGTGTGCCAATAATAACTCCAGTCACCAGTAAAAAGTTCCCAGAAACGTGGTGTACTACCATATTAATGACTTTTCATGATGATTTTTAATTATTTAGAAACATTGTTGACATTCTGAGCATTTAGGCTAAACTTGGGGTCGCTGAGAACGAATCTGCAATCAGAATTTCTCTATCACGAAAAATAACGAAAAAAATCCAGCTGTTGATCTTCCGGCAACCGTTAAGAGTCATCCTGCAATGCGGCCGAAACACTTCCAAGCCAGACACCCATCTCGAATGACAACAACGCCAAGCTGTAAACCTAGCGCCGCAGTGCAGGATGGTTTCTTACAGCTTAGACATAAAAAAGGGATTGTGCTTGCAATTTATATTGTAGTTTTTTAATATATTATTTGGGTACATAAGAGAAGTCCAGAACTACTTTCTTCATGCAAAATTTCTTTGTGCTAGGTACAGGGTGGCCCAAAAACTTCGTATTTTCGGCTTATTTTACAGTTTTCAGCTATTTCTGCCAAATTTCGTAATCGGACAGAAAAATTTGCCCTCGCCTTTATTTCAGATCATAAAATTCTGAATAAAATGAGATCATTCGGAACTCTATATCTCAAATGAGTACTGACTACTGAGTTATGATTTTTTTTTTAAATGAGTAAAATTTGAAGAAAAAATCAATTTTGATGAATTTTAGGTTTTGATCAACAATATATTCCGATTGTAACCATTTAGATGTATAATTCAAAATCCCTCTGGGCGTATTTTTGTGCTCTACAATCTGAGATCAGGAAAGCGCTTTATCTCATATAGATTTTCAGGTACACCTGACAAAAATGCTCCTTGTATTGTGAAAAACACCTCATTTCCAGCTTCAACCATCATCACCAACTACATTGTCCTCACATTGATATTTCGCACAATGTGAGAGGGGGACAATTTTTACATCCTCACTAAATTTGGAAATTTTATCAGAAGTATTTCACAAGAAATGCAGCTTTGAATATAGAAATTGGCCATTTTTAGTATATTTGAATATGAGCTTAAGTACACTCAACAATAAATTTTCCATTTTTCGACCGAATTTGACTTATGATGGATGATTTTGGACCGCCTTGACGAGACTAGACTTGATCTCATTTTATTCAGAATTTTATGATCTGAAATAAAGGCGAAAGCAAATTTTTCTGTCCGATTACGAGGTTTGGCAGAAATAGCTGAAAACTGGAAAATGAGCCGAAAATACGAGGTTTTTGGGCCACTCTGTATCTAGCACAAGGAAATTTTGCATGAAGAAAGTGGTTCTGGACTTCTCTTATGTACCCAAATAATATATTAAAAAACTACAATATAAATTGCAAGCACAATCCCTTTTTTATGTCTATATTGACTGGATTAATACGTTCCGAAGATTCCGAGGAATGATTCAGACTTTTGTAATTCAAAACATTGATTTGAATAAGGATAGATTTTTTTAGGATAGATAATACAGTAAATGTGAGGGGTGTTGATTGATCACTGATACTAGATATCAAAAATTGCAGTTGTTACAATACTATGATGATGATGATAATGATTGTGTTTAATAGCACAATGTCATAGGGTATTGGTACGCAGACCTTTTGTCTGGATGACGATGACTGATCCACAAGAAACAGACGTGGGCCCTAACAGACTGACCGATTTGGCATATTGTAGCCTAATGGTCTCCAGTTATTAGATAATAATAATATAAGGAGAATTCAATGTGAAGAATAAGTAAATTAAGAAAGTAATATGTAGTACAATGTGAAAAAATAATGTAAAAAATTAATAAATTTATAAAACACGTAAATTTAGAGGATGAGCCAGAGGGTGTCCCCAGAACCATGCACGCGTTCTCATTCATCAGATTAAAAAAATAATAATATTAATAAAAATTATAAATAATTCAAAGAAAAATTATCAGAACGAGAATATGTTGAAATTAGCTAGAGATTAAGAAATAATTGAATAGATATTATAAATAAGAATGTCAATGAGATAAATTAATCTCAGGTTTCATTTATTTGATGTTCATTTCGGTTACCTATATGCTGACATTATTAATCCTTCAGAGTTTCCTTACCCTATAATTGATAGCAACAGGCGTTTTTTCTTCTTGAATGTACCTATGGAGAGAGTCGAATAGGTTCCAACTGGTAAAGTTGCTACATATGTTTCTATAGAGAATTTGTGAAATATATGGATGATTTTGGACCGCCTTGACGAGACTAGACTTGATCTCATTTTATTCAGAATTTTATGATCTGAAATAAAGGCGAAAGCAAATTTTTCTGTCCGATTACGAGGTTTGGCAGAAATAGCTGAAAACTGGAAAATGAGCCGAAAATACGAGGTTTTTGGGCCACTCTGTATCTAGCACAAGGAAATTTTGCATGAAGAAAGTGGTTCTGGACTTCTCTTATGTACCCAAATAATATATTAAAAAACTACAATATAAATTGCAAGCACAATCCCTTTTTTATGTCTATATTGACTGGATTAATACGTTCCGAAGATTCCGAGGAATGATTCAGACTTTTGTAATTCAAAACATTGATTTGAATAAGGATAGATTTTTTTAGGATAGATAATACAGTAAATGTGAGGGGTGTTGATTGATCACTGATACTAGATATCAAAAATTGCAGTTGTTACAATACTATGATGATGATGATAATGATTGTGTTTAATAGCACAATGTCATAGGGTATTGGTACGCAGACCTTTTGTCTGGATGACGATGACTGATCCACAAGAAACAGACGTGGGCCCTAACAGACTGACCGATTTGGCATATTGTAGCCTAATGGTCTCCAGTTATTAGATAATAATAATATAAGGAGAATTCAATGTGAAGAATAAGTAAATTAAGAAAGTAATATGTAGTACAATGTGAAAAAATAATGTAAAAAATTAATAAATTTATAAAACACGTAAATTTAGAGGATGAGCCAGAGGGTGTCCCCAGAACCATGCACGCGTTCTCATTCATCAGATTAAAAAAATAATAATATTAATAAAAATTATAAATAATTCAAAGAAAAATTATCAGAACGAGAATATGTTGAAATTAGCTAGAGATTAAGAAATAATTGAATAGATATTATAAATAAGAATGTCAATGAGATAAATTAATCTCAGGTTTCATTTATTTGATGTTCATTTCGGTTACCTATATGCTGACATTATTAATCCTTCAGAGTTTCCTTACCCTATAATTGATAGCAACAGGCGTTTTTTCTTCTTGAATGTACCTATGGAGAGAGTCGAATAGGTTCCAACTGGTAAAGTTGCTACATATGTTTCTATAGAGAATTTGTGAAATATATGAAGGATTGGTTGTGGAATAGGACTTATAAAGATGGGAAGATAAAATTTGGATGTTTCGTGAATAGCGAGTATTGTGTTGATGTGCGATTGTGGAGAAAATTGTGTTTTGATGTTTATATATATGAGTAAGGAGTGTTTTTATGAATAGTTGCCTAATTGTAAGAATAGCTGTTTCCTGAAAAAGTGTTATAGATGGGTGAAGTCTAGGTTTCTTGTATGCTTTGTTAATGATTTCTCTTTGGACCACTGCGAGGGTTCAAGCACTGTTTTAAAGCCCCCCCCCCCCCAAGCAATGATGCCAAAGGAGAGGAGAGACTGAATATAAGCATAGTAGGCCATTTTGATTTCGATCTCATGGAGAATGTCAGTCAGCATGCGAAAAGCATTTATAAATTTGCGAACCCAACACTTCAGGCGGTTAATGCGCTCTGACCATCTCATTCGGCTGTCAAAAACTACTCCTAAATAATTGTATGAGTCCACTTTCTCTATCACACGTACATAGGTTGCTCAGTGGATTATCACACGTATGTATTTTTATCTTACATTGTTAATAACTGTTAATGAATTCAATTTATTCACCTTCACACAAAAATGATGGGAATCTACACCGATGTATAACCTAATTTTTGGACAGTGTTGTCTAAATTGGAATAAGAATACTTTCGGGTAAGCCTGTTGCTCATTTCTGAACGTGTACATGATTGTTCTCAATAAAATGAATACATAAATACATTATTTTAATATATACTCCAATAAAACAATTATTTTCTCGAATAATAATTATTTTGTGTTTTTTATAGGTTCGGGAAAGGCTACGAGTAGCGTTAGAAAGGAATACTAGTTTAGAAGAAGAGCTAACATCTACCAAAGACGAAGTAAGTGTAATCAATATTTTTAAAATAAAGATTATTTCCATTAATAAATAAATGCAATTTTCACAGAAACTCGTAATTTACGTGAGTACAAGACGACTATTATTTGTGCATTTTAGTTTGCACTCTAGTATAAACTACAGTAGCTATAACTCACAGTATGGCCATTGACTGTCATGCATTTGATTGGCTAGCTCGATCACGTGGTACAAATCCGCCATTAAGATTCTAAACAAACTTCATAGTCCTGTCTTATTGCATTGGAAATTTGGAACTTATCACTTCCAGAGCTTTCGCGGGCCATTTGGGAACCACTGATCAAGATAAATATGCAGAAAGGTAGATTTCAATTTTATTGTATTTCCTCATCCAATTTATTGGATCGAACTTCTAATAATATAATTTCAAAATATTTTTGAGGCTCAATTGGATAAAACATTTTATGAACTTATTATATAAATCACCGTTAAATATTTTTAAGTTTTTTATAGAACTTGAAATAGTAAATGGTAGATAATAGCGAGAAAAAAATAAAAGGTACCTAGGTAACGTAACCTGAAAGCTGAATCTCCAAAAAATCACTAATAAACTTCCGAAATATCTCATGATATTATGAAATATTGGTCCATTGACAAAAAAATGATCAAGTTCTCAATATTATATCTGTAGAAATTTTAATAAACATATAAGCAATTGAGAAAGAAAACACAAAACCTATAACCATTTTTTTAGTGATATTTCAAATCTGCTGAAGTGTTATTTCAATACCACTGCTAGTGGTATTGCAAGTCGAAACTTTTATTATCAATAGCTATTGAACAATTGAAGATGTTATGGGTAGGCTTCTCAGGACTGAAGAGAATCAATCATAGAAGTAGAGACCTTCTACCATCAGCACTTAATTACGGATAAATATTTCATAAAATCTTTCATCCAATTGAGCCACAAAAATGTTATAAAATTAGATGATTATTTGAAGGTCAAACCAATAAATTGGATGAGGAAATACAATAAAATTGAAATCTATCTTTCTGCATATTTATCTAATCAGTGGTTTCCAAAAAGTGGTCCGCGAAAGCTCTGGAAGTGGTCCGCGAGGAGCCCGAGGAAAGAAAAATTGATGTTTTTAGAGTTACCGTATTAGTGTTATTTAAATAAACTTTATTGGTCTATATAAAAGTATAATCAATTTCCCTTCGAAAATGTTATATCAAACTCATCGGAACTTCAAAATATGATTCCAATTGGTAAAAGAAGTGATAAGTTTCAAATTTCTAATGCAATAAGATTGTTTGGAATCTTAATGGCAGGTTTGTACCACGTGACAGTCTATGGCCATACTGTGGCCATGACCATGGCCATACAGTGTGGGTAATATAGTTACTGTAGTATAAACGAGTTAGTTGTATAAGATGAATATATCATTATTTTGTTATACCATCATCGGTATATCATATCGCTTTAAAGGATTGAAAATATTGACTATTTGATTCTTATTATTTTTTCTCAAATTAGGTAGGAATATATTTTTTATTGAACGTTTGTATCTTTTCTCCTAGCTTATTTTCCCCGATTATATACAATGTGATTAATCTATAAATATCAGTACTGTTATAACTGAATAGCAAATCAATTTGCTATTAATAATTTGTTGTAGATGCAGTATTATACCTTCTTTTAAACAACAGAACTTATATTTTTTAGCTGAATCTGATTGAAGGTATGGGGTCTCTCCAGGGTGGAGGGTTACCCTGATACGTGATTAATTGATCTCGAAATGTATTGTATATTTGTATGAAATTTTGGGCAAACACTAATCTATTTCTTCTTCTAGTTACAACAGTACAAAATGGGTCGCATCATTCCAAGTGGGGGAGTAGGGGAGGATGGAAAGCCTAAGGAAAACGGACCCCAAGAAGAAAAATCGGATCCACATCCCGGAATGGTCAAGGTATGTTTGCAATTGAACAGTAAATAATGAAGGAAAACAGAAAGTATCTTTAGTATATTCCAACTTATGTGATGAGGAGAGCCCAGGAATTCACCACTACCATACAGTCATCATAGATCAGCACTAGTAATAGGTCTGCCTATTATTTACCACTTCAAAATTCGATGTTGTTCTAGACGCTTAAACCCCTCTGCATTCCCCCCCCCCGTAGCTAAAATTATAGCAATGTATTTTTCTAAATGTTTGACAAAGTTCAAAAACCCTGCTTGTATCCCTTTCATCCAGCACCGTTGATTATTTCGTCAATATTTATTTCTCTGCTCAGAAATTTTAACAACCTTTACAATGTTACCTCAATTCAGTTTTTGTATTTCATGCCACAATTTGCCAATTTTATCTACTTAAGATATATTTTGCTGTAAGAAATATTAAAAACATTTTTAGAAAATTCATTAACTTGCTGAATTGAAAATAACCACTATATTTGATGAGCTCTGTGGTGGTATGATACAATGGAGTGGTTTAATAGTACAATGTTTAAGATCTAAGTTTTACGGTACATTAAACTTCATAACACGGTTAGTTATACAGAGTGGGTGAAAAGTCCGAGAACGGCTTAATATCTCATACACAAAGGTAATTTGATGGTGGGTGTGATTGGGGATCCTACTCAAATTAGAAATACTACTTTACTATGACTTCAAAAATCTGGTCCGCCATATTGAATGCAACTTTATTTTTTAAATAGGAAGGTGATCATACGATACATGATTTCGATACGAAATTTCAAGAAAAAATGAATGGTGAAAACCGCACATCGATATCTCAAATCGTTCAGAAGATATTCACATTATTAATCAATACTATTCGAAGCAGAAAGGAGAGAAAAAAGTATGAGATCGGCTTAGTATCTCATAAAAGATTGTGATTCCAGGGTGAGTATGGTTGGGGATCCCTCAAATTGAAAATACTACTTCACTATGACTTCAAAAATCTGTTCCGCCATCTTAGATCCGCCATATTGAATGCAACTTTATTTTTTTTAAATGGGAAGGTTTCACATTATTAATCAGTACCACTTATGTATCTCATTTCTGATATGCATGATATTGATTAATAATGTGAATATCTTCTGAACGGTTCGAGATATCGATATGCGGTTTTCACCATTCATTTTTCCTTGAAATTCCGTATCGAAATCATGTATATCGCATGACCACCTTCCCATTTAAAAAAATAAAGTTGCATTCAATATGGCGGATCCAAGATGGCGGACCTGATTTTTGAAGTCACATTAAAGTATAATTTTCAATTCGAGTAGGATTCCTGATCACACCCACCATCAAATAACCTTTGTGTATGAGATATTAAGCCGTTCTCGGACTTTTCACCCATTCTGTATACTATTTTCAGTGCACTATCAAATAATAATACCTCTATATGCTTTGGTGAATATGTGAAAGCTGAAAGATCTGCTCAAGTAAGATTGTTTCAACTTTGGCTCAGAAATGTGGGTAGGCTAGATCTACAAATGTTACATAATGTGTTCCCCCGTCACACAGATGGACAGTCTTATAGGGGATTTATTGTGCGTTTTATATCTAGTAATCATGCTATTTAGAAAATAAATTTGAATTGAGTTGAACTTTCCTATGTATTGAAATACCATTTATTGTTTACATCAAGGATATCAGCAATATATGTAAAAAATATGTTCTAAATTAAAATTGTGATAAGGATAAAGCAATATGTTCAGCATTATTTTGCATGTTATTTGCATTATTCCCCCCTGATTCATAAAGAGAATGCACCCTATCACAGCATGTCGGTTGGATTTTGAAACCCGTTCAATATTCCCCCCTCTGAACTCAAGCATGATTATAGCATTTCCCTCACTTATACATCCATATAAATTGTATTATTTTTATATCTGTATTTTATGAACTTTTCACTCTAACTTTATACAGTTATCTATAGTAATTCACTCTCAAGCTTATATTTTTGAAGATATTATAATTAATATGCCAAATTTTAATTTTTTCAATTAATTGATAAAACATTGACTAGAAACCAGATAAGGATAATTTTCTTCATAGAATAGAATTTTCTCGATAAAGATGCTTTTCAACTCAGTTCTTCCATTATCATCATTAATCTTTATTTATAACCGTTCTCTCATATTATTTTGCTTCAAGTACACTCTTGAAACAATCATTTTTTTTAATAATCGAAAATTCAAATTTCATAAATGATAGAATGTAGAAGTGTATTATATTATATTCATGGATTCTCTACTCTTGCCTTCCCCAATTTCAAAAATTTGTTATTGAGTTATGCGATTCATTTTTCATCAATAGTCTTGAATGACCTCACATTTTCATTAAGTGCCCTATTCCTGGCATGTGAATGTGTCATACATATGAAATATAGCCTACACATTATGATTGTATAATCAAAGTTTATTCCTCCTCCTTTATTATAATCATTAGTTGGTTGCATAACTCCATGAATGCACTACATTTTCACTTCGTTTGTCATAAATAAGATTAAATTTATAACTGTCAATTTAATAAAAAGACTTAAAATTTATTAAATTCAGGTTCGATTAATCAAATGTTCATGCAAGTAGTGAGTAATGGAGTAATAATTGTATGAGATGAAATATCACTCATATTATTTTCATTTTTTTCAACACTGGAAGATCTAAGAGCTAAAATTAACTTACATAAAGTTTGAAGTAGCCTATACTGAAAGTGAAAAAGATTTTTCCAACAGAGAATTACAAATCTCTGAAAAATCTACTCGAAGTTATATTGATAATTCATCTTTTTTGCTTCCAATAGTTTCGTATTATAACTTGTGAAATAAAAAAGATCGAACTCACTTTTAGTTCTATAAATGCAACTTGATTAATTAATGTGAAAAAAGTGAATTTATGCACATTAAGAAGAAATCATTACTAACGAACGAGTTCAACAACGTGGAACACATTTTTGTGAAATTTCATTGGACAGATTTAAAGTTCGCATTAATATTCCTTCAAAATTTAATTCAACTCATTATTTTTTCTTTAATTTTATCGATACTGCTGTTGACTGATTGTATTGTATGCTAGCCATCTTCATTAAATGTAGATTTAAACAAACCATGTATTTATTAAAATGTTTTCAATCTATTATCTTTTCGATTGATAACTTTTTAAACTGATCGATTAACCGATCGAAGGATCGATGTCGGTGTCATTCTGATAGAACAAAGTGCTGTATCATGATTTTGATTATTATCTCTATTTTTTGTTAAATTTGTATCATTAAACCTTGCATACACCACTGGGAATAGCATTCCAACGACGGCTACATTTTTAACCATTGAACTACGGCTACATTTTTAACCATTGAACTACGGCTTACAAATTCTATCGCTCCCGTTGCCGTCATGTGATTCGCAGTGCTTGATTCTGCAAACCAGTCAAATCATAATAATTCGTTTTTGCCTTTTGTCCAATATACCTAATGATTTTGTTGAAACTTCATATATCTATAGTAATAATATTCTTGTTTCCCATTATAATGATTTCCAGAATAAATTAGTATTTTTGAAGTTGATATTGAATTTACCAAGCCAGCTATGACTAATTGCTCGTTGAACTATGAGTAGTGGCTGAAGCAGTGGATGAAGGTGGCTGATGCACAACATTTGGTCTATGGCAGTGTGCAGTATTATTGTGATTGTTTGTTGGACTTTTTGTTTGATGTTGAGTGTTGTTGGATGTTGTTTGTGTTGTGGGATGTGAGCAGCGGCTGTCGAATGGCGCCATCGAGCCTGACTCCGATGTTGACCGGGTCATTGAACTGCAGGACACCCTACAAAAACAGGTACCACTTATTTTCATAAAACTACCCTAAACTACCCTAACTACATCAATGCACTTAACACCAGGTAAGGTATGATATTTCACTAAAACCTATATCTCAGTAAAATTATGAAATCTTAACTGAACTAATTCTTTCTATGTATCTGAAATACTGTATTATATCTTGAAACTAGAACTTGTTTAAACTTGGTTTTGTTTTTGTTTTGCATTTTTCAACATTCAGTAGGCCTATTGTGTGGAGTCTCCATAGATTTGTGGAATAGTGAACTCTATTCCCATAGTTTCCTCTCTTGGTTTAGGTTCGAATTATGGAGAAACTAATTTAGTTATTGAGAAATAGTTTTTGAAACCAAATTCCAATTGCACTAATTTGGGATTCTTTCTGTTTTTCAGTAAAGGGGAAGGAATTAGGACTCTTGTAAGGAATCAATCCCCAATAAGATGCTATTTTTTATTAAAGTGAATAATGTTGGAGGAAAATACTTTATAAAATACTGTTCATATTATTTCATTCCATCTTCGTATGTTAATGAATAAGAGAGGAATTCTATTAGTCAGAAAGCATGACTCATTTTTTGCAAAAAAATATTAGTGACGAATTATTACATTATTTCAAAGCTACTAAGAGTGGACTTACGATATGGTGATCAATCTTGTGATTCTCTTGTTGAATTTCAAAAATTTATTAAACAAAAAATGTTGGCTGTCATTTCAAGACAGTATTTCATTCCATTCATGTAGTATTTCACCTCTACGTTGATTACTTTACGGTACTTGAATAGATGAATGATATATTGTTTCCTCTATTGCTTGGATTTATAATTTATCTTTATTTTTTTATGTTGAGAAAACCTCGTTTTTTATCTGAATAGACCTTTCTGGTTGTTTCTAATATTTGAATTTATTGATGTTACAGAGTAGTGAACTAACGACGTGGCAACGAAGGGTATCAGAACTAACTGGCAGAGTGTCAGAACTAGAAGATAATCTCACCAAGGCTCAAAAAGAACTCGTCAAGACCCTCGAAAACAATTCCAAACTCGAGAACGACCTTAGAGAAAACAACGCTCAAAAAAAAGATCAGGTATGATTTTTTAGAATCGAGTGGTTTCAGACTTGTCGACTTCTAATTGATAATGATGTTTTGGATCCCAATTCAAAGTGGATTTCAAGTTTTTGAAAAGTTCTTTATATGAATGCTTCGACGATTCTGTTGATTGAAATGAAAATTTTATTTTGAGATTTCAAATAATGTTTTTTTTTATTATTTTGATTGATATAATTGATTACATAAAATTGAAATCTTTGGGAACCATTTCAGAATGGTAGCAATGAAATTCATGAAAGGAAGGATAAATTTTCTGAAATATTCAAGGTTTTGTTCATCGAATAACATACTTGATTTTTCAGATAACCAATTTTAGAGAGAATAATTTCAGTTCTAAATAATAACTCTAATTATTGGGTTATTTTTCGAAGATGGGATAAATTCCCCTAGAATTGATAGTCTGAGTAATCAAGCAATATCTTGGAGAATTTATCCTCAGAATTTCATGAATTTATTTGCTTCCACTTGTCATATGACTCACCCCAAGAATTCAACTTTAGGCGCATATATCTCAAAAATTAAAAATTATGAAACAAATTTTCCCTTATTAATTTATTTTATTTAGGTAACTTGATATTATCCTAATAGAAATACTTGGACCTATAGACATTTTCAATTCGCCAGGTGTATTATAAAAATATGAATTTATTTTTCATTATAATAGCAGTGGACAACTGTCATCTACAACTTTCATGACTATTTTCTTGCGGTTGACTAAAAAGAGCCCAAAAGCGTGGTACAAAACCTTTTAAACGTTGAATAATATCATGAATAATCATTGAGAAGGGCTTCTTCATTAATTTCAGCTAATTATTTTTGTATCTTTTCCGTTATGTGCCAAGAAATGTACTCCGTCCAATTTCTACTTTGGTGTAGTTCTAGTAGTTCTAATTTTCGCTACAGAAAAGATCCTTATTTTTATTGGATAACTTGAGATTCATAAAATAATATTAACAGATGCACATTCAAACCAAAATGTTTGTTGCACTATATGGGCTTCTGTCAATTAGGTTAGTTAGGCTTGGATTGGTTAGGTTTTGTAAAGCTAGGTTTGGAATCTAAACTGGTTAACACAAAAACCCTTGAACTGTACTCCCATGGAGTGCAGTAAGTGGACTTGTTACGAATGACGTAAGCCAGCTCATTTTTTAATAATCTTACCAGGTTAGAAATCAATCAGTTTAGTTAGGCTTGGTTGAAAAGCTACATTTGAAATCAACTGTTTAACACAAAGCTCTTGAACTACTGCACTCCCAGACTGCCACAGAGTGCAGTAAAGGGCAGGTCACACCGAGCTCGCGTCCGCGGCGGTAGCGAAGTCAAAAAACTCGCCTTCCATGTTATTAAGTTGTGCAGGTCACACCGAGCTCGCTACCGCGGAGGTAGTACCTCGGCGGTAGTTTCACTTCGCGAGCCAGGCGAACTTTTGAAACGTTTCCTAGTGGGAGTACCGCTAGCGGTAGTGAGCTCGGTCTGACGTGGCCAATCTAATAACATGGAAAGCGAACTCCAGAACTTCGCCATCGGTAGCGCATGCGCAGAATACCGAGACTCACACGTGACAATGAGTCATTTTCATGCCTACAGCGACGCAACATTTTGTGTTGCAGTCGGAATTGAGCTATTGTCATTTGCATTGTCTTCCGTTGTTGCATTGTCATTTTCGTTGTTCATCATTTTATTTAAATTATTTAATTATATTTCTTTAATCTTCATCTATTCTTAATCAACTATTGCTTCAATGGAGAACCTAATTGAAGAAGTGAGGAAACGACCCATAATACGAGACGAAGTACAGCACTCTGGTTGCCGGCCTTCCCCCACTTCTAGAGAACCAGCCTCATCAAAACAAGAACAAAACCAAACTACCGCTGGCGGACGTTTTTTGGTGTGAACTGCTTCCAGAAAAACTACCTCCGCGGGAGCGAGCTCGCTATCGCTAGCATACGTTGGTGTGACGACCGCTTAAATAGACTTTTCACAAAATCCCATGTTGTGTGTTAAGTAGATAACTATATTATTGAATGTTAATTCAAGAATTTGGAAATTGAATAACTTGCTGTTGTTGTTGCAGGAGGAAAGGATAGCAACGTTAGAAAAGAGGTATTTGAACGCGCAAAGAGAGTCGACATCGTTACACGACCTGAACGAGAAGCTGGAACAAGAGCTACAGCATAAGGAAGCCCAGCTCAAGGTAGTTAGTCCTCATGCCACAATATCACTTAACTAGAGTCCAGGGCCACGGTCCAGGGCCACGGTCCAGGCCACGGTCCAGGGCCACGGTCCAGGGCCACGGTCGGGCCTAGTTGCTCCCTCCACCTCCACCTCCAATATTAATCAAAATAGAATGATCCAATTGATAATAAATTGGGAATGCGTGAAATAAAATATTTCATCATAAATAGAAATACAAATCCCAGTACCCTTTTTTTTAATTATTTTATCACAACATGTTTCAACATTCATGCCATTTTCAAGTCTTGAATGAGACATGTCAAAACTTGAAAATGGCATGAATGTTGAAACATGTTGTGATAAAATAATTAAAAAAAGGTACTGAGATTTTTATTTCTATTTAATATTACAATTAGCCCTAAACAGAAAAGAGACAACTTTATCAGCCTGCCACATCTTACCGATTTGTCACTTACTTATTTCACATTTTTTAGTTCAAAAATCACTCTAAAAACTAAACTAAACTAATTTTGGACTCAAGATACAATACAGTACTCTTGTTATAAATGTCTAAGAAAATAGCACAATTCAAAATATTTGAAAGTTCCGAAATTTAACCGTCAATAGAGGATTGTCTCATGATTCTTTTCTTATTGCTAATTTTCATAATTTAATTTTGCAATTCACGCAAAAAAATTTATATTCATTCATTATTTTCAATTTTGCATTACCCTCTCACTTCCATTCCTTTCCGAATCGAATTCGAAATATTCTTGTGAATATCTCATAAGTAATGGAGTTCAAAAATGAATGTATTGGCCAAACGTAGATTTTTTTCATACTTCTGAGTTTTGAATTTCGCGTCAAGTGAATGTTGAATAGAATAGGTAGCAAGAGCAAATTGTTTAGCATTGTTACTGTTCACATCACATCTAAAACCATCATTATTTCTCAACCAGAATGTATTTTCTGTCTTTCATACTTACTGCACATTCTTTTTCATCCACTTTTGAGCTCAGTTCAGCAAGTTTCATTATGGATTGTGATTGTCAACTACTTCATTGTTTATCTTCTACTGCTATAAGAAAACATACGATTTGTGTCTTTATTATTCTGGAGAAACTTACTAGAATTTACAAAAGCTCTTGGAGCTGCATGTTTTTGTACTATTTGAAAAACTGGTTCATAGCAAAACCACGTTTCAAAGATAGTATTATAAACATAAAGTTCACTTTTGATAATGCTCACCGTATTTGAATTTGTATATTTCTGTGGAAGCGTTGGATGAGAAGAGTTCTTCTGCTATAGTAATTGCAATAATTGAGATAAGCAATGCATGTACACTGTATACACTACTTGATGCACAAATTTCTTATGTGCTAGAAAGTCTGTGTTCTGTAATGACTCCTCAGTGCCTTCAAATGATTTGGATTCGATCAAGCTCGAATTTTATCTTGAATTTTAGAAATATGACTGTTACATAACTTCGAAGCTAAGCAATGATTGAAAGAGAAATTTAGAATAGTGTTGGCATTCATTTTTATAGGGTGTCCCACATATAAATTACTAAACTCTATTGAATGATTTAATGGGTCAAAATGAAGAGAAGAACAAGATTAACATTTTTTTTCGAATTTCGCTTTGTTTACCAGATATCCGCCATTCTTTATTTCTAAAAAATAATTAATATCTCAAGAACAGTTTGACCGATTGTGTTCATACTTGGCCAATGTTTATTACATTGTTTATACATTATATATACAATGTTTATACATTGTTTATATTTGGTCAATGTAACCTAATAATGGTTCTTACTTTGGCCAAGACATTCAATTATAACTTTCGCTCATTACAAATCGAAATTGTCAAAAAAATCGGACGACGGATAGGCCTACCACCACAGAGTCGATCAGTTGCTTGAAAAAATGTCAATCTATGGCCATAATTATTATCAGCAACTACTGATCAATGATGTGGTGGTCTGGTCTCCGTCGGCGCCGCGCGTCCCATTCATTCATTCATTTATTCGGCAGTCACACTCGATTTGTGATGGAAAGTCTTACAATGAAGCATCCTTGACGTCATTTTTGATAATTACCGTTTTGAAAACGTATGTATGGAGTACTGCAACATATGGAAGTGAGGCGTGGACAATGGGGGTGAGAGAGGAAAGAAGATTGGCTGCATTCGAGGCATGGTGCTACAGAAGAATGATGAAGATCAGTTGGAGAGATATGATTACAAATGAGCAAGTTTTTGAGAGAGTGGGAGAGAACCGGAACTTCTTGAAGTGGATCAAGCAAAGAAGAGCACAGCTGATTGGCCACATCATCAGACATGACACTCTACTGACAAGGATAATGGAGGGAATGGTTGAGGGAAGGAATATGAGAGGAAGACCTAGGCTGGAGTATATGAAACAATTGCTACGGGATATGAGATGTGGATCATACTACGAGCTGAAGCGGAAAGCGGTCGACAGAAAAGCATGGAGAGCTACTGCCAACCAGCCCTACGGCTTTTAACCCAAGAGAGAGAGAGATACATTCTGAGATTTGAACCTAATCTAAATTTCTAATAAAAAGAATGTTTTCATTTCATTTCAAACCGAATTATAAATCAACAAATATGTTTCTTACATTGCACCGAATCAAGAACAGAATGATTCTCATTTCTTGATCTCATGAAATATTTGATTCAATACTCAGTTTTTCCATAAACTAATATTGCTTACTTCTGTCCTTAATTTTTATTTGGATATTCATTCATTTATTAATGAATACGGGCACAACAAGTGAAAGAGTGGTTTTCTCTTATTTACATACTGGTAATTGATGAGTTGTATACTGTTGAATAATATTATGCTTTTTGCGGTGTATTGAATTGACATTTGTATCAGCGAACAAATTTGTGACCGGGCAATGTTTTGCGTTTGAACAGCTGCAGGAGGAGAAGACACGTGCCATTCAGGAGAAGCTGGAGCTTTGCGAGCAGAAGCTGGCTCAGTACGCCAAGTTGCCTGAGATGGAAGAGGAGCTGAAGCAGCGCATGGAGGCGCTCACCCAGGTGAGACCACAGGTACGCCACTCCACTCCACCATCTCAGTCTCAGTGTCCTCTCTCACACGCTTCCTCCTTCTATACAGTGTCCCACAAATGAGTGTCTCCAGCACCAAACAAACCAAACTCGGCCCACAATTATTGTTCCATCATTAAATTAAAAACATACTAGGGCCTATTCTGCTTTATTGTATCTTACAATACATTAGAACAAGTTTTTGTGGTTCTATCTATGCTTTCATAGAATAAAAACGCATAGCCTCGGTTTCATAAATTTTATTGAATTTCAACCGTTAAGCCATGAGAACCAATCAGAGAACCTTCTCTAATTGACTCTCGTGACATTTAATCATGATTAAAATTCAACAGGCTTTTGTGCAACCGGGCCAATAAGTTAGCTTGTTCCAAGGTCTATTTCTGCACTTTGTTCTAGTTTTGCAGTATTTCTTAGCATATCAAGGAACGGGGCTAGAGCACAACAACGTATTGAGTTGTACTCGTGATTTGATTTCTATTATTGAATCAGAATATGAATCAACAATCAGACCAAGCACAATACTTGGTCTTAATCTTCTTGTTCAAGACATCGAATTTTGTTTTGCTTAATGTAAATTTCTCCGCAGTTTTCCTGTAATCCGGCATTTTTGGTTCTTAACAAAAGTAATCACTCAAAGAATGCTTCAAATTGCATTAATCACAAACTCCTTTTTAGATGTATTTAATTCAAACGGTCAATTTCACTTGTGAAATGTTCACATTTCATTCACAAAATGAGACCGTGCTTGAAATATAATATTTAAAGAAAATGTATGATTAACGGAAAACTATGAAGTTGACATTTTGCCATAAACAATTATTGTGGTTTGCTTTAGCTCGTTCAACTACGTTATGGTTCTGTGCTAACTCATTGTCGGGACACTCTGTATATATATATATATATGCCTGATCACACTTCCCCCTAATCTCTTCCTGGTGGTACCGGACTAGTATTCTAACTTCCCAAATTACATTTTATGCAAATTAGATCAACTTTATGAGGTAAAGAGTTTGAATTTACTTTTTTCAATGCTAGTAATTGATGAAAATATAATTAGTAGTTTAGTAGCCTACTATAAGACTTCAAGTAAACTACTAATTATAATTAACAATGATTCTTTGTAATAAAATTCAATGACTAATATTAATGGTTTCGTATTTAAATATATAAGAAATAGCAACCTACTTTGTGGTATTGATGTCAAAAATAGAGTTCTTCAATTACCACAATATTAAGGCTACTACAATTATTGTAGGAAATTATTATTATTATTTCTATGGTGAAAAGTGCTACTCAAGAATATCAAGATTTCTATTGAAATATATTCATTTTTATCAATTAGAGCTCGTCTGCTGAAAATGAATTTCCTACATGTATGTTTTATCATTTTTGGTGATTATCACTGTTGAGATCTAGCCATCTCAACTTCTTACCTCATAAAGCTTGAATTTATCTTCAACCCTTGACTGTTTATTCTCAAAAATTCTAACTATTTTCGATGGCACACAATCTCTATTGTCCAGTTGATTTGATCTCTGCACACCTTTAAACCAAGAATGACTAATAATTAGTAAACTAGACAAATTTCAATTCATTTGATAGTGACTTGATGTTTCTTATCAATCCTTCTTTAATCTAAATTACTATTTTGTATGGTTACCCTATACTCTCTTAAAGTATAAGCATGGTGGAGGATTTCTCAAAATAACGTTTCAGCTCTTAACCTTTTCGGGTTCAGAAAAATAAAAAATAGAAATGGAATGAAAGTCGTAAGGTTTTGCAATATATTTGCAATTTTGTACCACTCTTAAATTTTCAAGGAATCTTTTTTCTATTGAATGTTTTTAATTTAAGTAGGAATCATGTAATGTATTTATATTATCTCAATTCTATCCCACAATAGTACCATTCAATGGATTAAATGATTAATAATTATAACTTGAAATTCAGTCTTATTAAATTCAGTTGATGGACTTAGTTTATAATATTGTTGTTATTGGGTTAATGTTTGATTAGTACTGAATGCTTAGAAGTTTTAGTCACTGTTTAAAGTAGAATTTTCCATTATAAATCATATTGGTTAAATAATAATTAATAGCTTTTATTCCAAGTAGAATACTTACGTACCATGAATTTCCCTCAATTATTTCCTGTATTATGTAGTTACAAAATTTGGGAGCCTTCTGCTTTATAGTTGAAATAAATTACTCAGTAAGTGAGATAATTCTTGATTCTTTTACTCTGTGTAGAATTCAGGCGATATTGAGTACGATTTTCTCTCAATTCAATTGCAACGGATTGTTCTATTAAATTTGCTACATCTATTTTTCGAAGTACGAATATCTATCCCAATTATTGAAAGTTCAAAGTTTCAGTCGATTATAACACTTTTCAATCAATGGCCGGCCAGGTATCCAAGTTGACTAAGGCGTTGCACCCTTCAGTCTGCTAGTGCTACCTGGTCGCGGGTTCGAATCCGCCGAATCCCATCGAATAGGCATGGACGTTTATCATCTCAAAATTCACCCTCGCACTTTCCATTACCCATGCATGCACAGACAAAAAGCTCATGTGGGCATCAACCGCAATTAAAAAAAAAAATGATTTCAAGTTCATGTCCTATTACAACATCTATGTTACTTATAATGTATGATACATTACATGGTAGGAATGAATAGATCCCAGTCAATGGCTTTTTCTATTATGTACGCTCTTAATTTCTAACTCATTAGATAATGAGGGGAATTTCATAGGGCAGAATTATTGTAGAATGAGAATGAATAAACCATATTATTATTATGAATGAATAAATAATTATTTTCAATAATATATTTATAATGTTGAATTACGAAGCTCTTTGTTTCCTGGAGCTCATTTCTCCAATCCAAAATACTAAATTCTAAACTATATTAAAAGATCTGCTTGTGCTTCTTAAATAGGAAGTGCAGATACTCCGACTCTATAATTTTTTCCAATTAGATCTCCAATCTTGAACATTTTCGAAACTATTCAATCGAATAAATGTTAGGTACTTTATAATTTGATATTAGGAGTGGAAATTGTGTGTCATAGAATTTGTCATTATAAAATTGAGATGATTATTAATACTAGTCTGGCTCCACTTTTGATGTTGTATTAATAATGTTCTTGTTAGATGTTTGATATTATAATTAACTCTAGAACATTGAACAAGCAATAAACTCAGTAGTTGAAACTTATTTCGAATATTAGGGTGACAAATGGCTCAGAAACTCATTAAACTTCTTCTGAAATAAATTTGTTAATTGGATTCTATTTAGTGAAACAAAGAAAGTTACCTCATTCTGTATACATAGTTGAAAATATTTCGTCATACCATTCTCAAACTTGAAATGTAGTTTAATTATTCAAGCTTTACTCATGATTGAATTGATAATCAAGACAATCAACTTGGAGAATCCAATTAAGATTGTGAATATTGCAATCATTATCCAACTTTATAAATTCAATTGTATCCTTTTCACCTTTTGTCATATTAGGAGTAATTAGTGAACAGTTTCTTTGTAAAATAACTTTGTCAATTGCATGTATTGTATGCTATTTTTCCTATTATATGATGGAAATTAATTTATTTTTAAGAAGTATTGATGAAGAGGAAGATTAAAAACATGTTTCTAATCAATTTCTATTATAGTTTTTACAGGTAATTCTAATTACAATGCAATTTAGATGTATTGCATTGAGGGTCCAATGCTCGTGTTGTCTTAAAATTTTGATTGATCCTTTGGACAAAATTCTTTTTATTTTTTGACACATACATTCACTACACACATGCCTAAATTCAAATCTTCTGTCGAAGATTTTATTTTTGAAAATTATAATTTCTGAGCCATCTGTCAAATAATGAAGGACATCATGAGACACAAACATCAATACTCACAGCCCATATTTGTATAGAGAGTGGAGTGGTCATAACTGTACACGTTTAAGGGATATTTCTTAACTGTTGTTATAACACTGTCTGATATCGATTTCACTTAAACTTATGGGTGCATTAAATTGATATATTATCGTATAATAGTACTCAATTTAGAAATTATTAATGTTTAATGTTCGTGAATTTATTCTCAGATTTATGTTGATCCATGTGACATATAAAACCTTGAATACATTATTGAAGAGAAATTATCAACTTGTAAATTTATTCAACATTATCTCAATTTAGGTGTATACAAAACTTCAATGAAGTATACGAATATGTATTATCTATATCCTTTGCTGTGGGGTACCTACCTATATAAATTCAACACACTTTGAAACACTCGCCTTATTGGCAAAGGAAGCATTGACATTGACTGAATGGTTTGAAGAGCATTTTGAATTTTCAACATTGACTTGTCATGTAGTTAATATTGAGGCTGCATTATTCCATCGAGTTGCTTTCAAGTTTTTCATATGCATGGAAATAATAAGAAAATATTCTAGTTAAATATTCAATTCATAAATTATTGTTATTTAACAGAAGCTTGCTTATCCGTAAGATTTTTTCTTTATCAAATTGTTTGCACATCTCATTTCAATTTAAAATACGGTATAACATTTTTACTGAATTATTGTGGTGAGAAAAATTACTCTCTAAACTTTTATTCTTTATCATGCATGTGAAATTCCTCATAAATCCCAGTCTACACAACTGAATTCCGGTGCAGTGCACTGTATATTATGATATAATATATAGATATGCACCTCTATCTAATTATCTATTAATTCCTACTTAAAGTTGTCTCATTATTATTTGATTATTCTCTTTCTGGTTAATTGATGGACTAGAAAATAGTGCTTTAGTAGAACAATTTGGTTCGATGTGATGCATGCTTTTTATTGATGGAAGACTTGTTACATTAATTACTAGGGATATTAGTACCGTATTAAAAATTCAAACTGTATCCCACCTAACTGTTTGAAACTAATCTATTTTGAAATTAATGCTGTTCTCTACCACGGCAAACTTGCCATAATAACCATTGACATTTGCCATTTGAAACAAATGTAACTTCAACAGAGAATATTTGAATATTAAAATGATTAATAGACACATCATAGTATCAGACAAACATCGACATCGTATTAACAAATTAGTTGTTTTTATAGAATTGTTGATTTTTGTGAGAATCTTAAGTATAACTTTGTTCGAGTAAACTGTCACATGCTTTGAGGAGCATTTGAGAGAACGTAACTTCTAAGAAGCCTTCTTTTAGATTCGTTTTTTATTAATCGATGAACTGTAATTCAAATAGGAAATATTTCATTAGAACTTCACTAAAGGACTTATTATCACGTCTATAATTCAATGAATACACAAGCAAACAACAATACAAATCAATCACATAAGTAGAATATTATTATGTAAAGTGATGTTGAAAAGGTATCACTGGGTTGCACTGCACCAAGCTACACACATCTAAATACGGTATCAGCAAAATAAAAAGCTGCTAAAATATTTAAGTAATCACCTATATTCAAATAAACGTTGCTGATCTCGAATTGTGAAAGAGGGCATAAATACATTTTGTTGAAATTATTCTATAACTGTGGTAAATATTGAGAAGTTTAATGTATTACATTCAATCATTCAGGCCTATTTAATTGTTATTCCTATTTCATGTATAAATAAATGAATCGCCCGTCTATACGGTTAATGTCTGCTGTCTATACCGTAATTTAAAACTTGAATTGCAGTAATATAAAATAAAATGTATTAGGTGATCATAAACATTTGATCAGAAAATCATCAAGTAAGCATTGCATGGTGTCTGCTTGTTTTACTCAAACGACTAATTTCTATTGAACAGAATTGGATTAGAAATAATTTTTATTTCTATGGTAACGATTTCTATGGGACAATGGAACATGATATAGAACATGGATGGTTTGAGAACTGATCACAATTGTAATACATTGATTTGTATTTGGATGTATGTAAGTTGGTGATGTTGATTGTGGGTGCGACTAGGCTCAGGAGAGGCACGGCACGGCCGAGGATCGCATCCAGCGGCTGGAGGGGCAGGTCGACGAGAAGAACGCAGAGATCCTCAGACTCAACCAGAGGCTCAAGATGAACGAGGAGCACAACACCAGGCTCTCTACCACTGTAGATAAACTACTATCAGGTAATCTATCCAACCAACAACAACATCTTTCGTTGTTCACATTCTGTTGATATACTAAATTGATAGTATTCTAATTGTATACTGAAAGTATTATTTCTATTTATTTACCAATTCGATTGTATGGTTAATGCCTGATAACTACAAATGTGCTGAAACTCAAGTCAGGTTGATATACTGTATTGAAGCTGATAATTATAGTATTACTCCATTTCTACATGAAAAATACTCAATTAATCTTTCTGTCATAATTTATTGTAGCCTATATATGGTATAGCTGAAGATGTGGCAGGTGTTGTCATGAATCCTGATTCTATAATTTAAATTTATTTTAAACAAATATAGTGGTATTGACACCATTAACGTCTTATTCTCTTATTGATTTATCGTTCAATCGATTATCAGGAAATTTTTATCCTATAGCAGGCAGGTTGGCATTTACAAAATTCAATTAAAAGACAATATTGATATCTAAGTACAGAACCAACAAATCATACATGAGTAGCAAAGTACTGAAACTCAACTCACGTAGGTAGCCTATACTGTATTGGAGCTGATAATTATACAGAGTTGTGCAGAGGAAACGCATGTTTTTCGAACAGCCAGTACTCGTCAACGGGAGAGGGTAATGCCCTGGAACGAATGTTGGCAGACGACCCATACTATGCCATTTCAGTTGCTATGAGCGTTGGAACGTACAACATCGTGTGTTCGCTGTTAAGCAGTTTTTTTTTAGAAACAATGAATCTGTAGTCACAGTGCAACGCTTTTTCGTCAATATTTTAGAGTTGAGGGTCGAGGTGCAATGTCCGATCGAAATACTGTACTCCGATGGGTTGCAGCGTTTAGAAGTACTAGTTATGTGATGAAAAAGAAACCACCTGGTCTTCCCCGTTCCCCGGAAAGTGTAGACCGAGTCAGAACGGCAGTTGTTACTAGTCCTAGACGATCGAATCGACGACACTGACTCGGTCTACATTTTCAGGAGTACGAACTGAACGGGAAAGACCAGGTGGTTTCTTTTTCATCACATAACTAGTACTCCTAAACGCTGCAACCCATCGGAGTACAGTATTTCGATCGGACATTGCACCTCGACCCTCAACTCTAAAATATTGACGAAAAAGCGTTGCACTGTGACTACAGATTCATTGTTTCTAAAAAAAAACTGCTTAACAGCGAACACACGATGTTGTACGTTCCAACGCTCATAGCAACTGAAATGGCATAGTATGGGTCGCCTGCCAACATTCGTTCCAGTGCAATACCCTCTCCCGTTGACGAGTACTGGCTGTTCGAAAACATGCGTTTCCTCTGCACAACTCTGTAGTATTACTCCATTTCTACATTAATAATAATCATATACTACTCACTTTAATAATTATACTCACTCTCTGTGTAGTAGTGAAGGTGAGGGATATTGAATGAAAATGTTTGAAGTTTATTCATTCATTGAATATACAATTATTATACTTATATGAGAAGGCACAACAGGATTAGACCCCAAACTGTCCTTTGTCAAACTATCACAACCATTTACAAATTACAACAATTGAAAGATGGTTACAATGACTACTTCATTTACATATTACTAGAGATTGATAATTGTTGTGTAACAGGCACAAGTATTTTTCGATTTTTTAATAAATGAGAAATTGTGACAGCTTGAAGTTTTCATTCAATGCACATTATTTTATTTAATTGAAATGTTTAAAGATCCAACATATTTCAATATTTATATAAAACTATATTATATTGTTTATCTATGAGTATTATGTTCGCCCTGGTAGAAAGTGGAAAACCCAAGTCGTGAAGTTTTTTCACTTTGCCATTTAATATAAAGCAATTTACAAGTTATTGTTAATTATCAGATTATTATTAATTTCTGGGTAAACCAAGCACTTTATATACTATCTTATTGGATATAGGGGGTTCAACACTTGAAGTCCAATGTAATATTATAATTATTTTTGTACTTATTATTATTAAACGAAAATCCAAATTAAATGCTGTAATTCACCCCAAAGACTTCTGCTACTGCAAATATTGACAACAGGGTAAACAGCTAGATGGAAATTCGATGAGCGCTACTATTCAAAAATTATTTGTCAGCCCGACATATTTATTACAGTAATTTAAAATATGAGTGACGACGGGTGCTTGATACTGCAGTTGGACTTCTTAGACGGGTAGGATAAGTTTTGTAGACTAACATCTCCATCTCCATATTTTCTATGTTTGCATTTCTTAGACTGTTGAGTTAAATGTTGGGTCCATTCATCAGTAATATCTCCTTTTAATTCCAAAGTTTGAAATCATCCTTGAGAAATATGCGAGTATATTAAATTCTCCATTTACGAATTACTTTTTGTTCCAGAATCAAATGAAAGATTACAAGTTCATTTGAAAGAACGTATGCATGCGCTTGAAGAGAAGAATGCGCTCCAACAAGAGCTGGAAAAAACTAGGAAAATTGCTGAAGATTTACAAGCTGAGAAGGTGAGATAGTAATTTCCGAAACAAACTTTGCTATTTCTTATTCCCTATTTTCTTGAAAACATTGATGATTTTCTATTGATGATAATTCGATCGTATTATACACATTCGTTTGAAACAGAAACTCTGAATAATTAATTTATAGTTGTGATTTCTCAATCATGCTCATAATATGTTTACTATTTTTATATAAATTTTGTTCATAGTTAACGTTGTTGAGTAATTGGTACATTCATTTACTAATGGTTAATTTTCTAATACGATTCCCATCAAATATAATTAGATATCAGTCCATATCTAATTGGTTACGAGGCATAATCGATTGCTGCTATTGTAATAAAAAAATAATCTCCCATCCATCATCGTAATATTATTATTTTATAAAAATAGCGGTGTCATATTTAAATGAAAATAGATCTCTAAGTATACTTTTAAAAATTATTTAGTCACAACATGTTTCGGCTATATGATGCCATTATCATGTGATTGGAAAAAAATTATAATGGAAGCCGGAACATATTATTACTAAATAATTTTAAAAAGGGTACTTAGATTTCTATTTTCATTTATATTCAAGAGTAGCCCTAAAGAAAACTAGACAGTTTGATGGTGTCGTATTGTATACTGTTTTCGAAACAAAGATCTATTTGTAGTGTTCTAGTAATAATTTGAAGTATGTGCTATAATTTAATGTAAATATTCGCTATCAGGTAGAGTAGCTCAACCATCTTGAAGCTAAAATTTATTCTCATGCCCTCTCAACTCTTATCCATATTTATATGACAATCTCTTTCATTGTGTACTCGTGACCAATCTTCATTTTTTATGTGTTTCTTTTTTTCAGAATGAGATAGTTAAGGAATTAGGTAAAGCAAGATTAGAAATAGATAATGTTAAAAGGCAAATGCTACAGCAAGAAATATCTTTCAACATCCAACAAACGGAGGCACTAACAAGGTGAATATAATGCTATTATTTAATCTATTTAGAATGATTTATTACCTGTTTCATACAGAAGCTAGGAAATTGTTGTAAAAACGAAAAGTAATTATTGATTCCAGAATTACGAATATAATGCAAACATAATTACGGAATACGAAAACATGTTAAAATCCAAGTTTTGGAATAATTTTAGTTTCATCCATTGTAATTAAAATATTTTGAAATTCTCTCATATTTCTTAATTGTTTTAATACAACTAAATTACTTGAGATGAGTAAGGTCATGTTTCTATAGTTATTTTTATAGTCATCTAGTAAAAAAAAGATCAATGAATCAAGATTATGATCAATGTAGAACTTTCTAGAATCTATGTAGTTCTAAACGTCTTCTTTCTTCAAAGTTCTTAACTTCTTTGCTAACAAATGTCTGATATATTAATCAAATCGTGGGTAATTTAAAACTTTGTATTTGGAGCTTTTCTCTGGAGAGATAAAAATATTTCATTCAATAATACATGAAAAGGAATCTTGAAAGGATATCTTTATTGATTATTTCTGTTCCTATTAATTGTTATGATGTCGATAATTTGGTGACTGAAAGGATTTATAAATTGAAGATCTCACTATAAGATGACTATATGTCAATTCCTGTGAAAAGTGATTAGGTAATTGAGATAAAGTTTTTAATAAATTACTTGAAAGCAATAAATTGCTCCGCTTTCATTCAGTGTATACTATACTGTACAATTCACTCAAAAACAATATTTCTTTCAAATTCAGTGAATATTTGTGTAATATACTGTGAATACTCAGTAATGTAAAGTGTACATTGTTCGTATAACTATATTCTAATTGGTTATTGGAATTTGTAAATTTACTCAAAAACGTTTTTCAACAAACTTATAGTTGCTTTTCTTTCTCTTCTTCTGTTGTGTTTTGTCTAGTTGCTTGAGAAGTCTACATCATCAACCTTTCTACGTCCACTCGTACGTTTTTCGTTACATACAACAATAAATTTGACTGACTCCCCTAACGATTATTGAGGCTTACTGTTTTCCACCGTAGTAGTCTTGTTGGTTAAATGCGAAAATCCGATCGCTTGTCTTTCTCAAATACCTAGAAAATGTCTTGCAAAGTTTTTTGACAAAAAATTTCGTTTCCACCACTTCACTTGATCTACTTTCTCCTAGCTACCAGCTACCAATGTCACCTGAATAAACTGGACAGTCCCCATTTTACAACAGCTAGAATGTACCATTTCAACGTACTTGCTTAACCTACAAGCTTTCACGCTTTTTCCTAGTACGGTAATTTCGTCTGTATAATACGTTGATTAGAAAAAATATAATTTAAAAACAGAAGTTCAATTAAAGGGGTTTAAGATGCATTCATATTATTTACCTTCATTCTTTAGTTTTGTTTACAACACGTATCATAACAAATGTTTGGAAGAGAAAAAATTGAGTAACCTTGAGCTATTTCTCTACCAAAATCAGATAAAATTACAATTTTACTCTAAAAAGTGTACTTATAGTCCAGGCAACGAATGCTCAAAAAAGATATAGAGGGAAAAGTTTAGAACACAATTTTTGACCCCGCAGCTCTTTCAAGGATAGTAAGAGGGTAAACCTATCAAAAGTCCTCACTGCTACCCCCTGTGCTAAGGGGGTGGGGTTCTAAAGTACCATTTTTTTTGCACATATCTCGAACAATATGCGTCATTCCAAAATTTTTGGTGTATACAAAATAGCCTAAAAATTTCATTCGTAACATTTTCCCATAAATCTCTCCTAGTTTTCTAGATATGAGCTCTCGAAGGTGTCACATTTTGAAGAAAACGTCTTCCGGCTCCGATTTTTTCATCTTTTTGGCCTTTAGCAGCTTTAGTGTTGAGTGTGAAATTCTCAATACAGCAACAAAAGATCATTTTACAATGTAATTTGGACACAATATCTGGAATACAATCTTTGACTCTGCAGCTTCATTAAGACTAGTTAGGAGCTGAACATATTAAAAATCCTCATCCTAACTTCTGTGCTAAAGGTGCAATACTGTCTAGTTGATACTTTAGAATACACAAGTTGATACTTGTTGCAGTATTGAGAATTCCACACTCAACACTAAAGCTGCTATTAAAAAATTATGGAAAGCATTAAATGGGAATATAATTCATCAAATTGAAGAGAATTGAATCCTCTTCAACCCAACGTTCAGTACTTATTTTTTCGATGCATTGTTGTTGAGTAATAAGCCCTGAAAGTGCAAAAAGTTGGAAAAAACTGGCTTTTCGAAGATTTTACACTTTTAAAAGTGAATATCTTGTAAACTAAAGGAGATATGACCAAACTCCATTATACAAAACTTGTAGGAAATTCATCAAGGTTAATTTTTGTTCAGTTAGTCATGTTGCTGAAATGGATAGTTTCAAAGATACATGCGTGTAAACCAGAAATGGAAAAACGCAACTTTTAAACCACCCTTATCCCTTAAGCACATGGGGTAGGGATGAGGACTTTTGATATGTTTACCTTCTAACTAGTACAAACAAAGCTGCGAAGTCAAAAATTGTGTTCCAAACGCTCCCTCCAAATTTCCCTGTCAAAATTGATCTCTTGTTGTTGAACTGAAGATTCTACACCCAACACTATAACGGCTGCAACAGTTGTAGGGAGATGCGTAAAGTAATGTAATAATACATTAAATTGAAGAGAATATGATGCTCCATAAGCTCATGATTAGCAAGGATTTTTTCAATCAATCGTTGAAAAGTTATAAGGGCAAAAAAATGAAAAAACCGGAGCTGAAAGGATTTTTCTTCAAAATGTAACAACTTTGAGAGCTCATACCTAGAAAACTTAGAAAACTAGAAGATATATGGGAAAATGTTACGAATGAAACTTGTAGGTTAATTTGTAAGCTTTAATTTTATATTTGACATAAATTTACGATAGACGCATATTGTTCGAGATATGTGCAAAAAACCAAAATATGGTACTTTAAAACCACCCCCACTCCCTTAGCACAGGGGTTAGGAGTGAGGACTTTTGATATGTTTACCCCTTTACTATCCTTGAAGAGCTGCGGGGTCAAAAATTGTGATCCAAACTTTTCCCTCTATAATCTTACGTTGACTGGACTATTATTTACAAAGTATAAATGAATTGCAATGAATTAAAGTATTCTTTTAATCATAATACTTATTGCATACTCATTTTCAATCACGATTGTTTCTCATTCAAGTTTAAAAATACCATAAATTCAGAAGAAAGTATAATTTTTACTCTTTAGTTTCAACTCCAATATATTTATTTCAAAATACAATTTCAATAAAAACATTATAGCCTACATAATATATTTAATTCCTCTAGCTATTAGCTTTTTTAAGAGTTATCATGGCAATTGAAATGAATTCAGTTATAATTTTTTTCAAAAAATGTCCTTAACATCAATGGTAAAATAAAATGGACATTTTAGAATTATACTTGAAGCTGTGTTTGTCATTATATTAATTTCAGTTATTGAAACCAGTGATAAAAAATGATGAGTAATCGCGATACACAACGTATTATACAACGAAAATATTGTATTTGAGTGTTGAGTTTGAAATTACGTACACTGCTAGCTTACAATTCATAAGGTTGCTAAGACTTCATTGTAAATTCTCATTCACAACTCATTTATTCTATTCTACTACCGCTCCATCTAATGGTGTGGCTTCACTTTGTCTGCATATCTGATTTGAATATTTCATTGATGTAACTTTTCATTGCTTGTTTGTTTCATTTCACCTCTTCTTATGACTATACTATTTTCAAAAATGTATGTTTTTCAATGGAATAAGATTATGTACAATGTGATGATGAAAATTCATTTTTAAAATTTGTTTCATTGGTTTAGAAGAACCTACTTTCCTTGTAATGTATGTGAGTCATGGCCTTAATTTTATTGAGTTTATACAAATGTTTTCTTATTTCTTATTTTTTTGGTGAGTTGGGTCGGAATGTCTACTTTTAATCTTTTGAAATGAACCATATATTTTGAACTATCGACTAATAAGATATTTTAGAACTATAAGACTATTCAAATAGCATATCCTATCCTCATAAACTCGAGGATATAGGTATTTTTCATAAAACTGAAAAGTCTCGATGAGCATACAAGTTTCATGATAATAGGCAACAATATTGGACAAAAGAGATCTTTTAAACTCTTGGCAATCAATAGTTATTTCACTTACTTTGTAGATAGTCTCCTTCAGTGAAATTCGATTTTGTGAAATTTCATGTGTCTTCTTATTTAATTAATATTTTTCCAATTCAAAACGAAAATAGATTATGACAGGACGAATATTTTTTTATGAATCTTGTATTGATTATCAATTTGGCTAGTCATCTAGAGCGTAGCTGCAGATGTTGGTTTACGTTCTCATAAATTGCAATCTCACATGACAAGAAAACCCTTTGGACTGTTTTGGGACGGTTTCTGTTCTTGAAAAAACAGTACTACAAAACAATTGATAATTACCTCTGTATAGTTATTGAAATTACAATACAGCTCATGCTTATTAATTGTTGACGTACGAACTCTGATTATTGTAGAAGTGAAAGTTGAAACGCATGTTGGAAACGTTGACATGTGAACACTGAGATTTGTGTTTGTTGTTGCAGGAGTTTATCGCCAAGTGGCGGCGGCGACCCATCTAGTTTTGTACGTAGTTCAAGTCATTCTAGTTTTGAAACGCATTCGCTGCAGAGGAGGCAGCACAAAAGCAGGGTATCGGCCCTCGACGACGACAACACCAAAGTCAGTATTATTCAATCAGAAACACCATTATCATATGCCTCATCAAGTCTACAATTAAGCCTCCACCATTCTCATAAAGATTTTATTTATAATTAATCAGAATTATCATTCTAATATGCCTCATGAAGATAATAAAATATAATTTCTGTTGAACATTCCATTAAATCTATCAGCAACAAGGAAAATACTTTTTTATTAGTCCGTATTGATGTATTTTATTGTTGAAATCTAGTGTTATCCAACTTACCTTTCCATCAAATTATTGATGTTATGTATTCCGTTGCTACTTTCCTCTTCATTCTTTATAGAGTTCATAGAATATTTAGCTAGATTGACAATCACTATAAACTTGAATCTAAACCAACATTCAATGAAATCTACACAAATAAATCCCATTTGAGGCCCCCATTAAGGTGCGAACAGAACGAGTGGGTCGCGGAATAGATTTTGGTTTTGATCGATGTCTCTAATCAGCTTGCAATGATGAAAAACATTTATTTATTTATTTATTCGTTGATATAATATACAAATCGTATGAATATGATCGGGATAGAACAACAGGCATAGCCCAAAACTATTCTGTTCCCAAATTTTTATAAATAATGAAATGTCCGAAAAAATAGGTTATGTTCTTACTGAGGAAATTTAAAGTTCAAAGTTCTGTCCAAGAATATATATTAGCTAGAAATTTTGAATTTAGAATGATTAAAATACCAAATTATAGTCAAATTTTGCACTTAATATCACCGCACTTTGAATAAATTAAGTTATTTCAGAAAATGTTGAAGCCAAAAATATACACACAACTTTCAACTAGGCACAGCTGTTACAAACTCAACTATTTGAACGTCAAGTTGCTGAATCGAGACTGAACCGCCGCACTGTTCACTACCTTGCTTTACAATGTGCTTGTCTTAGATCGCGAGTGCGTCCTACACCTGAAGCTAAACATTGGCTTGACCGTTTTGTTTGTATTCCAACACTGTCATTAAATAGTATCGTACAGTCGCATATCTATTATCAGAGATAGTTGATAAGCTGACCGTTTATAGTAATGACATCTAGCTGATTTGTCAAAATTTAAAAATGTACATTGGCTTGATAAACACTAAACTCTTATCTAATAAAGTATATCAATCAACTCTTTCCCTTTTTCTGAAAAAGAAAGTAGTGTTTATGTAAAAAAGGGCGGACATTATTCAACAATTTCTTAATCAATTAAACTAAAATGTTACTAAATTAATGTGGATAACATTTAAATATTATAAAATAAGAATACATTGAATAAATAAATGAATATGATATTTTGTACCAGATTTTCCCCGTGATATAAAATCGAAGATAATACATATGATTAACCAGTCTAAATATTCATGCCAGTTTTCACCAACCTTGGTCAAGGCATTTGAACATGGTTAAAGTCTATCCGATGATCAAATCATCAATAATTCCTTCCACCAACACCAGTTACGTTCAACCACGGTCAAACCAATGGTTAAGTTTGACTGCCGCCGAACGGGCGATCAAATTATTTGAACACGGTCAAAAGACTGGTTCGATCAATTTCCTTGCTTGTTTGTATGTTTTGTTTTTGACGCAATGAAAAATTTCAAAGTTTTTAGTGCGATTGAATTTAGTTGTAGTAAGTTATTTGTTAGGGTTGTTTTCTGAATCTTTTAATTAGTAAATTATTATAGTATAGAAAATAAAGGAAGATTTCGAATTGAAGATTTGCTTTACTCTTTTATTACACAGTAGGCCTATATTATTCAATCCTTAGATTAACCTTGTTGCTTCAATGTATCTCATTAGAGTTGGAATGTTCTTTTGTTCATAAACAAATTGTCAAAATTGATGGTGATTTGTAAATCTCGTTGTATGATAGTATTCAATTCATATAAGAAATATTATTATACATTATTATAGATGTGTGACTATACAAAACGTCTTTGCCAGTGGCGTATATAAAAAGAGGGCCCAGGGGCCCGTTCCCCCCCCCCCCCGAAATAATGAATATGAAGAAAAATCAGTAGAGTTATTACAGAAAAAATTACAGTAATCTGAATTTTTGACGGCCTGACAGTAAAGTAAAAAGGGCATTCAGCGCAAATTATCCTCTGAATATGAGCAGCAAAACTGATATTAAATAGGGGTGTTACTATATTTACTATATTACAGCATTTAATTGGGATTTTCGTTTAATAATAATTATCAATTCATTAGCATTTAAATAATTGCAATATCTCAGTAATTTCCATTCATCAAAATGAGATGTAACCAATAGCAAGCCAGCTAACATGTTGGCCAACTTCAGAAAAGTACAGCTAGGTTAGGAGTTGACCATGTTAGGATTGGACCGACGGTGTTTTGATCAATCCCGTTGTTGGTGGAACAGTTGTATGTTTGACTTACAAATTTGACATGGTCCAATTGACCATAGCTAGGCTATATTTTTGAGGGTAGTGAAACCGGACATTAGTATCTTAATATTTAGTCACATATCATGGTCAAGTGTAAAAGAGTTTCATCTCATAAATTAATAGCAATTCAATACAATCAGATTGAAATTGGCGTGTTCGCGGCGCGTAAATCTGAACACAGCTTAACGTCTCGCGTAACGTTCATAATCGGAGCGTGTTCGTGGCGCGTAAATCTGAACACAGCTTAACGTCTCGCGTAACGTTCATGATCGGAGCGTGTTAGTGGCGCGTAAATCTGAACACAGCTTAACGTCTCGCGTAACGTTCATGATCGGAGCGTGTTGGTGGCGCGTAAATCTGAACACAGCTTAACGTCTCGCGTAACGTTCATGATCGGAGTGTGTTCGCGGCGCGTAAATCTGAACACAGCTTAACGTCTCGCGTAAACTTCATGATCGGAGCGTGTTCGTGGCGCTTATATCTGTACGCACCTTTACATGTTTATTGTTTCGATTCATTCTATATTTTGACGATACACTATTTGATACAATCAACTTATTGAACAACATTGTGTGAATAAATAATTCTATTTGATTAGTGTATGTTTGTTGTTGAGTATAGGGCGGATGGGGCGTGGAGAGGAGTGAGCAGGAGTGGGAGAAGCTGCAGCAGGCTCACGTGTTGGCGAACGTGGCTCAGGCATTCGACGTGGGGGGCAGTGACGTGGATGACGTGGACAATGAGAGCATATTCAGCACCAACGACATGCTCTCTCCCACCGGCCACACCGACGCACAGACCCTCGCCATCATGTTGCAGGAGCAGCTCGACGCAATCAACAACGAAATCAGGTAGACAATAAATGTCATCTCATGAGACCATCGGTCCAATCGACAGTATCCCTATGACAATATCTATACTATCCACAGCCACCTTCAATAAATGTGGATAGGTCCTATCGACAATATCAGTATGAAAATATCGATACTATTCACAGCCACCTTCAATAAATGTAGATAGGTCCTATCGACAATATCCGTATGAGAATATCGATACTAACCTTTTTTCGACCTTCAATAAATGCCATGCCCCTTTGTAAGACTCACGTTGTAAGGTCAGTGGAAATGATAGGAAGACATTGTTGTTAATTGTATGTGCCCACCGCCTTCTACAGTACATAGCTGTACATAGTACATAGTACATAGCTTGAATCTATCCCGGTTAATTGGATCCATCGAGCTCGAAATAGAATCTGGAGAAGACAATAATTGAGAAGGAAATGTTTCGACCAATTTAGTCAGTTTGTTTTTTCATGTAGCAAAGCAGCCAAGGTGCACTCAGTGTTGTACCAATCCATATGTATTTCATTTTATTTACAAGGCAGTGCATTGAGTATGTTTTTTATAATTCAAATTGAAGTTAAAATAAATTATATTTAATTTTTTTACAAAAATAAAATTCAATTTCGAATTGAATTAGAATGAAAACATCATCTAGTACAGTATCCTTTAATATTGTTGCTCTCAAGTGAAAATGGTTCTCATGAGTTATGCACTGATAAATTATAATAGGGTACTGTACTGGATTTTTTCAATTGAAAGAGCGTTAGCGAGTTCTCACTTTTGACTCACTGAAAGCCAAAGTTGTTGTCCGTCTGTATGTATGTTCCATAATAAATTTGAGAGAATTGATCAATCTGCTTCACATTTTGAACAAGTATTCTTCCAAACCTTTTTACATGTCAAGCTCATTGAACAAGAAAATTGACTCACTTCTTTGTCCTTTTTGAGGATATAAAAATAACATTGAAAGTTCATAAGAAAAAAAATTGTTTTGATTTATCATTTAGTCAGCTGCATGCAATTACTACAATATTTCCATTCATTAATTCATAGCATCAGATATTTGGGAGCTATTACTGTAGGAAATATTTCATTTTGAAAGTTACCATCCCACACATTATCTTAACATGTGTTTAAAATGTTATTAATTAAAGTAAAAATTTCACAAAAAATAAACATACAGGCCCGGTTGCACAAAAGCCGGTTGAATTTCAACCGTGATTAATTTAACGAGAATCAATCAAAGAAGGCTTTTTTGAAAATACGGCTTTTCTGATTGGTTTTCGTGGAATTAATCAGGGTTAAAATTTAACCGTCTTTTGTGCAACCCGCAATCAGTCATCGAAATGGGCTCAAAGAATTATGTTGTGTAAAAAAGAAAGTTGTAAAAACGAAAATAAACAGAAGTCTATAAAGTTATTTGGGAGGATCCTATTTCGAAATTGAAGATATCCTACAGTACACAGACAGTCTTTTATGCATTGATACATGATTTCAGCTGCTTAATTTGCAACACAATTTATAACTTTCACATCAACAAACTGAAACGGCTTGAGATATCAATGTGCGTTTTTGCCATTAATTTTCTCTTGTATCGAAATCATGTATCACATGACCACCCTCTCATTTAAAAAAATGAATTTGGATTGATATGAGGGACAAAAATGTAGAAGCGTCAGAGTAAATTTCCATTTCAAATAGGATCCCAAATGAAACTTACTGTCAAATAATTCTTGTGATAGAAATGTTTAGCTGTTCCATTATTTCCACCAACTATGTATACTTGAAAGTTGCTGGTTTCAAAGATTACAATACAGCAGTTCGTGAGCGAGTCCTCCAGCCCAGGGGGTCACTAGTTTAATTTAACTTTTTCCTATATAATTTTTAATTTTATCAATGAAAAAATATTTTATCTTACAATTTGAAGCTATTCCACGTGCAACGCTTCAGAGGAGTATTTACAATTTATTACAATGCCTACAGAAGTATATCACAAACTATATGAAAAAATCATTTAACAGACGTTACTTTTCGTACGTAATAAACTTTACTACAATTTTCACCTCTCTAATTATTAAACTGGCAACATCCAAGGTACATAGGTACTGAATAAATGGGTTTATTCCAAAAATGAATATGTAACTGCTATTCCAAATCCTCCAGACCCACTTGCCCAACTCTGTACATAGTCTGACAACCAAAGCAAAGCAATATTGTGACAATTTTTTACGTAACTGCACTTGTAATTCCAAATTCCTTGTTTCCAAGTATATATGGTTGTCATTGGGAGTGCTAGGTACACCTTATTTCTCATATTAATTTGAAAACAATATAACATTCACACGCAATAGAACTTGATATTCTTAAGAGCCGAGAAATGCTGCCTGGCAATGTCCGTTGCCTGGCGAGAGTGAGCGTCCCCATCATTGAAGCTTTTCTTCTTGCACCGCCATGATTTCTTTAATCTTAGCTAACAACAGGGCTAGTATATCATAATAAGAGAATAAAAACGTCACATTATTCTCTAAGTTTCATCCCAATTCAATTTTTCTTACATATTTGATTTTTCAAATCAATCCATTTATTTTGCATATTATGTCTTTTGCAAGTTTGATGATTGTATTTTGTAGCATAAATCAATAAGTCGAATTTACTTTTGAAAACAGGTTAATACAAGAAGAAAAGCAAAGTACAGAAGCTAGAGCAGAGGAGCTGGAATCCAGAGTGGGTAGTTTGGAGCACATGAACTTGCTTGCCAGAGGGCGCAGCTTCGAGCGCACGTCACCTCCATTATCTGGTCGCTCGACGCCCAAATCACACCACTCGCCTCAGCGCGACTACTTGCACAAGTACCATACCGTAAGTACACATTTGCCTCCACTCATTCTACTCACTCTATCTATCTCAAACCTTAACACTTCTTCCGATTCACACAGATTGTCATTCGTTATCAGAATGCATTTTTCTCGAAAGAAGATAATGGCTCACATCAAACTTTCTCTAAAATCACACCCTTTTTGTCCAATTGTTATGAGAATGCATTTCTTTTGAAAACGAAATGATTGTTCGCAATGTGACCTCCCTCCCTCTCAGTGTGGCACAAGTTCAGTTCTTGAATATATTTTGAACTACCTATTCCAATGCTCCCTTTATTTTCTTTTGTGTTATTATATTTGACGTTGTAAACCTTTTCCGTTTTTATTTATTCGATAAAACCTTTATAATATTATTTAGGGAAAAAACTGACTATCTTTCTACAGGAAGAAAAACATTTAATTCAAGGAAAACGAAAAAAAAATGAAAAAAGTCCAATATTTTTCTAATTTTTGGGTGTTAGAATCAAATACTATGCTACTATATAGCCAAATCGAAGATAACAATTCTCATCATGGAGAGTGCTTGATTAGCTCGAAAGTCATTGGACTGTCCCTCTTCATTTTTAGAGTAGATATTATGCTCCAAGTTTTGATTAAGTTGATGCATTCTCCAAAGTATAAATAAAGTCAATGCTCCAAAGTAGTGTGAAACGTCTGAAATAATCGTGAATAATTGAAAATTATATAAAATTGTAAAATTTTCCAATGTTGGTATGATTTGTATCAACCTTTGTTGTTTTTTTAGTACCCTTTCAAAATTGCGATTCATATTTTCTATGTTATAATTCTTCCCCTGGATATTTATTATTCTTTCAATAATTATATCAGATTTCCCAAATTTTGGAAAGCTGTTTCACATAATTTCCTCTTCATGCTTGTGCAGTTTCCACTACAATCATGATTTCGTTTCATTTTCGCCAATGGTTCACCAATTTTGATTGTAAATCTTGAATGAAAGCATGAACTAACGATTGCTCTTCATGTTCATGCAATTTTTTCACTCTTTTCCTATTGCAAGATTATGCATTTTCGGTGGAATATGATAGATTTAGTACTATATTTTCTATCCATCTTTCAATTCAAAAAATATATATAACAGAAAGCGTTATACTGAAAACTGTATTGAATCATTATACTTACTTTTTCGATGTAAAAATTCATAACTTTATTAAGACTACTTTATTGATGAATTTGGTTTTTCAATAGCTCTGAAAACCAGGTAAAACCACATGTTTCAATTTACAGCAAAACTATTGTTCTAATATTTAATTTGTATCTCTAAAATTAATCAACTCTTGTAGCTGGTCAAAAATTATTAATATTTAAAACAAACGTATTCCACATGAAAAGACTATTAGTTGCTAAGCTACTAAGCTGAATTTACAGAAAGAGCAAAGAGCATAAAGGAAAACATTAAACCCAATTCTTACAATTCTGTGGGGTCGTATTTGATTCTATTAAAACTCTGATGCTTCTCTCAGCAAATATTCTACAAAAGGGCCCATTTTTAAACACTGATAAACCATTGAACAATAAAAGAAAGTTGTTTTAAACATGCATTTATTAAATAATTAGTGTCTGTGTTTGTACCATTTTAAATCTTCAGTTGAGAGAGCAAACCTCACTTGCGATTGATTGATTTATAATGGTTCAAAGAACAAGTCTGGGATTTCAATACTTAGTCATAAAATTATTATTAATTATAAATCATTATTTCACTATTTTATTAATTATTTTCAAAATAATTATCATTCGATTGTTTATTGAAGAACCAAATTCGCCTTTATAGCATTATAAATCTGACGTAAGTATTACTAGAGGGCAATTGTTATTTCAAACGAGAGAGTTTTTGTAAATAACCACACAAACTCTCATGTTTCTATAAAATTTATCTTTTGTTATACGGCTTTCAAACTTGGGTAAGATTTGCTCTCTTTACCAATGATTGATAATGTACTAGCGCTGAGCGGTTGTGACCATCTCAAGTATAGTCAATATCACATTCACTACTACGCAGGAAGAAACCTTCATAGAATAAACTTCAGTCTTGAAATTGTTCTGCAAAAACGAATTAAATTCTAATCCTAGACGTTTGATGAAGTTGTGAGAGTAAGACTGAGAAAAGCTGTGAGGTGTGTGAAGTAGAATGTGGGATGAGTTGAGTAAGGTGTGGTTGATGAGTACCTGCTTGGGTGATGGTTTAGGCTCCAGCCGCCATGTCTCCGGCCAACCTGCATCAGTATGGTGGTGGCATTGGCGTTGGTCTTGGCCCCTTGCTCAGTCCGGGCCAGTTGTCTGAATCTCTGCCCGCCAGTCAGGTTCGTTTCTCTCACTCTCTCTCTCTCTCTCGCCTGTAGGTGATCGACTTACTGCTGGTTGACATGATCATTCACCACTACAACAGAATTTCAATAATACATGTGTGATTCGGCCATGCACCCCGTCCCTCCACCCATTGTTCATCTGCTGCTTTTGCTAAATCGTGTGTTTGGCCTATTAGTTTCTTTTTCATTAAGCGTTTTCACGAAGTTTACCATTGAAATTTAATTTTGGTAGCTGAAATATTTTCCATCATCCGTCTCATTGCACACGCACAAGCCTAGTGTTCATGTAGGCATTATCTACAGAAAAAATATAATTGAATCAATTTTTCACATCATCAAATACATCATTATATCAATTTTAATTTTTTTGATTTTGAATGAATTTCCAGGCACTTGACTCCATCTTTAGCGTACAAATAGTACCTTGTTAATAAACTGTGTAAACATACGGGTAGAGAAACCAGATGAACTCCGTTGGGACGTTTCTAAATAGATTTGAAATAACAGAAAAAAATTGAAATACGCTAATACAAAATATCAAGTAGCCTATATTGATAATAAATGTCTGAATAAAAATATATAGCATTCTATCAATTTAGAGTATCTTACAAGGCTACTCAATATTTTTTAAATTGACTAACTAGTACCCCTCTACTCATCGTTTTGTGGATACAACATGATTCGGATATAATATATCAAACAAATGTCGTGTCTACAAAATGATAATTAAAAGGAACTAGTTTAGTTAGTCCAATTGATTGCATTTTATCAATGTGCTTTGTTCTATTCCTCGGGCCTCAAGCTATGAACAACCTAATAAAATCTTGCAGATCTTTGTGCATTACTACAGTATGGATTCCAAACACTTGATTTTATAATACTTATTGTAACTGAAACTGGTAAACTTTGTGAAAGCCACTTTACAGAGTGAGTCGGCTCTTTGGTTGATCTAATTGGCTGGATTTGCTATGAGTGATAATTTGATTTGTAAAAATCACGAATCAGCATTCAAAGCATAGTCAGCAGTTTATTTAATGACCTACCAACGATTCGTTGACTCATAAATTCCAATGTAAATAACCATTTTTAAAAAATAATACAGTGCCTTCTTACTTTCACTGTACAACATTTACCACCGAATTTCTATCTGCTTTTACACTTTAATTTTCGCTGAAAATAGGATTTTAGTTTATTTTTGGAAGTATTGGCAGTTTTATTTGCATAGAGATGAAGTAGCTCATTGGCCAATATCATGCATAATGTCATCAACATTTTTCTAACATTCTGAGATTCCATAGGTAAATATAGCCTCGTAGTAACTCATAAATAACTTATTGGTAAGGTACAGGCAACTCATAGATAACTTATTCCAAATCTTTTCAAAATCAAATATTCTCAATCATATGGCGTACGTAAAGCAATTGAACTTATTCACCATGATTGATAATTTTGTAGTGTAACGTGTTTTATGTACAATTGTACATAGTACATGTCTTACGCACATGAGCTTTCTCTCAGAACCCACTTGGAATCATTTGATTATTAACAACAATTAATTATGAAATTCGCAGCTTTATTGTAAAAAGTAAACTTGATCTTTATGTTAACAAATATTGAAAAGTTGATGCCTTGTACCCTGAAAAATAAGATGTTCCTTCACTACATTAATGATTGAGAAAGAGAAAAACTTGATAAAACGTTTAAGTAACGATTAAAAAGTGTACAGACCTTCTTGAATTACAATTGTTGAAGCTATTCCATTGTCTATTTTTTGGATATTAGCTTATAAATTCCTGTTATAATTATAATAATTATGTATCTAAATTTTGAAATTCTCATCTATTGTAAATCTTTCATGCAAAACTTATAGAAAGATGAGCACATTTTAAAACTCTCTTGAGTCATGTGAGACAATCGTAAATTCATTTTAATACAATGTATGATTTTTGTAATTGTAATAGTATTGTAATTGACTTTGGTAGGGTTGGTAGGTAGGCCTATTGTTGAATCAGTTGATGCTTTCAATGTCATTTATTGGCTGTTTTGTTATTTGGTGTGAGTGCTTTTTCATGCTTTGTATATTTTGTGCTCTCCCCCAATGCAATAACTCGTGTGCTGCCTCATTTCTTTGTTTCCAATCAAGCTTTGTTCGATTAAAGATTTCGACTTTGCACTTCAGTTCGCCTCATTACTTTTAAATATTTAATAACATATTTTGTGTAGTTTGAGATTGTTTTTGAAAGCCATGTTTATACTGTAGATTGAAACATTGCTCTGTTTTTGAAAGCCATGTATATACTGTAGATTGAAACATTGCTCGACTATAATATTAACCTTTATCAACATTGTTTTTAGAATTGCCATCCATAAATCTCTACATAAGATACCAAATAATCTAGATGTCAATCAACTTAGAAATCATACCTGTTTATTTAGTCATCGTCTCCTTACTCATTCTCACCAATAATTACATTGAATTATTCCAATCAATTAATAACTAATTCAATAACCTCAGTTTCAAGTGACTTTATGGTTGTAGGATGAATTTAGAGTGTAATTCACCTTGAATCTGTAGGTAATCCCGTATCTCATAAAATAAAATTGAACCGTTTCATTTTGTATTCTATGAGAGTAATGTTTCCATCAAAATTAAAACATAAATCATGAAATTCTCTATACCCTTCTTACACAGTAAGATAAATTATTTCTAAATATGTATGAGATCAATGGATTCGTATAAAGAAATATTTAAAGTAGATTAATATTGGAAAATAATTTTATCTACTATTTAGTTATAATTCGATTATTCGAGGTTCAAATTAATATTATAATAAATTATGTTACCAACTTACACTTTTTCAACAGCACTCACGATTTTTTTGATTATCGGTCGCGTTTCGTGGCACTGTGCCACATCTTCAGCGTACAACGAGTAGCTAGATAAAAGTAGGATGAAGACAAAAGAAGAAATTCAAATTAATATTTTAAATGTCTGCTGTTTTGCTCTATTACTCCCAATGGGAGCTGCGTTTAGTCGAAGTTTCGCTTCATTTGCGAGCTAGAAAATTATAAAACTTGGTTGCTACCTGATGGTTTAATTGCTTAGCTCTTTGCTAGCTTTGTTTATGTGCAATATTCAAAGAACTTGCAATATAAAAATTTCTGTAATATCGCCAAAGTTTTATTACTATAGCTAGCCTTCAATATTTTTATTATTATTTTTTTCATCTAAGCAAATTCATTCTCGCGCTCTGTAAGCTGCCCTCCAAAAATTTACATCGATCATTTACCGATGAATATTTGTGTCAACTGCTTAACAAACCCGATCGCTTTTACTTGGAAGGAAGGGAATAAGAAATATTTAATTAAGTTTAAATTAATCATTCAGCATCCCATATACTCTTATTGAAGGTGCAGATACTATTAATTTCAATCTATTGTTGATAGTGATGAATAAAATTATTATTATTATTATTATTATTATTATTATTATTATTATTATGATTATGAACTGTATGTCATTACTCAATGGGAACAGTTGTCATTAGCTGTAATGTACTGAGTTATTCTAAATGATGGGCCAATTTTCAAAACTTGGTTCAGTATTAATTTAAGTAGTAATACAAAATAAACAATCTTTATAACAATGGACAGATGAAGTATTTCAATATTTTGGTGAGTCAAATTTGGCTGCCGACCGGCTGCCCAGCTGACTGCGCGTCCAGGCTGTCTATTCTAATAGGGGTCGTAGCTTTAAAAATACTTTGGTACTTTTTCTTTTAACTGGTATGAAATTTGTTGATTTTGGATTGGTACTTTTGTAAATATGAAATAGGTGTAATAACTTGTAATAAGCGTGTATTGTTTGCTATTATTTGTTGATTTGCTGTTTCAGTTGCAGCTAGCTGAGTTGCCGAGTGAGCTGTCTGCAGAGGAGCTGCATTCGGTGGGGGCAGGTGGGGGAGACAGCAGCGGTGCGGCAAGTCCACAGACGGCACGATCTCTGCGGCTCGAGAGGGTCGCCCAGGCACTTGCTCACAGTCAAGAAGAACTACGCAGGTTAGCCAACAATAACAACTACTGTAAACTGACAACTGTTTACAACAATAATTGCCATCTATTCCAAGTTGGTGGTAGTCGTGCTTAATTGTTATCAAGTTCATGGATAAACAGACTTTGAAGGCATCATTACAAATGCATACTTTTTACAAGATTAGGTAAATATATGCATTCCGTCAAGTTATTGACTAGTTATCATTAGATTGTGCAAGAAATGCATACAAATATCTGCTTATAATAATATGATAAAAAACCTGAAACGCCTTTCACTGTTGAACCTTGGAAACAATCGTAGTTTGTATCAGTATTCAATTTATAATTTGTATTCGATGCTATTTGTGAGTTGCTTCACGAAATCGAGTGAAATTTTTCCAGGAAAATCCCAATCCAGATATAAAATCGTATAAAAAATATGCAGGATTAATGGAGCCCTAACGGCCGTATTTTTGAACCATAAACCTACTATTAATCAAGAACAAACGATACTTGAATTTATGAAGTCATCTAAGTTTCTTTGTGACTATCGTTCATAATGAAACAGCCTAAGGTTACGAACAGAACGGTCAGGTCGATATCGCAGATTTCAACTCTCAATCGTCCTTTTATAATTATCTTTATATCTATATCAATACTCCAAATGTTTCTATCATTGCACAGCTGGTTTAGTGGCATCGATCTTCACCGCACCGTGACTTACTTGTTCTGTTCGCACCTTTACAAATCGTTCATAAAAGTATGACTCTCAAAGTCGATTTATTCAATATGGATAAACGAAACATTATCACACACTGCCAGACTAAACTAACAATCTTGTAAAATATTATAATGGTTAATTTCCATTATAATTATTATGTGTCATATCTACAATATTAAACTGATAACATTTATTTTTTAAGATCGATTTATAGGCCTAATGATTTTCAACTGATTGGTTGAATCGTGATGTCTACATTTGGTGGCATTGAAATTATCATTAGGTGGCCTCCAAGAACACGTTTCATTCACGATCATCAACTTCCATTCCATTACTAATCAAACTTTGTTTAACTACTTTCACCTTTTAGGTGTGAGGAATGTTACTTACCCTTCTGAATGCGAATGAAAATACTAACTTGAACTGTATCTAAAACACAATTTATTAATTTTGAACAATTAATGATAGATATGAAGGCTTGACATACATTAGTTACGTTCCGTAATATCGTGCTGCCTTGAGTCAATGAATCTCTGCCAATGTATGAACACTCTCATCAGAAGAAATGCTTCTATCCTGCTCAGCAGGTTTCAGCAAAATTCTTTGGAGATGGATAACAGGTCTTGATCACTCAAGAATTTTTGTCTCCTTCAATTCATAGTGTGTAAGCAAGCACATTTGTGTGTCGTATTAATGAAATCACTATGGGAGCAAATTGACATGAATATAGTGAAACGCTGTTTGATATCAACGCTCACACGATGATCCATGTAACACTGACAACACATGGTCAATCCTCAACCATGGATTCTCACAGCATTAAAACGCATGTGGACAAGTAGCCTATTCCTGCTATTGAACTTTCTTTGTACTTTAAATGATATGAATAAATTTAGGACTGATAATATATACCGGTACATTAATTACTTACTCTCATGATTATTACTTTGCTGGATCATTGCTCTCATGGTGACTAACAAACATGCATCAAAGTTGACACTCAACATAGCAAATGCCTCTAAGAGTAAACAAATCTCAATGTGATTCCATTTTATCTCTAAAATCATATTTAAGCTTGTAGACTAACAAACGTTAATAATATTTTTGCGTTAAAATTTTTGACTACTTAAATGTTGAGTAGGCCTAGACGGCATGTTTGCTAATCGAATACTGTAGTGTTTGGCTTGATGGCAAATGCTTAGCCCCGGTGTTATGCTTTTTCTCGGCAGACGTACGGCTGGCGGCGGATGTGGGGTGTTTGGGGGCGGGGGCGGCGGTCAGATGCAGCCGCCTCCTGGCCTCTACTCGCAAGCAGCGCTAAGGTCATTATTCCACAGCAGAGCAGAGCAGCCTGTGCTTGGTGCTTGTTTGCATGCATGCTTACTCTAGTCAAGTTAATTACTGTGTTGTAATTACACATTGACATAATGCCTCTTATTGGTCCAATTGCTTCACCAATACTCCAACAACTAATTCATTCTTGAAATATATCAATATTACAGATTTCACTAGGTTTGATAATGATAATTAACATTATTATTAATGGTGTAACAACCATTCTTGTTATTCTCATAAACTAGGTTTGGTTGTTATCCTATCCACTTTGAGTTTTGGTATTTGTGTAACAACTGCTATTATCATGAACAAGTGGTTTTTCTATTATTTATTCTCACAATAAGTAAGACCAAGTTCTCATGAACTTGAGGTTCGGTTGTTTCGATAATGATGTTTAGTTTGGTTGTTTTACTAGGTTTTGATAATAATTAATATGTAACAATCTTGAATAGTTTTTTATTATTCTTTTGAAAAATTAGAAGTCTTTCTTTCATCGGCAGTTTCCATGAAGAAATACTCTTTGAAAGTTCTGTGTTACAGATTTAGACTTGTATACTCCTATACCACATAAAATAATTTTTCTTGATCATTCCCTCGCTTTTTCGTGTTCCTCGGATAATGAACTCCGTCGAATAATATTGTTTAATGTGAAATAGGCTATAGTCCGGGCGCAAATGTCATTAATAAGGCACTCCGTGGTCATTTTTGAGTAACAGCCGTGGAATATGTCTCAATTTCTTTGTTCGGTCTAGCATAATAAGGATCGTGATGATAAGTCGAAATCACAGGCAAACACCTCGGAAACAAGATGGCCGACAAAATTTTCAGGGTTTTGCTATATCGCTTGTATTTCAATAACCGTTCGAGATATTCAACCGTTTTTTAGAAGAAAATTGTTTTAAAAATCTTCCTCTACAATTTTTGTTCTATAAAAGTTTCCTCTATAAAGCATATTTTTCTAGTTATAGCCTACAAAAGCCCCAAAAAAAAACTTTTTTTCAAATTTGTTCAAATTTCATTCCATTATAACTTTTTTGTGCAAAAGATACGGAGAAATTTTAAATCTATGAAATTTAGAACGTTTTTTCAACTTTTGAACGATATATCTTCGTGCGCTGTACGTCAAAAAATGAGTTCTCCAGCGCCCTCCAAAGAAACCCCTGATGTCGAATATTTTCGTTGTTTCCATCATCAATATTCTTATTCTTCTTGTTGCAACGAAGAGATTGAGACCATTTTCAAGTCTGTATGTTGAAGTAGTCATGAAAAATCGATTTTATAGTTCTAGCTTGTTACCACATGCGAATGGAAAAACGCACCAGAAATCATGCAGGGTTTTCTTTGGAGGGAGCTGGAGAACTCATTTTTTGACGTACAGCGCACGAAGATATATCGTTCAAAAGTTGAAAAAACGTTCTAAATTTCATAGATTTAAAATTTCTCCGTATCTCTTGCACAAAAAAGTTATAATGGAATGAAATTTGAAAAAAAAGTTTTTTTTTTTTGGGCTTTTGTAGGCTATAACTAGAAAAATATGCTTTATAAAGGAAAATTTTATAAAACAAAAATTGTAGAGGAAGATTTTTAAAACAATTTTCTTCTAAAAAACGGTTGAATATCTCGAACGGTTATTGAAATCCAAGCGATATAGCAAAACCCTGAAAATTCTGGCGGTCATCTTGTTTCCGAGGTGTTTGCCTGTGATTTCGACTTATCATCATCACGATCCGTATTATGCTTGACCTAACGAAGAAATTGAGACATATTCCACGGCTGTTACTCAAAAATGACCACGGAATGACATTTGCGCCCAATGATAGAAATTTGATTGAGTATATTTCCTTCTAGTATTTGTTCGAAAAATAAATATTTTTAAACACTCATAAACAAATGTGTGACGAATTCAAATTTTTCTATTGAATATGGATATCCACATTCCATTATCACCTACACTACGACAGAGAATGTTCTAAATATGTGAAATGCCAATTCAAAAACAGATTTACCTGAATTGCTAGGGATTGATTGAGTAGAATATTGTTAGATCATCACTTAGCATTGTCCGAGATATGTATAAAATCAACAATAAAATGTAATAATAACGATAATAAATTCTATTTAATAAGAAATTTAGTCTACTCCCATTTCGTTGGTATGAAGATCTGAAAACAAGACCAGATAATATGAAGAATTTAAACCTAACATTTCGGAGATTGTTTTTCAATTTTAAACAGGATGATTTTTGTTGGCAAATAACACCATGATTTTGTTTCATCTGTAACGTAAAGTGGAATTATCAAAAATAATTTCGGTGTACAATTCCATAAAAAATAGTTCCTCTCATTTTATTAACTTGGATCTTACAAAATTAAAAATTCAGGAAAGCCATTCTAAAGTAGAAGATCAAAGGTCTCTCCTGTATTCAAAGTGATTTTCAAAAATCTGGTAAGACTTAGTGGTACTGCTTACTGCATTATCTAGAAGTAATCGTAACATACTCTACAAAATGTTATTGTTATTATATGGCAAAGACCGAAGTAACTATACAATACTATGGAATCAAAAAATATATTTTTTATGAAACAAAAGTTGTAACAATGTGATTATAAGCATAAGCTTTCTAGCTGGCCAAACTAGCTATAACTATCCCCTCGATGAAGTTCAAGACGGCGGTTTTTTAAAATACTGTAGAGATTGTGCATTATTCTCATGAACTTACTGCTGAAAAAAAACTCTAATTTTTGTTTGGTTAGCTTCGGTAAAAATTTATTCATCTCCCAGGTATTGTTTTTCTCGAATTAATTATAACAAGTTTTAAGCTAATTATTGTGAGCTATTTAGATGAGCATGTTTGACTTGGGCACTTCAATTTCATGCTTATTTTCTAAAATTAAACTTGAGCTTCAATTACTAACTCTTTTCACTGATCTTTCTCAATAACTGAGCTTTCTGTATTGATTTCAAGTCATTGTAATATATACTTGAAGATGCTATCACGGCTTGCATAACAAATGCTCACATTTTATGTTATCTTACCACTCGCATCATTGTTCAATTCATTGATTTATCAATTTAGTGCTAATTCCTTCATGCAATCATGATAATTTGTTTTACACGTCTCATAACTATTATTCATGCTTGTAACATATTTTCTATTTCAAATTTCAGACCATTCAGGTAAACAGAAAGTTCCAGCTTTCACATTACACCAAGCTTACACTTTTAGAAGTTGCACTTTCACTTATTTCAGGTGGTTTCAGAACTTTGAATTATTAAATCTTTGCTCTTGATCACTTATACTACTTGAGAACTTAATTATTATTAAGCTTAGACCTTCAATTACCTGATATACAGCTTCATTTGTTTTCACGATATAATGATCATACTTACATCATCAGATTATTGATAAGTTCGTATTATTGATTATATGATCTACATTAAAATTAGTAGGCTGCTTAATGAACTTTTAAAAACATGACAAAAACAACATTACACGTATGCTGCATTCATACATATGCTACATTTAACAGATATATTTATTATTTAGACAACAAAGTTCTGTATCCATCTTACACGATTGATTTATTGTAACAATATATTGTATATTTTTGTTCCTTGTTTCAATAGAAAGCTTTTCTTCGATCCTTCAGCCTACTTCTTCACCTCATTATCTTCTCAAGTTGTCTTTAACTTCTTTACCGTATTCTTTCTTTTCATATACATTTCATGAGTATTCAAGGAGAAACAAATATTTTGATAATTCGGAAAAATATCACCTAAACTGAAGTTCTAAAACGCTGCTTAATTACAATGTCTGCAATATTTCACTGTAAATGATTGAAACAGTTATTCGTCTTCTATGAGTTTGTAATTGGATAGCTTCAAGACCATCAGAAATATTTACCTACCTCAATATATTATTTTACTATAGTCCGTGTAAATCTTAGTTTGCAGATTGCTGCACGGAACTTTATGACCAATATTATTTCAATACAACAATAGGAGCTCACTTTTGCCGTTTTTATGCTGTTCTACAAAAAAGGCCTACGCTTTCTTTTCCGCTCTTTCTCTCACTCAATTTATTACCTAACAGGCTTTCTGTAATCTATGAAATCTCGCAGTAGTGTACTCCATAAGAGCAATGCTGCAAACTAAGGTTTTCACAGACTATGGTAAAAATTCATTGATATGTCATTGCTATTTTTAAAAAATTGATCAATCAGTTTTCAGATTAAATTAAAAACAATAAAACTTGCTACTTTCATACTTGAATTTTGTTTGTAAATGTAATCTATATAGAAATAACTTGTCTCTTGTGCATTTATATTGTAGTTAAATGTAAGATTTATTATTTTTATATATTGAATCATCAGCTTACTCAATATTTCTTCTTTCTCCTTGAAAACTTTGTGTAAAAACTCTTCCATCTTCTCAAACATTTGCATTTATCAACGATTGCTAAGCTCGTTGTTAGCGCCACATGCATCTCTTTCCTAGCAGCCATCAAAACGATTCTAGTAGCTGGATTAATGAGTCTGATTGGTTCCCGAAGCGTGCTTAGCTAAGAACGTTCTTATCAAGCTGGATTTGCACACAACAGAGACAGTGAACAGTGAAAATATAATTTGCAAGCTTCAATGGTATTATTTATATACTCGCTTGGCTGGGCTGAATGTGAATGGTCCAATTAGAACTCGTGGCAATCATATTTGCCGCCGTGTCACTGCAGTTGTGTGCGAATCCACTTACATGCACCTCTACTTCTAGGATACTTACCTGTGTAAATGTAATATTTCCATGTTTATTGTATCATATAATTCATAAAAAATATTCTTTGGACTTGATTCATTCAATACACATATAGGCGAACGAACACAGCCGCAGATAAACGTTGTCTGCATACGCCTGTCTGCTGTTGTGTGCGTTCGCCTCGAAACGAACAAAATATCACTCTACTAAATCATAGAATGAACTTTGAAAAGTGTCCAATCGATTCATAGAATATGTTTTAGGTTAACAAGTTGAAAATATTTGAAAAATCAGCCATGTTACAGCATTAGTGTGTGAAACATTTAAAATACAACAAGACCACAACATACAACACCATTATTATTTTAATACCATTCATATTTCATTATTCACTTCTCATTGTCATTTCAAGCTTTTAGAAATCTAGATCCATGAACATTATCTAGATCTGTATCTCTTCATGCTCTATCCTTCTAAATCTAAATTTTGTAAAAATAGGTGTTCCTTGTTGTGGTTGTTGTCTTGCCTTATTGTTGTCACTCCTTGTCAATAGTTGTAAATTCTATTTAAAGGCTGATTATTTTAGTTAAATTGACTTGATCAATAATTGTAACATACTTTGGCAGATCATAGGCTATGATGTTATAATGAGATTCTAAAAGGTGGAAATCATTTCTAGGTAATTAAAATAATTTCACACTTCTATCAATAAAATTATAATCATTTGAAATTTGGATATAATATCAAAAATAGTAAAATTTTATTTGAAAAGATAATACCTTGATAATTTCACAAGTAAATATGTGGGGATTTCATTATTATATACTTACTGAGAATAATATTTATATAATTCTTCAAAGTTAATAAGTTATTATTTTCACTCATTGAATCACATTTTCCTCTACCATATCATATTAATAAATCTACATCTGTCACTATAATAAAGACTCACTTTACTCATTACTATTTATTAATTCATTCATTATCCATTCGTACAAAATCACTTATCATAAAGTAATCTATCTTGATTAAGTAGTTCGATCACATCCCATATAATATACCTCAAGTACCGTAACAGAGAAAAATAGTTACAACCAATATACAGAAATATCAGTGCTACTTTTACATTGAATCCTATGCAAGTATGTATTGAAGGATCTTAAAAATAGATAAGATTATAGCGATACATTATAATCATACAGCTATACAACATAATTACAATCTTACTAATAATTGATAGAATTAAATTCAAAAAATAATATCTTATAATATTATACTGCGATGTCACTCAGCAAAGCCTAATGGGCTGGGATGTTGTAATTTCAGTATGCTATCACTTAACTTGTCAAGGTCTCGTTACCCAATCCATCTGTAAATTATGTACCACCCCCACCACATGAAATCTACGTTATTAATAATCACTGGTGGTCCGTAACCCACCGAAAGCTGTAGGTGCACTCATCTCTCATCATTAGGTATCCATCTCATTCCACACACAAGCCTGGAGCCTGGAGCTTACGTGGAGGCACCATCCTCAGCAAATAATTAAACCCGCTCAAGTCAGTCACATACTTGTGTGATTTATTTGATCATTCAGATTTTATCTAACAAATCTATTCAAATTTAAATAATCTAATCTATATGAATTCAAAATTTTATTTTATTTTTATTTGATTGCTTATACTAAAAATTGGACAAGATAGTGAAGGAAACATACATAACCTCCTTTTTGGTTACACTGTCTCATCACCTAAATTTCAAGAGAAAATAACAAGGATTTCCTTAGTATTTTGTCTACCATTGTTTTCACATGAGTGTCGTTTATTACATGAATAGATGAATAAATAAAAATAGCATTTTCAAATTAAAACTGGTAATTTTGAGTTTAAGTAATGTTTCATTAAAAAAAAGTGTACTGCCAAAGTATTGAACACGATTGGTCCATGTCCCTCTAGTGTAGAGCTGCTAGCGCTGCTTGTAGTCTAGTGTTGGCGTTGCGTGTTGGCGTAGTTAGTTGGATGTTGTGTGTTGGTTGGGTTAGGCCTGGCCTTGGCCCTGGGCCTGGGGGCTACTCGACTCCACCCTCTCCTCTGTCCTCTCGCCACAGCAGCCAGGACAGCCTGCACAAGTCGCTGATGGCCGGAGGCGGTGGCGCCTACATGTCGGGGGTGGCTGGGGGTGGCATGCATCAGTCAGCCGCTGCTGCCGCTGCCGCCGCCGCAGCTGCCGCACACAAGAAGAAGGGCATCAAGTCGTCGCTCGGCCGCTTTTTCAGCAAGAAGGAAAAGGTTAGTTGAAGCATATCACTCTCTCTCTCTCAAACTTTTGTAGTTATAACAATCGTTTATAAAAAGGTCCTGAGTTCCCTAACTCAAACATTACTCGGTAAAATATTTTGTATAAGGCTGGTCACTGAAAATAGGACATGAATGTTAAACTTATTACATTTATGGATGATCCAAATCTTCAGACGTATCATTTTCAAGTGATTAACATCTTAGGCTGCTGGCTACTAACTGTAGAACATGAATGTTTATCATGTTCATCATGCATGTTTTGTCATCATCGAGAGGCTTCTAATATAAAATAAGCAAGCAATAACCATGAATAAACCACTGGAAAATTACAAATTATAACGATAAAAAATAATTCTACATCAAATAGAGCGGCGAAGAAAAAATAAACTACAAAAAATCGAAATTAACATACTTCTATCCAAGAAGGAAGACGATTCTAATATTTTATTTATTTTTTCCAGAAATATTTTTGATCCGTTGTTCAAAAAGGACATACTGTACATAATAACTGATTGATCTAAAATCATAACTCAATATAGACTAATTTAATGTTCAATTTAAAGGATTTTTGACTGAATAGTATAGAAATGATGAAAGATTATGTTGTTTCAGGGTAAAGTGAAAGAAGGCTCTATGATGGGAGGGGAGCAAGTGACAATGACGTCATCCTACAATGAACAGCTGGACATGAGTGTTGGTGGAGGGGCGGGAGACACCCTCAGCCTGGGGGGCGGCATAGGACAGAAAGGTGATTTCGACAGGAGGAAAAAGAAGAAGTGAGTACTGCTATTGCTCATTCAGCCAATTCTTTCCTCAAATAAGTTATTAAAACACCTTATGACTAAATGAATACATTTTTCTACAACTGCGCGTAAAAAAAGGGTTTACATACTAGCAAGGGTTGGGACGCTAAGTTTCTTGAAAGCATCTCTACATGACTCGTTGAATTTGAGTCCTGCAATGCATCTTATGGCTTTTTTCTGCCATAGAAACACTCTGCTGGCAGAAGAGCAGTTGCCCCATAAACGGAGACCATAATTTAAATGTGAATGGAAGAGACCGTAGTATGCCATCATCAAAACTCCAGGGCTGACTGATAGTTTAAGTTTACGTAGAAGAAAGGTGACTCTTGATAGTTTTTTACAAAGAAACTCGATATGGTCTTCCCAGCATAGCTTACTGTCCAGCATTAAGCCCAGCAATTTGACCGGCTTTGTGTAGTTTTTTAGGCTAGGATCTATTCTGCTCTTCAAGGAAAATAATATCCTCTCAGTTTTGGTCTCATTAAGACGGAGGCTGTTGGCATTGTACCATATTTTTGAGGTTTTTGTTGAAACGTCAAGGTCATGAATAAGATTTTCCGCATTCGCACCAGAATTGAGAATTGTAGTGTCGTCAGCATACAATATTGAAAAGCATGGTATATTACAACTGAAATCATTTACGAACACTAGAAATAAAAACGGCCCCAAAACAGACCCTTGAGGGACGCCTGTTTTCACGGCTTTTGGGCTAGATAGTTTATTATTTACTTTTACCACCTGTTGTCTATTGCTCAAGAAGCTTTGAATCAGAGTCAGCTCGCTACCTTCAATACCATAGTATCTCAACTTTTCAAACAATATTGAATGTGACATGGAGTCAAACGCACGACTCAGGTCCAGTAGATCACCAGCAACCATACATTGGCTTTCAAAGCTCTCAAGAATGTAGTTGACAACCTTTTCAATCGCCATAGTTGTTGAATGATTTGGTCTAAATCCAAATTGATTGGGGTTGAGCAAATTATTTTCTACAAAGTACTCATACAGCTGTTTCAGTAGACATGCCTCAATGATTTTACCTACGATCGAGACTATTGCTATTGGTCTGTAGCTTTCTGGCAGTTCCTTTTCACCTTTTTTATAGATTGGATTTATTATCGACATTTTCAAGCATTCAGGAAAAGCTCCAAGTATCATAATCAAATTAATTACACATGTCAGTGGACGGAGAATCGAATCGATAATGTTCTTCACCGTATAATTTGAAAGACCAAAGGTATCCTCACTTCTTGAGGAACTGAGATTTCCTACTATGGACTTCACCGTTTTAATGTCAACCTCTTTCCATGCAAATCTTGGTGCAGCCACATTTTTTAAATTGATGAGATTACATTTTTCCAGCATATCTTCCATTGTAACTGATGTAGAGATAGACATATCCTGAGCATGAACTCCTGCACTAAGAAAAAAATCATTCAGTTCTTAGGAGGAATGTGATTGTAGTTGATGACTTATTCTTGTGTTTAGATTCATTGTTGATGATTTTCCATGCTGTTTTACATTTATTGTTAGATTCTGTCAACAGCTTGTCGTTGAGTGACAACTTTGCCCTAGCAATCGCTTCAGTGTAAAGTTTTTTGAAATCTTTGAATCTCTCTTTGTCTTCATTGGCACATTTATACAAGACTAACAGGTGGTTCTTCATGGTCTTGAGTTCAGGAGTGTACCAACTATTAACATGCATGTTTGAGTCCTTGGCTCTTTTTTTGTGGGTTTTCATAGGGCAAAACGTCGTCAGGTATTGAGACAGTATATTCATAAATTTTTGTACTACCTCGTTCACGTCCCATACATAGAATATCTGTGACCAGTCCAGACTTGAAAGGAATTGACTTAGGTTGTATAACCTACTAGGAGACACTACTCTTATTAAACAACAGTTGTTTTCGTCATCCTGTCGGTTAGGCCCTTTGAGAAGAAAATTATCTTGATGAATATGAACCAAAACTCCGGCATGATCTGATACAAGGTCTTGCTTATAGATTTCACAATCATATGAATTAGTATCAATGTTGGAAAAAATATTATCTATACAAGCATGACCTCTTGTTGGATGAGAGTGCATGCTATACAAATCAAACGATCTTAGAATATTTATAAATTGCTTTACGTCTGTCTTCTCATAGTCAGATATGTTAATGTTCATGTTGAAATCACCAGCTAAGACAACATACGAATATGGTTTAGAAGTAATATATATTAGTAGCTCCTCCAGCTTGACAAGGAAATCCTTAACATTGGAGTCTGGTGCTCTATACAGACATAGGATAATACAATTCACTGGCAATAATTTAATGGCAGACAATTCAAAGAGGCTGTCTGATGTGAAATCTGATACGTCCATTCTCTTGAATCTCAATGAGTCTCTAATCAAAATAGATGAGCCACCATGCGTTTTTGTATTCCTACAATATGAGTCGGCCAATGTAAAACAACCAGTGGGCACATAAAATGATACTTCATCTTCATGTAGCCAATGCTCGTTTATGCAGAGGATGTCAATTTGTCTACTTTCAGCTATCAGCTCTATCTGGTTTACTTTGTTCCGCATTGAACAGATATTAATAAGAAAAAGATTCATGGTAGAGCTGTTTCTCAATTCTTTATTCTGAACCAGTAAAATCCACTCTGAGTCATTCTTGTCTGTTGTCAACGAAGTGTTATCGTCAAAATCAAGCTCTATGTTCAATTGATTGTCGTTTATTGATAACTGATACTTGCCGCCATCCATAACAAGTGAGGCCTCATCATTTAGAACAGTTTCAGTTGCTTGTCTAAAAGAGGCAGCTTTCAGCGAAGCCTTGTCGTTTATTTCAAGTTTAAAGGTATTGAATCTTCCACTTCATTGATTGCCTGCATGGATGCTCCACTTATAAAATCAGATATGTAGCGCTTTCCCAGCGAGTTGAGGTGTAGCCCGTGTCGTGTATGGAAACGCCGACCTATGTTACTAATATCTAAAAGCCTCACATTTTTGAATTGTCGACAAATTCTAGCTATCTCTAAGTTTGTTCTCTCTATTTGATGATGAATGTTAGAGGAAATTGGAAGATCATATCTACAAGGCACATTCATGAGTATGATATTCACATGCGACAGGTCATATAAACATTTTTTTAAAGAACTTAGAAATTTTTTTGCACCAAATTTTTCCATATCATTTCCTCCTCCCATCAGGACGACCAAGTCGCGATCTGACATATTTTTGCTCTCATGCTCACAGCTTGAAGCAACATCTTCGAATTTAGAACCTGGTTTTATCATTCCTGTCACCTTACAGTCTACTCTTTTTGCCGTGAGATTCACTATATTTTTACCATGACTGTCCGCAAATATTGTTATTTTCTCGAAATTTATTTGACTTGAGCTGTTTCTAATTGCTACTGGGGGTGACGTAGTTTTGTGAGACAAGAAACTTGAATTTTTGAAGTCTCTAACCCGGTTTTTCACAAGACGATGAACTTTGGCCTGATCCGGACGTGAGTTTGACACATTGAATAAACTTCTTCTATTTTGCGAGATACTAATCATATGGAGCTGCGCCTCGTCCGCTTCTTCACACTCAGTCAACACCTCACATACCTTCCTAGAAGTCGCAAAAGAACTGGAGAGACTCCCAGGAGCTGGAGTAGCTCCTCCTCTGTTGTTTCCAATGCTCGACGAATCATTCATGAGATTATCACTCGATTTAATGTACAACTCGTCATACCTAGCTCTCCATTTGTCAGTCTCTATCCTCTCTAAAACTTTCTCATACATTAACATACTTCTATCCAAGAAGGAAGACTATTCTAATATTTTATTTATTATTTCCAGAAATATTTTTGATCCGTTATTCAAAAAGGACATACTGTACATAATAACTGATTGATCTAAAATCATAACTCAATATAGACTAATTTAATGTTCAATTTAAAGGATTTTTGACTGAATAGTATAGAAATGATGAAAGATTATGTTGTTTCAGGGTAAAGTGAAAGAAGGCTCTATGATGGGAGGGGAGCAAGTGACAATGACGTCATCCTACAATGAACAGCTGGACATGAGTGTTGGTGGAGGGGCGGGAGACACCCTCAGCCTGGGGGGCGGCATAGGACAGAAAGGTGATTTCGACAGGAGGAAAAAGAAGAAGTGAGTACTGCTATTGCTCATTCAGCCAATTCTTTCCTCAAAATGAGTTATTAAAACACCTTATGAATAAATGAATACATTTTTCTACAACTGCGCGTAAAAAAAGGATTTACATACTCAATTCTCCTCGTAAAACAGCTTATTTCTGAAGAGAATCTACTTTTTCGCTCGCTAACCATTCGCGCATTCGCAGAAGAGTTTCTTTACGCTCGCTAATCAGCTGATGGTAAGCAGCTTGCCAAAAGTACGTTAGATCTTAATCTAAAAAGTCGGCAATATTGTACCGGTTCTGCACTATGCAGCCATGATGGATATCAGTGAAGACGAATTATTATTAACTCCGCCGATATAAGTAATTTAACAGGTTTGGGCAGTTGTAGAAAAAATGTTGTATGTAATTCGCGCGTAATGCTTCTTTATCGCTCTTGCTCCGCTTCGCGTCGCGTGATAACTATTTTGCGCGAGCGATAAAGTCGCGCATTACGCTACGCTCTTGATACATAAATAGCTATTTCATTGCTAATTGCCAGGAAACGGAACAGATATAAGCAAAGTCAACACTAAGCAAAGTTAGCAGACAGACAGAAAAAATATATTTATTTAAAAAAAAATGCACTTGACAAAGTAATAATCTTATGTACTCATTTTAAATATAAAACAACAAAAAAGAATAAAAACAACCTCATGAATACACTAAGCCAAATAAATCTTCAAAAAATGGCTTGCATGGGCAAAATCTGGTTGCCTGTTCGCAAACCAGAACAAACTAAGTATAAGACAGAACAATCACTGCAAATTTCAATAGCATTAAACAAATGAGATGCCAATCAGAGTTCACAATCAAAATATTCAGGTACGCTATAAATTCCACATAAACAAGTGGAATTCATTCAATTATTGATATACTTATTGGAAAGTTACAGTAGCTGAGGGCACCAGGCAAATCCCATTATTACCAGGAATATCAAACAGAATAATCATACAATTTGGAATAAAATGCTTAAACATGAAATGAGTCAATAATTATTGCTAACGGCAGTGTATAAATACATATAGATATCTTTACAATATATAGATATATAAATGTAGAGACAGTGATGTGTATAGTTAAGAAAATATAGACATAGTTTGGTTTGAATTGGTGTGCTAGTATAATGGTGTGTGCAGCTACGACTGTTTCAGACACGAGCTGCTGGCGGAGGCGATGAAGGCAGGGACGCCGTTCGCGCTGTGGAATGGGCCGACGATCGTGGCCTGGCTGGAGTTGTGGGTGGGGATGCCCGCCTGGTATGTGGCCGCCTGCCGGGCCAACGTCAAGTCGGGCGCCATCATGTCAGCGCTGTCTGACACTGAGATTCAGCGCGAGATCGGCATCAGCAACCCGCTGCATCGACTCAAGCTCAGGCTCGCCATACAGGAAATGGTAGGCCACTCACCAAGCCACTATCACAATCGCAATATAACGTGCAGCATTTTCACATTTTGCAAGCCCTAGGAAATACGTGAAGCTTATATTATTATTCTTAGGAAAACTATAAGTGATTCTTATGAGTGAAACTCATTTTCTATATTTGTATTCTCAATTGAATTGCATTTTGTCTATTTTTTATTTAAATTTTATGGCTACTAAAGTTAAGCTTGAATATTATATTGGATATAATACCATATAATATTTTTACTAACAAATACCATATTAATATTTTTATTAACAAATATTTTATTGGACATAATATAAAATTATTATATTGTATATTCAAGTTTGGAGACTTTTGCATAGTGGAAATTTAAGCTACTACTAGCTAGTAAAATAGCTAGCTACTACTAAGCTAGCTTGTAAATCATATTAACAGTGTTAGGGAATGTGAAAGTACCGATGAATACTTGAACTATATCCAGCCCCTTAATTACGAATTGAATATTTTCAGTTTAAATATAAGAAGTTTAAAAAGAAATTTTGATCAAATTCTCCTTATCTTGAACAGCATGAGAACAAATTTTGAGGTTCTAATTTTTACTGAAACCTGGACTTCTGAAGAAGAAAAATCACTGTTAAACATTAATGGCTATAATTTATATATAAAAAGTAACCCCTTGAATCGTTCAGATGGAATTGTCATGTATGTAGCTAATAGTATTTCTTCGAAAAAAAATTGATAGTCCAAACGAATATCCTTTCTTAGCTGTTGAGCTACAAACTAAAAATAATAAATATTTAGTAACATCGGTTTATAGATCTCCTAGTACAAGTATACCTTTATTTATAGAACAACTTGATAATTATATGAATGGTTCATGCTTTAATTTTGATAATTCATTAGTGATACGTGATGTAAATATTGATCTGTTAAGTAGTTCTAAAAAAACGCATGATTATTTGTCTGTTATAAGTTCGCATGGGTTTGAGTCCTTTGTCAATAGAAAACTCGTCCTGCTTCAAATACTTGTTTAGACTATATTTTTTCTAAATCCAAACATAATGACTCATTAAAAACTGCTGTTTTTTAGAAATGTCAATTACTGATCATTATGCGACTGCTCTTCACGCATCAATTAAAAAATATGTTTGTTCTCAATCTAGTCAGCCATGTAAGTTTATTGAAGTGAGGAATGTTAATAAAGAAAAGTTGTTAGAGGAGAGTGCTTAAATGATTGACGCGAATAGAAGTATTGAAACATTAGTAAATGAATTTGTAAATAATGTAAAAACATGCATCAGTTATTAAAAAGCTTAATTTAACTAGAAAACATTTGAAACCTTGGATGTCCAATGGAATTCTAAAGTCCATAACTATAAGAGATAGATATAAAAAATTGAGAAATGAACCATTTAATGTAGAGCTGAGAAGGAAATTCCTGTCTTACAGAAATAGAATAGTAGATATAATTAGAAAAGCAAAAGATTTATATTATCAATCAGAAATAAATAAAGCTCAAGGTGACCCTGAGAAGATTATGGTCTGTGATAAATCAAGCAATTATTGAGGTAGATAAGAGTTCTCAATTACATGTAAATCAATATTTAATGCTTTGAATGACTATTTTGTGAATGTAGGTATAAATCAAGCGCAGGAAATTGATATAAATGGACAGAATGAGGATCAATATTTGGAACAAACGATACATTTAATTTCAATTTTGTCACTGTAACAGAAATCAAGGAAGTAATCAAAAGTTTGAATGATAATAAGGCACCTGGATGGGATAACATATCCAACAGCGTACAGAAACTATTAACTGACACAATCTCTGAACCTCTTTCAGAAATTTTCAATTGTTGCTTTTCAACTGGATACTTTCCCTTGCATTTCAAGCATGCAAAAGTAATTCCTTTACACAAGGGGAGGAGCAAAGAGATACCTCAAAATTATAGACCAATTAGCTTGCTAAGTTCTATTTCGAAAATTTGGTAAAGAAAAGATTAGTTGAATTTCTAGATGTTAATAAAATCCTTGATAAGAGGCAGTTCGGTTTCCAACAGGTTAGAAGAAGTACAGAGTCCTTGGAGTCCTTAACTGAGACAATATACAATCGTTTCAAAACAAATAAAAAAACCTTGGTCATGTTCCTGGACCTGGCCAAGGCTTTTGACACAGTTCCATGATAAAATGATTCAGAAACTATCTAATATTGGTATTCAAGGAGTAGAGTTAGATTTCTTTGAAAGTTATCTAAGGGGTAGAAGCCAAATCGTTAGCTGTGGTGGTAGTAATAGTGAGATAAGAGATGTGACATGGGGACTACCTCAAGGGACTGTATTGGGACCAATTCTATGTTTGATCTATGTTAATAACCTCCCTAGTGTACTGGACTCAGTTGGGTCTAAGACAGTTTGTTTTGCTGATGACACAGCACTTATCTTCCAAGAAGGTTCCTGGGAAGATGTTATCAAGCAAACAAAAGTGGGTGACATTAAGGTTTCTCAGTGGCTAAAATGTAATTATTTGAGACTAAATCTTGGTAAAACAAAATGTATGACATTCAGTCCAACAACAAGAGGAGATCTAGATTTGAACAGGCTTTGTTTGAATAATGCTTGTAACAGGTATCCATGTGATTCTTGCAATGAGCTTATTGAGAGTGTAAACAATTACAAGTACCTTGGTATTCTTGTCGATAAGCATCTACGCTGGTCACCTCAGATTAGCTACTTTTGTAGAAAATTAAGGGTGGTGAATTTGAAAATGTACATGCTTAGAAGTATTTTGAGTCTAAAATTACTAAAATCTGTTTTTTTTTTTTTTGCTTTATTCCAATCCTTACTTCAGTATGGTAATTCTATATGGGGAGGAACTTTTGATTCAACTTTAAAACCTTTATTTGTTCTACAAAAGTTAGTTATCAAAACAATTATGATGTCAATCAATCAATCAAGTTTTATTGAACAAAATATTTACATTGGAGGTCCCACTAAACCCGAAGGTTTTTCTTTTCAATAGATGCCTATATAAGTATACATAGTAAATTATAGAATCGTACATTACAAAGAAACAAAATTAACAAATTTGATAAGAGGAAGAGAAAAAAAATTTTTTGCATGCAAAGGGAAGTTGGGAAGTAAGAAGAGGATGTAAAGGAAGGATGGTGGTGAGGAAGGTAAACTTATCTAGGAACTAGAATAATAAAATTTAAGAAAATAAATTAGATAAACTGCTCAAGTAAAAAAAAATCAATCAAATCAAATCATAAATCATGCAAAATGAGTATTCACTATTTATGAAAACAAAAATTATAATAAACATACATGGGGGAAAATTGAGAAATGAATTGAATTTCAAGAAATAATTATTAGTGGTCGCTCTGGCTGGCGGCAGTGACTCAATAAAATTAATGTACCAGCAAAATCTCTGCTAGCTGTTTCTTTATATGAGGTTATTGTTATTTATTACATAGCTAAGAACATCACTTTTTGAATAATCTCAAATATTCAGAGGCAATTTATTAAATAATTTAGGAAGTATGTAGAGGAGTGATCTTTTCCATATATATTTCTAAATCGAGGTAACTGATATATAACTGGTGATCTTAAATTGTAAGGAGATGGTGGAGCAAAGGATCTGTATTGAATATTATTCTTGAAAAATATTATAATCTTGTAAATATAGAAGTTCTTTGGAGTTACTGTATGGTAAAAAAATAATACATTAGAAAGATTATTGAAGTTGATATTTAAGTTGATAAGAGGCAATCGAGATGTTATGCACTTCAGGGTTCTGAATTGAATTCTTTCTACTCTGTCAACAAATAGTCAGCTGTACAGCCCCATGAATCTATACCATACAGACTCTCCAGAGCGAAACTCGGTCCCCTGATATTAGAGCACTAAAGCTGTGTTTTCGTAACGGGCAGAAGCAGAATCGATTGCAGCGCACCCAAGCGGGCAGAAACAGTAACATTCAAAGAACTAGTTCTTTGACATGAATTTTGCTTTATGTGTTATGGGCAATGAACTTTTTGGGTTGCCTGCCTAAATCAATATGCCTTTTTAGGCAAGGTTCAATTAGGGACTCCTCACCAGTAAAAGCTATACGAATCTTAAAAATTATTATTATAGATTACTGTAACACATATGACAAGTACAAAGTGTATTCAAACAGGCGAACTAATTCTAATAATTATTGTTGAGATAACTATATCTTGCTAGAATAAACAGGTTCTGTTATGGTACTTTAAAAAACACATAGCCTATTTTAAAATGGATAAATATCTATCAATAATTTTGAAGGTAACTAGTACCCTAGTGATATTCCAAAATGAAACATGATTAGTTTCGACATTTTCAATAAGGACTCTCTTGACAATGACATAATTAGAAACTGGTCATGCTTATTTTGAATATATTAGGGTAGGCCTACTAGTTATTTTTCATAATTAAACATTAAAGTTGCCCTATTAAAATGAATACTTTATTAGATATTCATTAGAATTAGAGTAGCCATTCAAACTTCTTATTTACTATAATGTTCTAAAAGCTTATCAATTTCAATCAAAACCTTGGAAATATAGTCTAGAAGGTTGAATTAAAAGTAATTATATTTGATGTGGCTTGGAACATAATATTTTCAACTTTTGCTTGAGTTATTTTTCATATTCAAAGAATTATTACCCGTTCAATGCAGTACATGAGTACTATTATTTAATTCTTAATGCAATACATAATTGTGATAGCTTACCTTATTTTATATAAAATTCGAGTCTATTATTTTACATGTTACCTATAGCATTTGCCAGTCAGCAATGTTAAATAATTTTATTATTTCCAAAAGAAGCAGAAGCCATACAGAACCAATAAAGTTGTTGATAAGAGTTCGATGCTGTTATGTTGAATATAGTTTTAAAAATCCCTCAAGTATAAACATCAAAACTTATTTTATTAGCTTCATGTCACTTGCTGTTTTCTTAAACTACCTGAATTGAAGCAGTTAGCAGGAGCGATCGCCCAACCCCCCCAAAGAGGATATTATTATGAACAACATGAAATAAACACATCAAGATTTACTGAAAAAATTAATATATTTCTTAGATTTGTCCATCTCTTTCTTCTGTAGGCTACTACATCATACATGAATTATATCCATGGAATATTATTCATAGTTGATTTTCTTTGTCATCCTCTACTTCTGGCTGGTACACCACTAGGCCTGGAATCAAAAAGTTATAATTTATTATTCATTATAAAAAAACTTTGCAAAGTGAATTCTGAAATTGATTGTTTGTAATCTGTATAAGTTTTCAATTATATTTCTTGGCAAGGAACTCCCAATAATGAAAAGTAATATTATATGAGAAATTCCAACAATCAGTTGAATTATTATTAGCATCAATCTCCATGTAGGAATTGGTATTAATCAGTGTGTCCCAAGGTCAAAAGAACTTGTTGGTGAACAACATATTTTTGGATACCATGAACAATTCATTCATTTCTGTGGTCAGTAGGCCTACTTCTCGACCGTTTGGTTTATTTGACTCTTCAAAAATGTACTGCATAAAGTAATTATTGGTTCTATATTTAGAGAAACAAGTTTAATGAAACAAATGGGAATATAATCAATTAATTGCTTGATCCGAAATGATGATTATCTACAACATTATAAGTAGAACTAAGTGATTTGAAAATGAATACCAAACTGTAAATACATAAATCCCTCTAAAAACAATGCAGGTATTTCATCCATGAATTCAATTATAAATTTTAAAAGGTGGAATCACTGTCATTTAAGCTATTATTCAGTGTTTTTTACCAGCACTTGCTGGTTGAATTTTTGAAGTCATCTATTCATAGTTCTAATGTATGGTCATTTATAAAGTTCAACATTCACTCAAGATCAAGATGAACAGTTGAGAAGAGTGTTTAAAAAACAATGTATTCACTCATCATTCAGGGAATAGAGCTGTTCATAATATTTGGGATTTCCTCCATAATGAAATAATTTATGTAACAAAATCTAATAATGTGATAAAATTGAATCAATAATCTGATGTTAAAATGATATCACATTATTAGATTTTGTTAAATTATTTCTTTATGGAAGGAATCTCAAATATTATGAACAGCTCTATTCCCTGAATGATAAGTGAATACATTGTTTTTTAAACACTCTTCTCAACTGTCCATCTTGATCTCATGTGGTTTCACGTAGTTTCGAAATATTAAAATTTCCTGTAAGCTATTAGCCTAATGATTTTGTAATTCAGTCAGTTTTTCAATTATTTTAGTCACATACCATATTTATGTCTTACTATTTGAATATCTAACATCAAATCAATAATAAAACATTGTGGATAAACTTTTTGAAAAAATGGGAAACTGTATAAAATGACATCGCCCACATATAGTTTAAAAAATGTGTGGAATTTGATCTTACCTAACTAACTTATTCTATCTATGGGTTCCAAAGAATTTTTCCATCCTGGTCAACAAAAATGAATTCATATGCAGTTCCTTTGAGCACATTCTCTTCAATATTTTGTTTGTAAATGGTACCTGAAAAAAGAAACATATTTAATCTTTCAAAATATATTTTGGAGATAAAGTGAAGTTAATCATCAATGATAATACATAGGCCTAGTTTGGACTTTGAATAAATTAGAAGTGAACTGGGCCTCAATAAACTATTTACATTAGATAGACTATACATACTATAAGTATATAGCCTACTTACATTCGTAGCACATAACAGAAAACACTTAAAGTTTTATAATATAAATTAAAACAGGAGACACACGACATAGATAGATTGAAAACACTGAAAAACTTACATTACACTCTTTGCTTGGTCGAGAAAAGGGACACAGTTCCTCGAAAATTTCCGATTATAATGTAAGTTTTTCAGTGTTTTTAATCCATCTATGTTGTGTTTCTCCTGTTTTAATTTTTACTATTTACATTGATATACCGTACCTGGCATCACGCAATATATCGATCAATAGAGCATGAATAAGTTTTTCAAATACATTACTATTCAAATTTTATTGGTAGCAATGGTCAACCAGAAAAATACCTATTTTATCTTTTTTCAATGGCAGTCTTTCAATATTCAATTACACTGACTCTGATCAAGTTATTTCTATAACAATCTATGTACTAATTTTGTTTCCAAGTGAATTTGAATTAATTAAAATAAGATTAATTCATAGATAGGTACCAAAGACAAAGTAAATGTTCTAATAGTCAGGTTAGTTTTGTTATTGTATTGATAAACTATGGGTTTACAATATTTTGAGGTGCAACAAGGATAATGGAAGTTTAGGACTTGGAATGTAATGGAATACTTCAAAGTCAAATGATGATGTTATTTTCAATAAATCTGTTTGTAAAAACTACTAGCTGCATCATAAAAAATGTATTTTGTGATGAGGCCAACTCAATGGAAGTGTAAAAGATTGTTAGCATGGAATGCTATCTTATCTTATCATGTAATGCAAAATGTTATCTTGGTTGAATAATGTTTACAAACTGATCATTTAATGTTAATCTAATCAATCAAGTTTGAATGAGTTTAAATCTAAATAGTTGATTAGATTTCTCTCTTTCTTGTGATAATTCTCTACCATACACAAACTGGCTAGTCTAGGCTTTACATTATTATTAAACACTAGAAATTATACTTTAAATAAATAAATAAACTTTTGTCAACTTCTAACTTCTTGGAAAATGAAAAAGATATCAATTTAGACCTAGAGACTAGGTTATTAAAGGCCTACTACAGAAGGCTACCTGAATAAAAATTGTAAACATGCTGGTAGGCTACTTATAAAAATTATATCAAATTGTGTACGGTAGATCTAGCCTACTTTATTATGAGAAATTTAAGTCTACTTACTTGAATTCTCTATCACATCAGAAATTTTTAACCATATTCTTTTTTTCGAATAGGTAATTCGTTGTGCAGGTCTGGAAAGTACAAAACTTTGAACTGTCGCATCAAATTTATAACGAATTTCACGCCTTTCTGTAGTAAATCCATTTTCAATTTCTCTTGTAAAAATTAAGAATAAAGAAACCAATAGAAATATTTTATACCTCAATTTTCTACTGCAAATTAATTTCACAGTATAATAGTAGCAATCCGAAATTTGACAACCAACAGCAAAATAATATCAAAACAAATCATCCAACAATATTAAAGATTGAGGTTAAAAAGAACATGGCGTCTGATGCAGAGAAAGATTATTCTGCCGGTGTCACGTGATCAGAGCAGAAAAATATTTCCAAGCTGTCTGTTCCCGTCGACAGAATCCCGAAATTAGTTCTTTTTCGACAAAACGGTTCACGAGCAGTGATCGGTCAAAGCAAAATAGCATTGTGTTGATAGGCCTTAAAATGAACGGCAAAATGAACGACAGTTCGTTTCTGATTTGAACAGTTCTTTTTTTCTGCTCAACTTTCTGCCGATGGGTGAACACTCCCATAAGAACCAATGTTAATTTAAAGTGAATTCTGTCGTCTGCCCGTTACGAAAACACGGCTTTATATACAAAACATAGAGCATATAGAGAAATTTATACAAGTAGGCCTACATCTCGATCTGACCGTTCTCTTTGTACACTACATGTCAAACAGACAGCAGACATGTCAAACGTTACGTTAGTGACCATGAAGACAATAAATTCGTGCTCATGATACTAGGCTATATTGAAATGAGAAACTCATATTATGAATTACCTAATGATAGGCTCTACGAGAGATTTATAAATGAGGTGAAGACAGTCGACCGGAATAGTTTTATGCATGTGAAATATTTTTGCGCTTGATGCTTGAAGTTTTTTCGAGATGTAGTTGATGTGTAGATGCCATCTCATTCTACTGTCAACTATCACACCTAGGTATCGGGTATCGTCAACTTGAGTTAGTGATGGGCAACTACAAGTTTGAAGTGATTTAGAAAGACAGAGGCAGTCATGACTGATAATTTTTGGAGTTTCATTACATCTCATATGCTTAAAATGCATTAAAACTGTTTCTTATTAATTACTAAATTCCTGTCATGTGACCACCTAAGAATCCTATTATAGTCAGATTGCAACTGTTGCTCTGCAACTTTAAGATTTTTATGATTTTTTTTCACATCAATATTGAAGCTGTGTCATCAGCATACATAAAAATGTCACCAAGGCTCAAAAAGGCTCAATTCTGGGTCCCTTACTGTTTCTGTTGTATGTGAACCAATTACCAAAAGAGTTAAAAGATCACAGAGCTCTGTTGTTTGCTGATGACACATCGCTTATCTTTAACAATTATTTATTAGATAGTCTAGAAATAAATGCTTTTACTGGAGTACAGTCAATTGTCCAATTCTTGAAGCAAAGGCAATTAACAATAAATAGTAAGAAATGTCAATTCCTACAATTCAAAAGTAAATATAATTCAGTAGAGGATAGAGAAATAAATGTGTTTGTAGAGGAAAATGAATTAGACCAAGAAGAGAAAGTAGCATTCTTGGGAATTTTATTGGACAGGAAATTAACATGGCATCCTTACATTGAGAGGATATGTAATAAGATATCATCTGGGGTATTTGTCCTGCGGCAGCTTGCTAGGCTGAATGATAACTACTGTTAACTGCTTACCATGGACTTATACTATCTCATATTAGGTATGCTATTTTAGTATGGGGTAATTCATCTCAACAAAATATGGACAGGGTGTTTAAGATTCAAAAGAAGGCACTCAGATGTATAGAAAAAGTGAATAGGTTAGACTCTTGTAGGCCTTTATTTAAAAAGCTTGGTCTATTAACTGTGCCATCTTTGTATGTATATGAAGTTGTAATGCATGTGAAAACGAGTGGTGTGATCCAGAATTCAGATGTTCATGAGTATAATACGCGAAACAGAGCAGATTATCATATAATGGGTCACAATAGTAGGTTATTTGAACAAAAACCAGATTATATTGGTAGGAAATTTTATAACAAGCTACCTCAAATCTTGAAAAGTAATGATGATTTGAAGATTTTCAAAAAACAAATTAAAAAATATTTAGTTGATAGAGCTCTTTATAGTGTACAAGAATTCCTTTCAAACCTAAACTAGGTTGAACTACTTAGTGTTAGAATTATTATGTAATAACATGACTTGTCTTATACTCCATGACTGGAGTCTTTAGGACGTAATCTTAAAAAAAAAAAAAAAAAAAAAAAAAAAAAACATTTCTGATTATGCTTGAAATTGAGTTTACATATATATTGTAGAAGACAGGACCCAAAATACTACCCTGTGGGACACCAATATCGTCGTTTTTGAATAATTCGCTATGATTGTTCCCCAACTTAACCAGAAAGTATCTGTCACTCAGGTAACAGTATCCAAGAGATTTCCCAAGTGTCACATTGTCTCAAAATTCCAATCTGTTCACTATAAGACAATAATTATTCATTTTAAAGACTATTAAGAAACATGTGCTCAAATTAAAAAATATGCAAAATTTTCAAAGAGTAACTAGACAAGTCGCTCAAAACTTAATCATAATTGAAAGAGTTAACAGCACCCTATCCCGTAGAAGTATTTCATATTTGAGAAATGAGCTCTATAATAAAGTTCCTTGAGGATGGTTGATAAAGAAGCCTGAAATGAAAGAACTCCATACCTGGGTGAAAGAAAATTATTTTTATTCAATTAATGATTTGGTTTGATATTGATTAATGTTGTATGAATTTAAAATTCAGCTTTATGTATATCTTTAATTATTGTTATTTCTTAGAATGGAATGGAATTGAGTTGGTTGAATGTTAATTATTGTAAGCCTATATTATAATATTTTATGATTATTTTACATATTAATATTAATGTACAAGTGAATAAGATATATTAATACTCCACGTCGGCGTACAAGTTTTCTTTTGCCGACGTGTAGCACAAAGTTGTCAATTTCCTTTTCGTTGTATTCTGTATATATTTTTTGTGCAATAAACGATTTGATTTGATTTGACTTGATCCCCATATTTTTTGGGTAAATCTAAAGATTAATAAATTAATATGTTAGGATAGATTGTTGAGGTCTTTTTTCAGTGATTGACAGTAGATCGGCAGTCACATTAGTGGATCTTGCCCTTATAATGGCTCATATATTATACGATATGCAGTTGTGGTGTGGGTGGCTCTAGTATTATGGTTATTTAGAATACCGAAGAGGGTTAATTTTATAGGTGATAAAGTCTTTTGTATTTTCGGTTTCTATATTTGAATATTTTTTAACTTGAACAGTCTTCTTGATCTATTACCGTTTTCAGTTAGTCTTGCAAAGATTTTCTAAACTATTTGCCTTATGATAAAAATGATAAATTCTCTATAATACTCTCCTGTTCAATAACAGCTCAGGGCCTTTAGAGTATATATTATACCAATGTCCATCAAATTAATCATAGAAATTTAAGATTGAAGTTACTAATTCCATATCTAAACTTGACAAATATTAAAATATACACATAAACATAACTCAAACATGAATCAAAAGAAACGATAATTCAAGATTACAGAAACAGAGAAATATTACAAGTAGAGCACCGATTATCCGGACTAATTGATGCATGACCGGATAACTTATAATCCGGAAAATTTATTTCAACTCGATTTTACTCTAGCTCTTGAGTGTAGACGTAACTAAAAATTCAATAATGTATACTAACTTAAATATTCTATTTATTAAAATATTGTACTGCACCTTTATTGTGGCGTACCAACCAGCTGCGTGGAATACAGAATAGGTTAGGTTATTAGGCGATTTCAATTTTTTCATATCACCCAGTGGACGTCCAGATAACGGGTCATTTGGATAAACGATGTCCGGATAATAGGTGGTCTACTGCTTGTATACACACATTCAGTTGAATTTTTTGTGTTAGATCCGTGATTATTAAAAATATTTCTGTAATTCATTCTTGGTTAAATTTCCTTGTTTGACATCCTGGTTACCTTCTCCAGTTTGGAAATTGTTTTAAGAATAATAATATTGGGCTTATTGTGAGCATTGGAATGTTGGGCTTATTAGGTGTCTCTGACGAGCCCGTCGGCACCGAAGACGTCTCGCACGACTCTGGCGTTCGGAGACATGAACCACGAGTGGATCGGCAACGCGTGGCTGCCGGCGCTCGGTCTGCCGCAGTATCGATCCACGTTCATGGAGTCACTGGTCGACGCTCGCATGCTCGACCATCTCACCAAGAAGGACCTGCGCGGCCAGCTCAAAATGGTCGACAGCTTTCATAGGTAATTGCATCAACGTTGTATAGGTTAGGTTGGGCTATTTACACATTCTTGTATGCTAAGAAGACAAAGTATATGGTCATCACTAAGCAAGGAATTCCCCAAAATCGCCTTTTTGCTGGACGGGATGTAATAGAACGAGTGGAAGCTTATAACTATTTGGGTTTGCTGCAATGCAAGTCACATACCAGAGATCAAGATACGAATTGAGAAGGCCAGAGCTGTATTTGTAAAAATGAGACCTCTTCTATCGGCTCGTGATTTGTCTCTTGAGGTCAGGACCAGCCTCTTGAAGTGATATGTGTTCTCTGTTCTTTTGTATGGGTTGGAAGCATTGACACTGAATAAAGAATGTGAGGCCAGACTTCAGGCGTTTGAGATGTGGACCTATCGGCGTATGCTTCGCATATCTTGGACAGATAGAGTCACAAATGCGGAGGTTCTCAGACGTATGGATAAACAACTGGATATTGTGCGTGACATTAACATCAGGAAGTTGAAATACTTTGGACACATTATGAGAGGACCTAAGTATGAAATTCTGCACCTCATAATACAAGGTAAACTTTTTGGTAAGCGCTCACTGGGACGTAGAAGAATGTCTTCTTTGTGAGAAACCTGAGGGAAGCGATCCATAGGATCACAAAACCTAAAAATTCATTAGATTCTATGATTTATTAGATATGAATAGTAAATGCAATTTAGTTGCAAATACTTCTAATTCATCTGTCGCCATAACGTTCATACAACATAAAAATCCAGTGAGTCATCGAATCTAATAAATGTATAGGTTATGACGTGCTCTAGCCGTGACGGCTGTAACGTCTTCGCCGTCGCCGCTGATGAATTGCACCTTCACTCTAACCGCAAACATTTCAGTGATCAGTCGCATAATATAGGCAAGGGGAAGGCAAGAGGCCAGAACTGTTCTCTAGGCCTCCAAGAGTTGAATATTTGTTATTATCACTATCCTTATTTCCAATGCTGAACCCTGGTCAACCACGTTTTTAGACTGCATCAGCCACAATTAATTATTATTATTATTATTATTATTGTCACAATAATTATTGTTATGAATTTCATTGCAGGAGATAGTTAATTTTGTAGCATAATGATAATACGAGCATACGATTCAAGCACCTCATTGTGTGTTCTATGTTGTTATAGAAACACTGTTTGGCAGTCTGCTGGTAATAATAATAAGTCAGCTGGTGTCTCACTCGGGTTTGACGTTGACCAAGCCTATTGTCACTTGCTCTCTATAAGCCTATAATATTGATTGCTCTCTGGCAACCCATTGGTAGCCGAGACATTATAATTCTAGAAAGAAGAAATTGTTTTGTATTTGCTCAAAGGCAGAATAATTCAAAGTAGCAAAGTAGCACATCCTATAACAGTTTTGCAGAAATCATCATTTTTAAGACCTGTTTCTTTACTTTCCAAAGTAGAATTATGTGATAGTCACATATTACTGGTTATTGTTATTATTCATTTTGTATTCTTCTTCCCAAGAATAATAATAGTAATTGATGAAATTATCGTTTTATTTTCAGAACTAGTCTACAATTCGGTATAGCATGTTTGAAGAGATTGAACTACGATAGAAAACAGCTTGAAGAAAGGAGGAGAGCGTCTGAAAACGATCTAGTTGATGTTTTAGTTTGGTCTAACGATAGGGTAATTCGGTGGGTCTCCGCGATAGGACTAAAGGTAAACAAACACATTTTTCAATTTTTTATTCAGTGGTTTCCTTATGGAAACAATCTAGAATTATAATTACATATATCAAGATAAGAATAAATTCACCATTATTTAATTTCATCAATATTGTAGAAACATCTGTAATTTTTTTACGGTAACTTGAAAAATCTTATACAAAAACAAACACTGTGTATGTAAAAATATGAGTTTTATCATGGCTTACTTTAGATAAAGGCTGGAGCGCACAACTTGGCAACGTCGCAGTCAAGCTCAGCTTCAGGCCGAGCAAATTGAATTCACTTGGGTAGAATCCCGATTAACTACCAGCTTTATGCCCTTTATCAAATACCAATACTGAGAAATTCAATCCAATGATAGTAAAAAATATATAATATTAACTGATAGACTAATTTTAACTTTAGTTCTAGGAGTTTCAAGTATAATGCCTAGCTTGGCAATATATTCACTGTACTTACTTTCTGTGTCTGTATTTCCCACGAGCAATTTTAATGATCAAATACATTTCATTAATAGATTAAATTATTGAATAATACCTTCTAAATATAAAATAAAAATATGAAAGTCAAATATTGTCTTATTTTAAGAAACTTCCGAATTTAATGCATGCGCTTTTTGTGCATCTATAACTAACTATATACCGTAATGATATAGTCCAGTCCAGTCAATATATACATTGGCTCATGCAATTTATATTGTAGTTCTGATTTTTTGATATATTATTCGGGTACATAAGTGAAGTTCAGAACCAATTTCTTCATGCAAAATTTTCTTGTGCTAGATACAGGTGGCCGGAAAACCTCGTATTTTCGGCTCATTTACCAGTTTTCAGCTATTTCTGCCAAATCTCGTAATAGGACAGAAAAATTTGCTCTCGCCTTTTTTCTAGATTATGGTATTCGGAATAAAATGAGATCATTCGGAACTCTCTATCTCCAATGAGTACCTACTGAGTTATGATTTTTCAAAAATGAGTAAAATTTGAAGAAAAAATCAATTCTGATGTATTTTAGTTTTTGATCAACAATATCTTCCGATTGTTACCATTTAGATGTATAATTCAAAATCCCTATGGCGTATTTTTGTGCTCTACAATCTGAGATCAGGTAGAGCGCTCTATCTCTTATAGATTTCCAGGTACACCTGACAACAATGCTCCTTGTATTGTGAAAAACACCTAATTTTCAGCTTCAACCTTCATCACCAACTACATAGTCTTCACATTGATATTTCGCACAATGACATAATTTTACTGAAGTGCTCCGATCGTGAATAATACTGTACTTATTTTCAAGAATTAGGATTTATTCACTTTTAGGAAAGATTTATTCTTTTCAATGTCATTCATCTTGCAAATTTCTCAAACATTTTCAATTTCACAATAGAATAAATCGTAATAATAATCAATAAAAATGAAACTTTTTCAAATCATTTTTATTTCAATTGTTTTTTACTTTTACTTGATTAACATTATTTTCAGTGAATTACAGTTTTTCATGCTAGTTCTATCGTTTCGTATCAGATGAATGAGTAATTGTAAATCATGCTTTGAACTAAAAATGTACTGTATGTTTTGCAGGATTACGCGAACAATCTACTGGAGTCAGGAGTGCATGGTTCTCTAATAGCCTTGGATGAGAGCTTTGACCACAATAGTTTGGCGCTAGCGCTGCAAATACCAACTCAAAATACTCAGGTAATTACATTCAAACATCTATAAAAACATCATACTGTACTTTTTCTATTTCATTGGTTTAATGTGTTTGGGATGTCTTTTGGCGATTCGTATTTCATCTATTCATCTCAATATCATCAAGACTGACAAGTCTTTTACAAGAAACAACATAATATAGGCTATTTCTTGATTGAAAATTCTCATCTTCTCCGTTAATGACTAAATTCCATTGATCTTGAATTAGGATCTCGATTAAAATGATTTTGGTTGATGAGAGGAGAATTTTTATGTCCTGAACCTCATGCCAACTTCTAAAGTAAGAGTTCGTTACTATGAAAAAGCGCTTTGATACATGAAAATTATTTGCCTCTGAAATGGTAGAAATGCGGTACAAACTGCGGTAGAGGTTTACGGGTTCACAACTTTATCCCTGGGAGATTTACCCATTTCTACAGGTGTCTACAGTATCAAGACGCTATTATGCATAGCGATAACAATTGAGCTAACCAGCCTACAAGCCTTCGTTTTTTAATTAGGAATATATCAGTCAGACATGCGCAGTTAGCTTATTTCAACGGATCTTCTTATTATTCCACATCTGTAGCTAGAGTGTTTGTTTCTATACTACAGCCAGGTAGTAGAATATACAATTACCTTTCATGAAGATTGATACGTTACTGTGCTTTTTACTTTCTTTACTTTGAGTGCTGGTCTCAGGGTAAAGTATTATTACTTTGGGTTGCGATTTTTTTTATATTGTGTAAAGAAACCCAAAAATATACTCTGGTCCACTGGTGAAGTTCCCAAATTTGTAGCCGGTCTTTAATTTGTTTTCTTGTTAAGACCTCAACATAATTATAGTTCCGTCCTTTTATTAGACTTTTGTGGAGAATAGAACGAATAATAATAATACTTATTAAAAAAAATTCCAGAGTTAAATGCAGCAAACCAGCTGGAAAAACTGCCTGTACACTTTTAGGTTTATACTTACTATTACTTGCCTGCCCTTTCATTGTAGTAATTAATTGAAAGTTGTAGATATTGTAGATGATATTTGTTTGTGTATTCAGATGCGGCAAATGCTGGAAATGGAGATGAAGAACCTACTGAGCGTAGCCACCGAGCGACGACTCGACATGGACATGAGCAAGTCCTGATATCCACAAATGGCCAGCTAGCCATCAGCCGACGACCCCTTCAGCAGACCAGTCTAGCTCTAGCACTGCCCCCTTCCCCCTTCCCCCCACCCTTATCACTTACTCTATCAATAACAGCTAAACTAATAATAATTGTCGCTCTACGAAACGGTCTCTGTGTAAATATATAAATCTGTGTAAATAGCCTTGATACGATCGCCTGCCTTCTCTACCACTGACCAGTGAAACCTAACTAAACTGAACGTTTTTCTCTACCTATTTATAAATTATCAATATCAGGAATACGCACACCGAACGTAATTCTTATCCAAAACTCCTTTGTAATATAATTAAATTATTGTATGAACTTGACTTGAGACAATACGACCGTTCGCATCAAAATAGTGTTACGATTTTGTTTGGCAACTTCGATTGGCGGTTTCGATTATTTTGGAATGATCGATTAATTCTGTAATTTGAATCGTATGACTGACTGAAGCACAAACGTCAACTAAAAATTGTTTTAGAAATGTTTTGATTGTAGGTACTGCAATCGATTGAAATCTTCATTACTTATTTTTTAAGATCCATAACAATTGAAATCGTTTGGTGACAACGAACTTGAACCAGTCTTGGTTATAGAAGTTTTTTTTCAATTTTCGATATCATGATCGATATTCATTCTATAATGAAAATTACACTTCAACCCTTGAACAATAATTATTATTATAATGTAAAATTGAAGTTATAAAGCAAAAACGGAACCAATGAAAATTACTTGACAGAAATTGCTAGATTTTTAAACTTATATAAAGAAATTCAGGACTCGGTTTCTTAAAACACATTATGATATTATATTTGTCAACTGAAATTGAATGTTTGAAATTATAATTATTTTTATATTATTGTTGAACTATTCTGATATCGGGTCCCTGAAAAGTATACTACTTATAAATGTTTCGTCTTTACGTTATCCATTTATCATCAAACTTGAATGTTGAAATTTATGTTGCTTTCTTGTCAGCTATTTTCATTATATTATTTTTGTTCCTTTACATTACTTTTTATCAATTTTATATTTTTGGGTAAAGCCCACATATGTATTACCATTTTTTACTAGTCCGGCTTCTTGGGTTGTATTTTGTTAACCAAGAAGAATAAATAACTTCAACCGTATTTAATGGAGTTATATTTCCACAATAATATTATAAGTAAATGCTTGTGTACCAATTGTGATGAGAGATCATGATTACTATTATTTATTATTGTATCATATTAGTATGTTTAGAATGTTGTTATATTGCGCGCATGTTCTCAACGTTTGATGAAGATTACGATGATGGTGTTATACAATAATTATGGTGAATTCAGTAGATATTAACTAAAATCAGCTTTAAATATTCTAAACGGGTTAAAACAGATATACTTAATACTCATTAAGTATGTACAAATTTTTTATTACGTAATTTATATTATTCATGTAACTTTATATTTGTTCAGGATAATAGCATGCTACTAGACAGCTATCCATTCGAGAAGTTTACTTTTCTTTGAAACATAGCCTTTATTGCATCTTGATAATTGTATGAATGTTTGTTTGTTCGTAGTCTATTTTTGAAAAAAATCAAAACTTATGTAGTTTATTTGACTGAGTTACTTTTATGATATTTAGACAGCATTCCTTATCTATGTTTTTTCTACTATTTTACTTCATGTATAGATCTTTTTATAGGTTCATCATTTGTGCTGAGTATTTGATAAAAGATTTTAGGTTAGAATCCCTTCCTCTTTGACGTTTTCATTTTTTTCCAAAGCTAATTTATGATAAATTTTGAATTATTTCGTTTGAGAATTACCATTTTTACTGAATATATTTTCATAAAATACTACAATAATTATAACCTATCCTTTCTCTACCTCCGCAATGTTGTCATTTCAGTTTCAAACTAAGTAGAAATATAATCAATTAACAAAATATTCATCTCAATTATGAAAATTTATTGTCAAATCATTGATGGCTAGCTAATTTTTATTTTTATCATTTTTCAGATGACATTTAGTCAATATTGATGAGGGGTTTTCAGAAATGCAGGCAACGCTCAATTTTCCTCTCAACTAATTATGTTGCAAAGTTAGTTTATTAACGCCTCCAGGGCTCTCATATGTGAACCCTCCCCAATTGAAATAACGTATTGTATTATCTTCAAAATGTCATTCTCTTCTATCTTGAAGTACCGTGTTGAATATTTTCCAGTTATAACTATCACTCAGTAATAGGCCTATTCCGCTAAGTTATTTATTTTTGTACACAATTTTTTGAAAATATTCCCCAATTTTTACTTGTTTTTGGGAAGAATGTATAGGCAGGGCTATGTCTGATCAATTAAAATTATTTTCAAATCTCTGATAACAAATTATTTCTATTGTAAAGTCTCAGTAGCTGAATATCATGACTTCATATCAAATTATGTGATAAAAGTTTGAGATTCATGGAAAAATATCAAATTGATGATCATCTAAAATGAAGGTTATGCTGTGAAATGGTTATAGTATATAAATTATATTTTTGTTGAATAATAATTTCTATCTAGAAATAATTATTTATGTGAAGTACATTTTATAATCATAGTAAGAAATTATTATAGTATGTCAAAAATCTATTCTATTTACTTGTAGTAGCATTCATTTAATTTTGAAATGAGAGTCTTTCGAAAGTTTTCAAATTTCAACAACAAGATCGTGGTATTTTTAAATTTATCAAAATGAGAAATAACTTTTAGCTCAACACACACTTTATTTCCAAGTGAAAATTTTGATGCAAAAGTTTACCTACTGTATCTAGGAATGGGAAATAAATTTATTATATTTTTGATTACTCAATTAGTTATTTATCGAATCATTCAACCTCCGTTTTTAATTCGAAGAGTGAATTGAATCTGAATTAGTTTTATGAGATACCTTTGTTTAAGTTGATTAAAAAAATTCTTCATTAGAGTTACATTCAGGTACATTCAGTTTCAAGTTCTGTAAGCGTAAAATTTTGATATGAACATTAATTTTGAATTATCGAGATAATCTATCAATCTAATTGAAGAAATAAATAATTCATGGCATGAATAATACTACTCTTCCATGCCTAAGCGCTTCTAATTAGATATTAAACTTATGGCAAACTGATGAACGTTTTGTATCAATGAAGCAAAAATTTTGTCACTAATGTGTTCTTTTGTAACTTGAACGAGTGCTACTTTATGGAAGAGAAAAACATAAATTAATAGAATTAACAGAAATTAAGTTTTGTAAATAAATCACGTTAGAATGAATTGAATGTTTGATGAAAAAAACTTAGGAAGGTAGCTATTAGTTGTAAAACGATTATGTGTGTACCAGATGTATTATATACCAATGATGAAGTTACTATGTACAGTAACACTTGTAATCAATGAGTAGTGTACAGTCAATGTTATTCAATGCAGTTATTCAACATTGAAAGACAACTTTATGCTTTCTAAATGTATAAAAATTGTTAATTAATTTCGTGTATATATGTGATTAGATTGTATTGTATTATATGTTAAATGTTACGAGTGGATGCTTTTTATTTGAATTTTTGGTTTTGTAGGTAATTTGACGTAGGAGCTATTTAACTGTTGATATGAGTCTATTGTGATAACTAGAAATGAAATTGGAAGATAAAAGATAACTATTGAAACGCTTTCAATATGTTTCACACAGGAATATGTTTGAAAAATACGTTTGTAAATCAAAATTTAATTTGGAAAATGAATTTTAATTGACATCAATAATATTCTTAAAATAATGCTTATTGTTGAAAACAACACGAGATGAATTTGGAATATGACAAACCCTTCAAATCAGTTATATGTTTTTGTGTATTGTGAAAAATTTTGAAATTGATTGAATTCGGGGAACGAAATACAATTTTCTGAATTTGGGTTTAACTCAGAATAATTCAAAACCCTCTTAATTTTTTCAGTAATACTTCTACAGTTTGATTATAAGCTGAAGAAATAATTTAAAAAGAGTAATGTATTATGCCAATTGCTGAAATGCCAAGCAATTCTAGTTCACGCTTCGAAGTACTTACATTATTTTATAATCCTTGAGATTGCATCAATATGAACTGAGAAACTCAAGTGTTCAGAAACGTTTATGTTTTGTTTGTTGTATAATGTATGTATATAAAACTTATTTCATTTATGAAAAATAGCCATAAATCGGAACAAATATTCTCCATAAAACTTCCTTAAGTTACATCTAAGTTGTCATATATAAGTAAGTATTATTGAATATGTGAATATAGTGTTAATGTTATGATAATAGAAAATGAAATAATGAAACAAATTGTTGAAATATTTGTAAATAATAATAGTAACGATTTAAGTGAAAACCAATAATGTTCAGCAGTATTATTATTCCATCTACTAATTATGTACGTCTGCATAATTCCACTAAAATTTAAGTAATAAAATTCTAATGTGTTGATTTGAAATTGAAGTTTACAATTATTTTATTTTCTACCAAACTACCTAAAGTTTCCGCAATTTCTTCACATAGGGTACCGGTTAACCCTTAAAAGTGACCCCCACTTTGTACTAATTTTTGGGAGTTGAAATTTTTCATAGTAGTAGCAGTCAATACTCAAGTTATAATAAACCACTCAATTTTTGATTATATTCTGAAATATTCAAAGAATACTATTCTTTATAAAAAGTGAATATTTTCTTCACTTTAATGAAGATATATTTTTTGAAATTAAGGGACAATGTAACCCACGGGTTGGAGTGAAACCAACTGTAAATATTTTAAATAAATTATAACATCAAATACAAATAAACTCCACTTCAAAAAATCAATTTTTTTTTAAGAACATTTCATTTTCTTTTGTCCAAAGATTTTTTGTAGCATCGAGGCATGTTGGCTGCAGAATCAGCAACAAATGAATAAACGTATTAATTTTTTGCAAGGTTGATATTTCGTTTTATTGTATCATATTTGCATTGTATTTGCTTCATATTCTGTATTATATCCTCATTTTTATTCCGAGACAAGGTAACCTCAAGTTTCACCTAAAAGTGACCTTCAACATAGAAATGCTAGATACTTTCTATTGAGGAGGCCTTTATGAGGGAGTGTGTGAGTAGAGTACGGTACCATTACCCTAGGTAATGATGTTGTCAGTGTGTTAGATGCTTAATTGCGTTGCGTTTTGTTTTCAGTTTTGATGATGCGTGAGTAAAATTCATAAGTTTAAAGAACTGCGTTTTATGTGTTGTGGAAATAATACAATATTATTATAATACCTAATACGATATTCACTTTTCCTTTATATGGCTACTACGGTACAATTATTGAAATGATATAAATACTAGTAGTTCTGTGAACAGTAGACTTCGCGTTCAGTAAGATACATTGACCTGTTGTTATGTTTTCTCAAAAATTAATAAATAATTTATCAATCTAAAATGTCTTAAAAAAATTCTAAATAAACATAGAGCTTTATCGTACCGTGACGTGTCGTCCCGGAATGTGAGTGTGAGCGCTGTTTGTTATCAGGTCTGGCTGCCGTCGATACGCCAATCCAATCAACCCTTCAGAGAACATTCTGTGTTGTCGTGTTGGCAAAAAATCGGTGTGTTGAAATTAACAAAATAAATACCATTCATAATGTTGATTTCCTACAAACTTCATTTCTAACTTTTCATGATTTTAGAAATCAATTTCTTTTCAATAATACTTGTTGCAATTATTTCAATCATCAGATTAAAAATCTGGTGTGGCGCACTCACACAACTTTCCTTGCAGTTATGGAAATTGATCAACTGACGCTATTGTTTTAGTCAGTATAGACATAAAAAGGGGGTGTGAACTACTAGTAATATACCCATTGAAAAACATTGAACATCTTGAAAATGTATCTTTCCATCAACGTTAGTAGACAGTTGTCTACTAACTTTGTCTTTCCATAAGCTGAGGCCATGATTCTAGTATGGGGTTATTGATAGAAAACATTTTTGTTTACAATTTTCTTTTTTACTTTCCTTGCCCTATTACCATAGGTAAGGAAAGTATTGCTTTCCGAAAAAAATTAAGGTACCTCAATTTCTAAACCTTTCAAGGTCCCCTGAGTCCAAAAAAGTGTTTTTTGGGTATTGGTATGTTGTGTATGTGTGTGTATGAGTGTATGTGCGTCTTTGTACACGATATCTCATCTCCCAATTAACGGAATGACTTGAAATTTGGAACTTATAGGATTTACACTATAAGGATCCGACACAAACAATTTTGATCAAATGCAATTCAAGATGGCGGATAAAATGGCAAAAATGTTGTCAAAAACAGGGTTTTTCGCGATTTTCGCTAAAACGGCTCCAACGATTTTGATCAAATTTATACTTAGAATAGTCATTGATAAGCTCTATCATCTGCCACAAGTCCCATATCTGTGAAATTTTCAGGAGCTCCGCCTCATCTATGCAAAGTTTGATTCTAGATTCCCAATTATCAGGCTTCAGATACAATTCAAACAAAGAAATTCAAGTGGAAAAGATTGAGCATGAAAATCTCTACAATTAATGTTTAGTAACATTTTCACCTAAAATTAAAAATTAGCTCGAAATTCGAGAAAATTTGATTATTCAATTGCAAACTGTTGGCAACTGTTGATTTATTTAATCATTCACTATGAATAGATAGCAGACTTCGTGTGTCTGCAGCGCTATTGTCCTGTCACCAGCTGGCTCAGATCTTAGAATAGTAGACTTAAGATGCGCGTGAACACTAGTAGTCCAGTCACTTTATACATTGGGGCATGCAATTTATATTGTAGCTCTGATTTTTTTATATATTATTTGGGGACATAACCAAGGGTCCAGAACCAATTTCTTCATGAAAAATTTCCTTGTGCTAGATACAGAATGGCCCAAAAACCTCGTATTTTCTGTTCATTTTCCAGTTTTCAGCTATTTCTGCCAGATCTCGTTATCGGACAGAAAAATTTGCTCTTTCCTTTTTTCTAGAATATGAAATTCTGAATAAAATGAGATCGTTCGGAACTCTCTATCTCCAATGAGTACTGAGTAATGATGTTTCAAAAATGAGTGAAATTTGAAGAAAAAATCAATTTTGATGAGTTTTAGTTTTTGATCAACACTATCTTCCGATTGTTACCATTCAGATGTATAATTCAAAATCCCTCTGGGCGTAGTTTTGTGCTCTACAATCTGAGATCAGGTAGAGCGCTGTATTTCATATAGATTTCCAGGTACACCTGACAATGATGCTCCTTGTATTGTGAAAAACACCTAATTTTCAGCTTCAACCATCATCACCAACTACATAGTCTTCACATTGATATTTCGCACAATGACATAAGCTCATAAGATTGTGTTCTATGAGAATCACCCGATAGATGAACTTAATTTCAGTATTTCCTAGTGGAGAGGCGCGCTCAAGGACACTTCAAGGATCAAAATTTCAAATACTTATAACTTCTGACACAATGCTCAGATTTCATCGCACTACTTTTCATCCTTCTCGGCTCGTCAAGGCGGTCCAAAGTCATGCATCATAAGTCAAATTCGGTCGAAAAGTGGAAGATTTATTGTTGAGTGTACCGTACTTAAGCCCATATTCCAATACACAAAAATGGCTAATTTCTATAATAATAATAATAATCGCCTTTATTGGCCAAATATACAACAATTTGTTACAAAAATATTTCTATATAAGTATTACATTACTGGCATTCGCCCCATGGATAAGATCCTTCCGGGGGGAGAGGAGAAAGAAATTTTTTCCCGTTTTTAAGCTGCAAAAAGTTAACAATGATACATCAATTATGTTTAAACGATATGGCAAAGAAGTTTTTTATTATTATTATTACTGCAAAAGAAGATACGCTTTAGAAATTGAACTGGATCAATGAATACAGTCCTGTACTGCCAAGCAGCCGTACAGTAGCGGCTGACATCTCTCCAGTGACTGCCATTCAGGTACCTCTTCAGCTCCTCTCTCGACAGCAAGCCTCTCCTCAGGTAAGCGCACCGTATCTCGCGTAGTATGGGGCATCTGGCGACGAAATGCATCACATCCTCTTCTTTCTTCCAGTTGCACAGGGAGCACAGCTTCACTGGCTGATTTAGCCTTAAAAGGCTAATTTCTATATTCAAAGCTGCATGTCTTTTGAAATACTTCTGATAAAATTTCCAAGTCTAGTGAGGATGTGAAAATTTTACCCCTCTACCCACTCCAATAAATATTACTTTCAATTCCAATACCATTCGAAGGTTACAGAAGATTTCAAAAATGACGATGTCAGTTTTTACATTTTTCCATGATTTTACTGTTGATCAAGAGTTTCTAAAACGAGTCTGATACATCATAGAAACTCTCGATTGATTCCAATAAATTGTAGATAAATTCAACTCCTACGAGCTCAGTTGTCTACTAACTTTGTCTTTCCATAAGCTGAGGCCATGATTCTAGTATGGGGTTATTGATAGAAAACATTTTGTTTACAATTTTCTTTTTTACTTTCCTTGCCCTATTACCATAGGTAAGGAAAGTATTGCTTTCCGAAAAAAATTAAGGTACCTCAATTTCTAAACCTTTCAAGGTCCCCTGAGTCCAAAAAAGTGTTTTTTGGGTATTGGTATGTATGTGTGGTGTGTGTGTGTGTGTGTGTGTGTGTGTGTGTATGAGTGTATGTGCGTCTTTGTACACGATATCTCATCTCCCAATTAACGGAATGACTTGAAATTTGGAACTTATAGGATTTACACTATAAGGATCCGACACAAACAATTTTGATCAAATGCAATTCAAGATGGCGGATAAAATGGCGAAAATGTTGTCAAAAACAGGGTTTTTCGCGATTTTCTAAAACGGCTCCAACGATTTTGATCAAATTTATACTTAGAATAGTCATTGATAAGCTCTATCATCTGCCACAAGTCCCATATCTGTGAAATTTTCAGGAGCTCCGCCTCATCTATGCAAAGTTTGATTCTAGATTCCCAATTATCAGGCTTCAGATACAATTCAAACAAAGAAATTCAAGTGGAAAAGATTGAGCATGAAAATCTCTACAATTAATGTTTAGTAACATTTTCACCTAAAATTAAAAATTAGCTCGAAATTCGAGAAAATTTGATTATTCAATTGCAAACTGTTGGCAACTGTTGATTCTATTAAATCATTCACTATGAAGAGATAGCACACATCTTGTGTCTCCAGGGTTATTGTCCTGTCACCAGCTGGCCCAGATCTTTGAATAGTAGACTCTTATGCGCGTGAATACTAGCGTCAGGTGATCAATTTTCATAATGGCAAGGAAAGTTGTGTGAGTGCGCCATACTAGATTTTTATAATTAGGGGTTACCGAGATACATAGCTTTGAATATAGAAATTGGCCATTTTTTGTGTATTGGAATATGGGCTTAAGTACACTCAACAATATAAATCTTCCACTTTTCGACCGAATTTGATTTATGAACCGCCTTGACGAGCCGAGAAGGATGAAGTGTAGTGCGATGAAATCTGAGCATTGTGTCAGAAGTTAAAAGTGTTTGAATTTTTGATCCTTGAAGTGTCCTTAAGCGCGCCTCTCATAGAACACGATCTTATGAACTTATGCCTTTGTGCGAAATATCAATGTGAAGACTATGTAGTTGGTGATGATGGTTGAAGCTGAAAATTAGGTGTTTTTCACAATAAAGGAGCATCATTGTCAGGTGTACCTGGAAATCTATATGAGAAACAGCGCTCTACCTGATCTCAGATTGTAGAGCACAAAACTACGCCCAGAGGGATTTTGAATTATACATCTGAATGGTAACAATCGGAAGATAGTGTTGATCAAAAACTAAAACTCATCAAAATTGATTTTTTCTTCAAATTTCACTCATTTTTGAAACATCATTACTCAGTATTCATTGGAGATGGAACTCTTGTGACAACATTTTCACAATTTTAGCCGCCATCTTGAATTGCATTTGATCAAAATTGTTTGTGTCGGATCCTTATAGTGTAAATCCTATAAGTTCCAAATTTCAAGTCATTCCGTTAATTGGGAGATGAGATATCGAGTGCATAGACGCACATACACTCATACACTCATACTCATACACACACCCAAAAATAAAAATAAAAAAAAGTCATGATGTTGAAGTGCTTGCTGGAAGTAAGCTAATAAATAAAACGTACAGAGAAGCTCCGAAGACTGCTGAAAAAACTGCACTCAAATCAAAGGAAAGTAGGAAAGGTAAAAACTGAACTCAAATCAAAGGAAAGTAGGAAAGGTAGACTGTTACTATTGACATCTAGTCATGGACGAGATTGTAGTGACCTTCTCAATAAACGATTAAAAAGAAAGTTTGAGGTTCAGTGTTGCTTCAAGCCCGGCGCAACTATAGAAGCAGTGGTGGAGTCAGCCAAAGAGCAAACAAAGGATTTCAATGAAAATGATTATTTGATTATACTGGGTGGCTCAAATAATATCATTGCTCCTAATTTAAATCATCTCCCGCTAATTACAAAAAAATACAAGAAATGGTGCCACTCTCTAATACAACAAATGTAATAATAAGTACACTTCCAAACAGGTGTGATAGGCCAGAACTCAACAAAACGATCGGTCTGACAAATAAAGCAATTCACAGTTCAATCAACAAGGTCAAAGATAAAAATTCCAAGCAACTGGGGTTATGTTTCCTCAATGAGCGACTAAAAAGACAAAACTTTACAATACATGGATTTGGCCTACATATGAATCGATCTGGCAAGAGAATTTTCTGTGATAGACTGGCAGAGTTAATTGAAAGAAGTCTGCAACCACCAGCTGGTTTGTTATCAGATAGTAACTCCCCTACAGGTAAACAGAGTTTTTTAGAGATGGATCCACCCGGTCAAATAATAGAGTAAAATTGGGTAATTCCAGTCATAAACCATTCCTCTTCAGCATGAATATACAGGGCATTGGAAACAAAATAGAAGAGTTGAACGTACTCCTTGCAGATCTCAAGTGTCCATTGGTTGTGTCATTCAATGATAATTGCCTCGCTTCATGTGATACTACTATTCTGAACAGACTCAATAACAGAACTATGTTCTTGCTTCATCTTACAGTAGAAATAATAAAAGAAGAGGTGGTACGAGTATAGTGTTGAAAAAATCCATCAATTTCAAAGTTAGAGAAGATATTGAGGCCTTTTCCATTGATAGTGCATTGTTTGAGTGTGCAGCTGTTGAGTTTGGTCTGAGGAGAGATGGAATATCTAGAGTATTTGTAGTGATCTCTGTATATAGGGCGCCGGATAGTCCTGTGGAGGACTTTTTCAATATTTATGATAGGCTCTTGTGCTTGCTTAAGAGGAGCTTCAGGCAGAAAACAATATTTATATGTAGCGATTCCAATATTGATATTCTTAAAGAAAATAGTAGAGACAAGAATAAGTTTTTGAACATCACGACATCGAATTCATTTTTGACAAGCCAACCAGAATATCTTTGTCTTCAGCCACTTGTATTGATAATATAATCACGAATCACAATGTAAGCAGTATTCATGAGAATATAATAGACCCTGGTCTCTCAGACCATCCAGCTTTTAAGTGTCACTCTGGAAAACGGGTTTGTTCCGGAACGCTCTGTATATAGGTTGGAAAGATGTATAAATGATATATCATTAAATTTATTCTACAACCTGTTAAAAACGGTAGACTGGTCCCCTTGCTTGATCAATAATGGAGGTGAAAATGCATTTAATGCATTCCATTCCCTAATTTATCGTTGTTTTATAGAATGCTTCCCACTAAAGAAGTTTAAAGCTACAGTGACCAACTCTAACACGAACTGGGTGACAAATGGAATCACGATTTCGTGTGGTAGGAAGAGAGAGAGCTTTGTATAGAGGCTAGATAGAACCAATAGAGACCCCACATTTTTACAATACTTTGCTACTTATAAGAAGATCCTGAAAAGAGTGATATTATTGGCCAAACAAAAAGCTAATGAAAAGCTCATCTCAAAGTCTACTAATGTTAACAGAGGAGCATGGACTGTCTTCAGGAAAGAAATAGACCTGTGAAATTGTAATGAGCAAAAGATTGAATTGTCCAATGGCGATGATGTGATCTCCGATCCGGTAAAAGTAGCATCTTTTCTCAATGATTACTTTTTGGAGTGTAGTAGGCTACTGAAGGGTTGAGCACTACTAGGTCAAGTAGTGGGAAGCAATATCTCGAGAAAATTGGTAGGCAACACGGCTTGTTCAGATTTAAAGCTGCTAGTGAGAGTGAGGTAAAAGGTCTGTCTCAGGTTTAAAAAATTCTGGCTCGTGTGGATGGGATGAGATTTCTTCCAAGGTGGTAAAGCGAGTATGTCCCATTATACCCACTACAACCTCTCACCTACATCATCAATTTGTGTCTGAAGGAAGGTGTATTCCCACAAAAGCTAAAATTTGCAGTCATTAAGCCCATCCATAAAAAGGAAAGTAGGAAAAATGTCAAAAATTATCGTCCCATTGCATTGTTGACAACTTTTTCCAAGATTTTTGAAAGAGTAGTATTCCAGTAGATGTCTGCTTACTTGGTGGATGAAAACATTCTCTATAATAGGCAATATGGTTTTAGAAGAGGTGCGTCGACTAAGTCTGCTACCTTCGATGTTGTGACCGATTTGTTGAGTGCTCTGGATGGGTCGCAGAGGGCTGTGAGGGTCTTCTGTGACTTGTCCAGGGCGTTCGAGATGGTTGACCACGGTCTCCTTTTGGATAAGTTGAGGTTTTATGGATTTAGTGGTTGTGCAGAGACATTTTTTAGATCCTACCTTGTAGCCCAGTCAATAAAGGTTTTTTCGATCCGAAAATTAAATAAAAGCTGAATCTTCTACCATCGATAGAACCCTCCCAGAGGGTCATTCACCCAAAAGTCCCAAGAAATCCCCTTGGAGCTTTCCCCCCTAGCCCCCCTCAAAGTTGAAAAATGCAGGTAATCACGGAGAATCAATTATCTCTGTACCCATTGATCAGAAACAGCTCTATTATATGCCATTCGATTCGTTACATTATGGACTACAATATTAGTTATATTCATTTTTTCAATAAAATTAACAGTTTTCTTGATAAAATAATACATATGTAAAAATTTAGGGGGTTTGCGATTTGATTTTTTTGTTTTCTTCGATTAACTTCGGAGCAAGTAGTTTTAAAGAAAAATGAGCCGAATAATTAATGTAGCCACTCTTATTGCAAATCCATTGATGTATATTGTTATGTATTTGCGATTCGATTTGATGCCGTGGAAGGGGAAGCAGTCGACGCGGAACGGCGCGGCTGACTCTCTTAGCCATAGTAAACAGCAAACTGGAAATCAATTATCTCTGTAACCATTAATCGGAAAAAAATCTATCATGTGCCATTCATTTCATTAAATTAAGGACTACAATATTAGTCGAATTCATTTCCTCAATAAATCGAACAGTTTCCTTAATATAATAAATAATAATAATAATAAAATGTTTATTCTCAGTCAAAGAAAATACATAACATAAAACATCTTCATACAAATAGAAACAAGTTTCTATTTATTATATATATAATAAATAATATAATGTAAAAATTTAGGGGTTTTTCGATTTGATTTTTTGTTTTCTCCGATTAACTTCGAAGCAAGTAGTTTTAAAGAACAATGTGACGAATAATTATTGTAGCCACATTCATTGCGAATCCTATGATGTATATTGTTATGTATTTGCGATTCAAGTTGACGCTGTGGAAGGGGAAACAGCCGACGCGGCTGACTCCCTTCACCATAGTAAACAGAATAATACTGCTGTCTACATTGCATCTCATTTACAGTATGTTGCTCGAAACAATCAATTTTGTCTATTGTTTTGACATGCGCTGTATATAGATTTTCACTTTTCAATACTCTTAAAAAATATTACAATTTTCATGATTTAAACATGCTCATGATAAAAATCAGGATTTCGTTGTTTTCTCACAGAATTTATTATATTAATTTGAAGTGTGCCTTCTCCATACGAGTCAGAGGTAACACAATTTGATAACTCTAGTTTCAGATATTGATGTTTTTCAACGAAGTTTCATGATATATTATGTGTCCGACTCCTTCTTCTCATCCTTATTTTGTGAAAAATTAAGATTCAAAATTTATTTTCGTAGCTTTTCTCGTGTTTTAACTTGTTTCATCACTCTTTATAATTTAAACACTTGATAATGGAATGAATATCATCAGATCACGTGAACAAAAAAATTTTCAAGCTGAAAGTAGATTAATTTGTTGCACATTCGGTTCAAATATTAACAAATGTTACCAAATATTATCACATATAGTGAGAACGAATTATTCTGAAGCTTACTATTCTCACTGAACATGAAGAGGCAATATCAAGCCAGAATCGCAGTTCCGTTCAAATCATTATTATCAGAGCTTTCAAATTGATGCTATGTAACTATGGATGTTATCCCCATCTCACAATTTCCCTATTTATCCTTATCCTGATTCAGAATAAAGTAGTTGATCTCTATAATCACAAAAATCAAAGTACAGTACCTATAATAAATAGTAAAAATAACAAAATTTCTAGTAATAATGCAACTTTTTCTAGGTATGAATTTCAAGGCTCATAAAATGACTTTTTCTCAATCACAGGCAGAAATTCCAATGATTATCATAATAGTAATTTAATGAAAACTGTTTATATTGTACATTGTTCGACGTAAGATAAGCTACATCTTTAAGGTAACCAACTTATTTAGGATTATCATGTTTATGAATGAAAGCGAGACTGTGATAGAGGATTGGTCAAACTGAAATATAAACATTATAGACAATCCATATTTCTGATCAACTATAATTATAAATGATAGTATCAAGCCGTAATGAATTGAGCAACTGAATTTCAAAGTTACTATCCACTGTTCAAATCGCACTGTGATTTCCAAATGGATTGAATTGCCTCACTCTTCAACGTAACAATTATTGAAAAAAAACCAGTGGAATGTGAAAGTCATCCAAATAGCATTTGAATTTCAATTTTCAGATCATGAAATTCATAGAAAACTAATTCTTGAGAGAATAGTGATGAATTGCAAACAGTGCAAGTAACATTGATACAAAGCGATACAATGAAAGTCAACATCGATTAATTTAATATTGGACTTATCAAATTTATATTATTTATAAAGCTTATGAAATGTAAAACCAATATTTCAAATTTTCTCTACTGGAGTAAAACATCGATAGAAAATAAAGAAGAGCCAATCATAAGCACAATATACTTGTGTACTAGAATTCACTTGAACTAACTCATCACTTCAACCCTTCAATGATCACAATGAACTAGAATGGTATAAAAACCATGGAATTGATAATCAGGTACATTTTTCAAATAGCTTCACCCAACTAAATCTGTGAATGCTAAGTCATAAGAAATCATGTTCGATAGATTCAATTTGAATGCTTCAAATAGAAAATGATCTATTCTTTTGGTGCCCTAATCAAAATCAATTTCAATCAACATTAATCGACATACAGAAAAGCTTCAGCCAACCTTGTATAGTGAATGACAAGATGCGAGTGGAGGTGAAACATCGATATATGTTAACAAAAATAATAGAAGATGATGAATCGTCTTTCAATTAATCTTATACGGTAGGGTACTTTGTGGTTAAATGTGAAACACTTTCATGATTTTCCTACCTTTTATGCATGCTTACTCTTCCTTAATTTGTATGTTTGCATGGCTTTCATCTTTAGAATCTACTGAATTTTCATATTGGACTGTCTAAATAATCCAAATTCAACTAGTAAGAACGGAAGATAAGCTACTTTACAGAGAGAATCATAGAAAGTTTCGACTTAACAAGCCCAATGTATAATTTTTTTATGCCTCAGCCGTCATATATATTTGGCTCAACTGAAGGTATATTATCAACCTGGCCTGAAGAATATTAACTGTAGAAAACAGCAAACACTGCTCGCTATGATTTTTCAGGAAATTGCCACTGCTAACACTATTGTAATCTATGATTTATCTCAGTTTTTGACATAACTTATGATAAATTTTAGCATAGAATTATGATCATACATACATGTTTTAAATATGTATTATATTATGTAATAGTATGAATATTTTATCGGTTGCAAACAATATCTTTGTCATAGAATTCATGATTTAGCAGATCTATAACAACAAAATGATTTTAGAGAATTAAAATGTGAAAAATTAGTTCCATCGCATATCAAAACAATAGAAAAAATTTATTGTTTCGAGCGCCATAGTGTGAATAAGATGCAACTTAGAAAGCAGTAGGCCTACTACTGTATTTTACTGTTTACTATGGTGAAGAGAGTCAGCCACGCCATACCGCGTCGACTGTTTCCCCTTCCACAGCGTCAAATCGAATCGCAAATGAATAACAATATAAATCAATGGATTCGCAATGAATGTGGCTACATTAATTATTTGTCTAATTTTCTTTAGATTATTTGCTTCGAAGTTAATCGGAGAAAACAAAAATCAAATCGAAAAACCCCTAAATTTTTACGTATATATTATTTTATCAAGGAAACTGTTTGATTTATTGAGGAAATGAATACGACTAATATTTTAGTCCATAATGTAACGAATCGAATGACATATGATAGATTTTTTTCCGATTAATGGTTACAGAGATAATTGATTTCCAGTTTGCTGTTTACTATGGCTAAGAGAGTCAGCCGCGCCGTTCCGCGTCGACTGTTTCCCCTTCCACAGCGTCAAATTGAATCGCAAATACATAACAATATACATGAATGGATTTGCAATAAGAGTGGCTACATTAATTATTAGCTCATTTTTCTTTAGAACTACTTGTTTCGAGGCTAATCGGAGAAAACAAAAAAATCGAATCACAAACCCTCTCAATTTTTACATATATATTATTTTATCAAGAAAACTGTTAATTTTATTGAAAAATGAATATAACTAATATTGTAGTTCATAATGTAACAAATCGAATGGCATATAATAGAACTGTTTCCGATCAATGGTTACAGAGATAATTGATTTCCCGTGTTTACCCGCATTTTTCATGTTTTAGGGGGTTGGGGCGGAAAGCTCCAAGGGGATTTTTTGGGACTTTTGGGAGAATGACCCTCTGGGAGGGTTCTATCGATGGTGGGAAATTCAGCTTTTATTTAATTTTCGGATCGAAACTGCTTTTTTGGACCTTCATTGACTGGGCTATTGAGAGGAGATATCAAGCTGTAAAGAATGATTGTGAGGGCTCTCAGGTATTTTCTACATGGCAGCAAAATGGGCGAGGAGTGCCTCAGGGATCCATACTTGGGCCTACTTTGTTTAATATCTTTATCAATGACTTGCCCTACAATGTGGATGGTAAATTGATATTATATGCTGATGACACATCAATCTTGGTAGTCATAATAATCAGGAAGTCATGGAGAAAGCTAAGATTGCTGTACAACAGATCAACAGGTGGTTCAAAGATAATTCATTAAAGTTAAATATGAGTAAAACCAATGTTGTGAAGTTTTCTGCGAGAGGGAATGATAATGATCCACTGGTAGTGGGATGGGACTATCCTGCTTCTGAAAAAACAACATTTTTAGGGGTGGAACTGCAGGGGAACTTGAAGTGGGATAGCCACGTGGAAAAGCTCCAAAAAAGACTATCATGCTCTCTTCGCTCTGAGAACTGTAAAGGTAAATTCAAATATTACGACAGCTCTAAGGGTCTACCATGGATATTTCCTATCATTGATTAGATTTAGTATTCTATTTTGGGGGTCAGGAAGGAACTATTTGAACACATGCTTCAAAGTGCAGAAAAAAGCACTCGGGTTCTTGAGGGAGTGAGTCCTTCTTCTTCCTGTAAACCTATACTCAGGAGACTCCAGCTTCTTTCTGTTCCAGCTATCTATTTCTTGGAAGTGGTTTCTTTTGTGTTCAAAAATTCAGAAATTTTCAATGTTGACCGAATTAATCGTGCTTACAGAACTCGAGGCAGAAATGCATGTTTGTTCCAGCTCCCAATTCATAGACTCTCTTCGCTTGAAAAAGGGCCGTATTACTCAGGATTGTAGTTTTATAATTTCATTCCAGAGGATATTAGCTATTAGGTTGTGTGGTGGTTATAAAGTGTTTTTATCTAAGATAACCAGGACATTGGTAGAGGCATGTCCCTATACAATAGAGGAGTGCTGCAACGCATTCTCAGGATCCCAATCCTGAACTTGACATGTTGCATGCCACTTGTATTGAGCCTTGCTCAAAAATGTGTGGCTTTACACAACTATATTGTAATAAATAAATAAAAAAAAACAAGAGCGATAAAGGAGAATTATGTGTGAATTACATACAATTTTTTTTCTACAACTGCACAAACTTGTTAAATTTCTTATATCTGGTGGAGTTAATAATAATTATTTGTCTACACTGATATCCATTATGGCTGCAGAACCGGTAGTCCGGTACAATTACCGACTTTTTAGGTTAAGATCTGACCTACTTTTGGCGAGCTGCTTAACATCAGCTGATTAGCGAGTGTAAAAAAGCTTTTCTGCGCATGCGCGAATGATTAGCGAGCGTAAAGAAAATCTACTGCGCATTCGCAGATGGTTAGCGAGCGAAAAAGTAGATTGTCCTCAGAAATATGCTGTTTTACGAGGAGAATTGAGTAAGTAAATTCTTGTATTGATTTTTATTTTATTTCATTAATATAAGTCTAGTGGCTTACCTGAATAATTAAATTGGATGGTCTGTGTAAAAAAATGGAGAGAAGTGAAAACCATTGTAATATATACACTGTCGACTTTACACCTCACGGAAAAATATTAAAATCCATTCATCTCCGATCTTTGTTATCCGAAATCGATGTTCAACACATAGTTTCTTCAATCAATATCTTGTTGACACTCGATATATTGGTTAAATTATAGACTTAAAACCAAACTTCTTGCTTCATCTTGTGATTTCGTTGTCGGAAAACTTCATATTAGAAAACTTATTTCTAAAAGACTGATGATACTGGTGGGTACATTTTATTATATTTCAGTTGGTATATCCATAGTTGAACTGGTTGGAATTCTGTTACTAGTTAAATACAGAGTTGGGCAGGGAGGTATGGATGATTTGAAATAACTGTAGACTGTAGTTAAACACTCATTTTTAAACTAAACTCAAAATTTATTTTTTAGTGTGTACCTTGGATGTTTCCATTATAAAAATTAAAACATTGTTTATTTATGAAAAATAAAATCTGTTAAATGCTGTTCGTTTTTGTCCATGCACTCCTGTTGACGTTGTGAGAAGTTGTCCATACTCCTCTGAAGCATTGCACGTGGTAATGCTCGAATTTCTTGTGTTATTGTTTCACTCAGGGCTCCAAGGGTTCGTGGTTTGTTTATGTATATACGTGCTTTTAGGTAGCCCCATAAAACTAATTATTGACCCTTACTTTTCTCGAGAAAACGGTCGATCCGTCTCTGTCAATACGGATCGATCGTTACCTAACGATGCTGCATGAAATTTTTCGGTCACAATTGAGAAGACGACGTATCAATGTCAATACTGTATGGTTTTAACAAGATTGGGTGACATGCCATACTTCGAGAGCAGCTATGGAATTTCTAAGACTGTCCTTCCCTGGGCGCATTATTTCGTTGCGTGGAGATGTAGATCGAGTGGCTTCCTTGATCACCGGACCTGTCAATAGTCACCTTATGACTATTTTTTATGGGGCTACCTAAAAGTACGTATACATAAAAAACAAACCACGAGTCCTTGAAGCCCTGAGAGAAACTATAACACAAGAAATTCCAGCGGTTCAACGTGCAATGCTTCAGAGGAGTATGGACAACTTCTCACAACATCTGCAGGAATGTATGGACAAAAACGAACAGCATTTAACAAATCTTATTTTTTGTACATAATCAATGTTTTAATTTTTATAATGACAACATCCAAGGTACACACTAAAAAAATTTGAGTTTCGTTTAAAAATGAGTGTGTAACTGTAATTTCAAATCCTCATCCATACCTTTCCAACAAGAATCCAACATCCCTGTCCAACCCTACAAGAAGGTCACTTTTGAGTTAAACTTGGGATGACTTTGTCTCATTATTAATATTATGATATTTTGAATGCACAATCATTGAATGATGCAAATACAATGCAAAATATGATAAATATTATGATTGTATTTTATCTAATAAAACAAAATATCCTTCTTGCTTGAAATTTATACGTTCTGAATATTCAGTTTTTGCAGATTCTTCAGCTGGAGCATGCCTCGACGCTACAAAAGATCTTTGGGCAGCAGAAACTGAAATATTTTTCAATAAATAATGTGTGATTTTTTGAAGTGTATTTCATTTTGTTTATAATGTATGTAATCATCCATTTCAAAGGTTGACTGTTGGTTTCACTTTGTCTAACTCTTGAAAATGAGCTTGAATCCATATATTTTTCAAAGTGAGACAAAGTCACCCCAACCTTTGATTGACATTTTATAGCTCTCATTTAGAAAAAAACTTCTTTATTAAAGTGAAAAAAGTTTACTTTTTATATCGAAGAATAATCTTTGAGCATTGCAGAATACAATAAAAAATATTGCTAGTGATTTCTTTAAACTTGAGTACCGTATTGGTTGCAAGCTACGAGTATTTAAAATTTCAACTCCCATAGATTGGGACAAAGTCACCCCGGTTTACCGGTAACTAAAATATAAATTTTAATACAGATATTTAGCGTAGATTCAGAAATGTATTGTTGTAATTGCTGGAGTTAATCTGAGTTAATCTTTTTGTCATTGAAAAAACGTATTTGATATTCTAATTTAGAAATACAATATTACTGTTTAAGACACACATTGGCCCTTTTACACTCGCCGACACAACACCGACACCCAGAATAAATGTTTTCACCAACATCTGATTTCCAGTCAATCAGAGGATATCATTCTGGGTGTCGTATCAGCGAGAAATCGGTGAGTATTAAAACGACCATTCTCGTGTTCAATTAACTTTTAATAATTGCGGTGGCTCGAAGTTCAATGACACTAAAACCATAACTATTCAAATAATATCGAAAACATAGAGTTTGAGCCACATTTGAACGATGTCCCTATTATTGAGGTTTTTTTTAAACCCTAAAGAAATTTTGCCATTGCTGTTTAATATCGTCAATGATAATCCGTCGTCAATGATTAATCCCCTTAAAGGCGAACGCACACAGCAACAAACTGACGGAGAAAAAATCAAACGTCTGCATGCAGACGTGAGCAGACATATTTGTAAACATCAGACGGACGTCTGTACCTGTGGAAGAATTTTTCCTCCGTCTGTTTCTGTATGCGTCGTTCCTTAAATCGAGGCTTATTTGTATTCAGAGTTCAGAGTAAAGCGGATTACCATTGTAGTAACTAATCTCAAAAATCGTTATATCATTTATTTATTATAAATGCCTAATAATCATGTCTAAATACATGCGACCTATAAACATAACCTATTTTTTTGGACATTTTATTATCTATCAAAATTTGGGAGCAGAATAAATTTGGGCTATGCCTGTTGTTCTATCCCGATCATATTCATATGATTTGTAATTATATCAACAAATAAATAAATGACGAAGCAAAAAATAATTTCAATGGGTTTGATTTTGCTAGTTATTTATTCTTTGTTATTTGCAAAAACATGATCATATTCTCTTCTAATTTTAACAATAGACCTAGTTAAAACCCAAATTATATTTTGACAGGTACTCAATTAGTAGTACTACTTTAGAACTATAATCTAGAGAGAGTACCTCTTCGAAACAGTTGTTAACTGGAAACTAGATTAATAATTTTGTCAGGTTGGTATTAAGTTGAGTTGACTTTGTTAGGTTGGCACCAAGTTGAAGATTGAAATGCATTTATCGCGGAAAAATTGATTGGGCATCTGGCTAAACGGATATGGCGAGCGAAGCGAGCCTGACGGCTAGTTCATAATAATTTGTTAAATTTATTAATTGATTTCAAAGTTATTTTTTAAGAATCATTATGGCTGGAGAAATAAATTCTATCAATCTATTATTTTTTTTTTTTTTTTTTTTTTTTTTTTTTAAGAGTACGTCCTAAAGACTCCAGTCATGGAGTATAAGACAAGTCATGTTATTACATAATAATTCTAACACTAAGTAGTTCAACCTAGTTTAGGTTTGAAAGGAATTCTTGTACACTATAAAAAGCTTTATCAACTAAATATTTTTTCATTTGTTTTTTGAAAATCTTCAAATCATCATTACTTTTCAAGATATGAGGTAGCTTGTTATAAAATTTCCTACCAATATAATCTGGTTTTTGTTCAAATAACCTACTATTGTGACCCATTATATGATAATCTGCTCTGTTTCGCGTATTATACTCATGAACATCTGAATTCTGGATCACACCACTCTTTTTCACATGCATTACAACTTCATATACATACAAAGATGGCACAGTTAATAGACCAAGCTTTTTAAATAAAGGCCTACAAGAGTCTAACCTATTCACTTTCTCTATACATCTGAGTGCCTTCTTTTGAATCTTAAACACTCTGTCCATATTTTGTTGAGATGAATTACCCCATACTAAAATAGCATACCTAATATGAGATAGTATAAGTCCATGGTAAGCAGTTAACAGTAGTTTTTTATCATTCAGCCTAGCAAGCTGCCGCAGGACAAATACCCCAGATGATATCTTATTACATATCCTCTCAATGTAAGGATGCCATGTTAATTTCCTGTCCAATAAAATTCCCAAGAATGCTACTTTCTCTTCTTGGTCTAATTCATTTTCCTCTACAAACACATTTATTTCTCTATCCTCTACTGAATTATATTTACTTTTGAATTGTAGGAATTGACATTTCTTACTATTTATTGTTAAGATTCTACTGTACACCTCTGAAATTTCGTATTTTAGTTCCGCCACTTCCCACTATGACAGATTCAGCGCTGGAGAGAGTTCGTTTGGAGGAGTAAAGACATATTGGAAGTCTAGAAGTGTCTCCCCCACCAATTGACCATTGCTACAAGTGAGCAACAAAAAGGAGGGAGAAAGAAATGACAAAAACCCCTGTCTCCATTCATGATTTCTGGTTCTGGAACAATGAGTCACGTTCCAACCAAGACACGACAAAGTATATTTGGCTACTACGTTATTGAATGCTAGAAAAGGGACAAAGCTATTCTCATGAGTGCTGCTCGTATCTTGAAACGCAACATTCCAACCTATTTCACACCAATTTGAAAAAAATCATTGCTAGATTCTCTATTATATCAGTAGGCCTATAACTGTTATACAGTATGTATAAATCTGTTATACAAAAATAATTATTTATATTGATGACTCTTGGCCTTGTAAATGAGCGAGTAACGAAAAATCTTTCATAACAGGCATTTGTAAATTTAAAAATAAGCTAAGTTCTTGTCAGGTTCTGAATTGAAAAAAAAAACAAATTCAAATTCAAATAAAATTTATTTCCGTAAAATAATACATTGACAAATTATTAGTTTTGTAATCTACAATCAATTGTACAATACAAGTCAAATCTAAATCGAATTTTTAGCATTATAGCAATATACATAGGCTACAGTTTACAATAAATCAAACTTGCATTAACAATAAATCAATAATAAATAAATATACAAATAAAATTAAATACACTATACTGTTACTAGAACTACTATTACACTAGAAACTGAAGCTACTATTATACCCTACAACTTCAAATTTATCAATATCAGAAGAAAACTTTTCTCCGTGAGTGTTCTCAAACACAAAATGTGTGTGAGAAGTACAAACTCATTACTTGTTTTAAAATGGGAAAATTAATCTAAAAAAGTATTATTAATAATAAAAAAATAATATAAAAGAAGTATTGAAAATATATTTCTATATATACATTGATAAACTACAATAAGTCAGAAGATAATTGAATTATATCCTAAAGGTAGTCAGCCCAGGAATTCAATATCACATAAATATACACTATACTGTTACTAGAACTACTATTACACTAGAAACTGAAGCTACTATTATACCCTACAACTTCAAATTTATCAATATCAGAAGAAAACTTTTCTTTGTGAGTTTTCTCAAACACAAAATGTGTGCGAGAAGTACAAACTCATTACTTGTTTTAAAATGGAAAAATTAATCTAAAAAAGTATTATTAATAATAAAAAAATAATATAAAAGAAGTAATTGAAAATATATTTCTATGTATTTTAAATATATATTTCAGCGGAAGTTGAGACAGATAAGACGATAAAATATTTTGATGGTCTTCAAACAATATTACGTGAATTTTGAGAAATAATAAGCCTTACTTCTTCTTGTTCTCCTTCTTCACCTTCTCCTCTTTCTTCTCCTATTCCTCCTTCTTCACCTTCTCCTCCTTCTTTTTAATCTTTTTCTCATTCCTCCTTCACCTTCTCCTCCTTCTTTCCCCTTATTCTTCTTCTCCCTCTTTTCCATCCACTTCTCCTCACCCTTTCCGTTCTAAATCTTCTCATTCTCCTCCTCGCTCTCACTCGTTTCTTTCTCTTTTTCTCTCTGCACAAATGCCCTTACCGGTGCAATGAACAATGAAAAATGACTTTGTTAAAAATGAAAATATTGAAATTTTGCAAAATTGAAGACACAAATATAGAATTGAACACAAACCATAACTACTACTATAAAATGAGAAAAGGAAGAATAGTTATGTTTGTATAATTGATTGTGTTTGAGGAGATGTTGTGGTATTTCTCCATAATGGAAAATAAAAACAAATATTGTCACATACCTCTTATTTATTATTAAAACTTACATCAAAGTAATGTACACTATTCGTCTACCTTCTAATTTGGTGATGCTGCTTTCTGTTCTTTTTCTTTCTTCTGCACTGAAAAACAAGAAAAAACAAATTGTCAATAAATTATTGGTGAATAAAACATATAGGTCGTCTAACAAGCTCTAGAATGGAATATCTATTGCAGGAATTCACCCTTCATTCAATAAAAAATAACGTTTATGCCACACCAGATTGGAAGTAGTTGCTTTCTATCAATTTATCATTGTGAGGATTTATTTTCCAATGATGACCTATCCAATGATTTATTTCTGATGACCTATCACTTTCTCTTATGCGTGTTTTTGCGAACTTGATTTTTTTTATTAAAGGAAATCTTCTTATTTTTCATTTCAAAAAATATTTAGAAAGAAATCCCTGAAACTTTTACAGTTTTACTGGAAAATAGAAATTATATTTTTCTAACAAATCTCAAATAAAAAATACAGTGATTTCTACTAACATTATTTCTGTATGAGTGTCGTAAATGTCTTTGTTTTCTGGACAAGTGTCACAGACATTGCTTTCTTCAGCGACGAAATCTGCGTCAGAGGGCCTGGAAATAAGAAGATAAAGACACTGTTATTCACGGTCATAAATGCTTATTACAGTATTCCATACTTGAAAGTACTGTGTTCCGGAATGGAAATGAAAACATATAATTATTCAATAATAGTGGATCTAAGAAAACTGTACCACCAAAGTCCATTGAACATAACAGTTATGATTTGCAAAAAAGAATCTATTTTTAAAACATTTAATATTATTTGTAAATCCTGAATACACCCGAGATTTCTTCAATCTATGATAGTTGGACATTGATAACAAATACGTGAAACAGAATATCTACATCAGAAAAATAATTTGGTAACTTACGTATTTATCGTAGAATTTTCGGAGTCATTATACTCTTCGGTCTGAGCTTCACTTCTGCCTCTGCCCCTGGAATTACAAAAAAAAACAAGATCAATAGGACTATTCATAGGTGGCAATGACGAATTTCCCATTCAAAAAATAGTGAAAATATATTATGGAAAATGCAGTAAAATTAGTGTAAGATAGGTCTGCCGATTACACTATTCGTAATTGACAATTCACATTTTTTGAATGGGTGTTTTCCAAGTTCCCTGAGCTTTCATAGCATAGAATCGTGAAACTGTTCAATATTTCTAAAAACGTTGACATGTATAATTGTATATTCGATTGAGAATTGAAGCTTTATTACTCAAATTACAAATGGAGATATATTGATTGTTATGGTTCTTGATGAAGGAAATTATGGATGTGTATCAAATATTAGCTTACCTTTTGGAAGCCCAGTATTGAATTAACGCTGTTCCTCTTCGTTTAAGCGGTTTCGCGCTAAGTTTCAATCTGCGTCCACTTTTGTGTCTAAAGCGTCGGCGACTTTGATGAGGCTTCGGCGTTTCGTCCATTTTTTATGATAAATAATTTGGTCGCATGCACTTCAACATTTTTATAACATTTCACGTAATTCGAAGTCAATAGGAATAGAATAGAAAAAGTATTATTCACTAACAAGGATTGTCTAGAATAAACAAGGCAAAACGTTTCTATAAATGAAAACCCATAGTAACTTATCACAAATGACTGGATGAACTGTCACTGTCACGTTTCAACGAACTAATAAGTCACACATGGCATGGATATGGCAAAAGCTAGCTGGAATTGAGAGACAGAGAGAGTGTAACAGACTTCTCATCTATTCCCCTCCCATTCCCACTCTTTCTTGTGGTCATTCATTCAATTCATTCATTGATACACTGCTGGGCAGTCTTAGTATGTAAGTAGTAGGTGGTGGGGGTTACGTTTCAACAGTAGAGCTCTCTGGAGAATAACCCTCGAACTAGGTTGGCAATGTAACGGTTCATTTTTGGTTCAAATTTGCAATTTAACGACTCAGTTTATTGCAAAACTATTAGGAATTTGAACAAAATTCAAACGGATTTAGATTTGTGTTGTTATTCTAAAGGTCACTGTATTTTCAAATTCGTTTCTCGATGCTTCTTTTCCAAAATAGCAAATTCATGTTTAAATAGCTAAAATAAGAAAAACTTGAAGAAATAATGAAATTATGAAAAGCGTATGCTCTCTGTAAAAGCATATAGTTGAGTCCTACGAACTTTCAAGGAAATAGTTCAATCCATTCTTGAGGTATGAGTGTAAGCAATATGCTTACTTTTCAGCTTGTTAGGTGGGTGTGCAGTAGAATCTTAATTGCCTTTGCTTCAAGAATTGGACAATTGACTGTACTCCAGTAAAAGCATTTATTTCTAGACTATCTAATAAATAATTGTTAAAGATAAGCGATGTGTCATCAGCAAACAACAGAGCTCTGTGATCTTTTAACTCTTTTGGTAATTGGTTCACATACAACAGAAACAGTAAGGGACCCAGAATTGAGCCTTGAGGTACTCCAGCCTGGACCTCCAGTTTTTGAGATTTAATTTTTACTATTTCATTCCCATCCACCTTGGTAAGCTCAACACACTGGTTTCTACCTATGAGATATGATTCAAACCATTTTAGTTCTATACCATTCACACCTACAGTTTTTAGTATTTCCAATAATATTCTATGGTTCACACAATCAAAAGCTTTGGATAAATCAAGAAAAATTGCGGCTGCCTTCTCACCTGAATCTATTATATCTATTAGTCTTTCAACAAGGGATACTATTGCAGTCTTAGTAGATTTCCCTTTCTGGAACCCATGCTGTTCATCACATATAAAATTAATTTCTTCCAGGTGCATCAATAACCTATTTAAAACTACTCTTTCAAAAATTTTACTTATTACATTTAGAATACTAATGGGTCTATAATTTTCAACTCTTTCAGAATCACCGCTCTTGAAAATTGGCAAAATTTTTCCTTGTTTCAGATCATCAGGGAAAATACCCTGCTCTAGTGAAGTATTAAGGAGATGCAATAAAGGGTCCAGTAATTCATTTTCACATTCTTTTAAAATTTTGCTTGAGACCCCATCCAAACCTACTGTTTTTTTGTTATTCAAATTTTTTATTATTCTTGACAACTCATCTCTTGATAATGGATGAAATTTAAATACCTTTTCAATTGGCTCAGCATTTAATGTAGTTGTATTATAAGTATTAGTGTTCAGTGACTTTTGGAGATTATATGCAACCTGTTGATAATATTTATTGAAAAAGTTACAAATGTCTATACTATCATCCATATATTTCCATGTTCATCGATTATCCTAGGGACATTAGTAACTGTATCCTTTTGAGCTGCTCTCCTATTTCTATTAATTACCTCCCAAACAGCAGAGTTAAAATTGGTACTAGTTGTTAATATTTCAGCTGTTTTCTTACACTTAGCTTTCCTCACTTCTTTTGCATAGTTTTTCTTTAGACATTTGTATTTGACCTCACTCGGAACATCCCTCACTAATTTAAATTCCTCATAAGCTTCCCTAACAATATTTCTTTGAGTAAGGATATCTTCAGTTATCCATTCATCTACTTTGTTTAATTTACTTTTTACTTGACTTTTTTTATCGGACAGCATACACTAATGTGAAATCTTAGAGTATCAATGAATTGCTTATATTGTAATTTAGGTTACAACTGTTATAAACACTACTCCAATTTTCTTGAAGCAGTTTCTGCTTCAAACAATTTATATTTCCTAGCTCATATTGCTGAATTTCTTTCACAAAAGTTTTTTTTCTGCTTGGATTCTGGCCCTGCAACTTAACATCTAAAATTTGATAGTTATGATCTGATAGATCTGAGCTACCTAACCTGACATTACAACCTTCTATATTTGTGAGGATATTATCAATAATTGTCTGTGAAGTTCGAGTTACTCTTGTATATTCGTGGACCTTAATTTCTAAATTATTCATATTAATAATATCTCTAATATCCTCTGTCATTTTATCCTGCCTGGCAAAATCGGTATTGAAATCTCCTACTACTATAACATTTGTGAAACGAGCGGTTGTAATTTCCAAAAGTGTATGGAGCAGCTCACAAAATTTTTGCCAGTCTCCATTTGGTGACCTATAGATACCTAACACTACTACCTCAAATCGATCATCAATTTTTAACCTTAGTCCCGTCACCTCTAAATCCATCTCAACAGAAAATCTCTTAACAAAATCCAGTTCATAAGTTTGGGTATGTTTAGCATTGCTAGTGAATATACATACACCACCACTTCTATGAGCTATTCTACAAAATTCCGATCTCAGTGAATAGCCTGGAATCCTAACTTGATTTATTTCCTTTATTTTTAAGCCATGCTCTGTGAAAATAACAATGTCAGGATCCTCCTGTTAAGAAATACTTCTAATCTGTCAATTTTGTTGCGTAGATACTGAATATTTTGATGATAAATACTAAAAACCTTACCATCTTGTGCTACTCTATCTCTAGCATTTGTAGCTATTTCCCTTTCCTGTTTTGAGCCAATTTACTAAAAAATCGTTATTTGTTTTTTTGACTGTTTTTAAACCAGAGGATTGCAAACGGCTTTCAATCAGCTCTGCCAATCTATTACAAAAGATTACTTTGCCAGATCGATTTAGATGCAACCCATGATTAGTGAAGTTATGTCTTTTCAGCCTTTCATTTAGAAAACAAATCCCCAGCTGTTTAGAATTCTTATTTTTTAGGCTGTTGATTGTATTATGGATTGATTTGTTTGTCGAATTGATTGCTTCATTTAATTCTGGCCTATCAAACCTATTAGGAATAGTACTTATTATTAAGTTTGTTTTTTTGCTGAGTGGCACAATTTCCTTGATTTTTCTGTTACTTGAGGAAGATGATTCAAGTTAGGTTCATTTATATTATTTGAGCCACCCAGTACAATTAGATAGTCATTTTCATCAAAGTCTTTAGTTTGTTCCCTAGCTGACTCTAAAACTGCATTAATTGATGCACTTGGCTTGAAAAAACATTGGACATCAAATTTATTTTTAATCTTTTATCAAGGAGATCACTGCAATCACGTCCATGACTGGACGTCAGTAGCAGAACTCTCCCTTTCCTATCTTTATTTCCCTCAGCTATATTTTTGGTTGCTGTCTTCAAAACCTCACTGTACGTTTTATTTCGACCATTTTCAGAGCATTTCCCATCATTTAGGTTAGATTCTATTTTTTGCATTTGGACGGAGGTTCTATCATACATTTAGTATTATCAAATTTAGATTTTAGTTTCTTTATTCCTCCGACATTAGACTACATTGATTTTTTAGATTTAGTATTTCTTTTTATGGTCTTCATCTTGTAATTTTATAATCAGTTCCAAGATTTAATTTCTTCTACCATCCCTAACCTTTCTTCCTCAGACGTTTTTAAAGTTACTTCTAATTGGTTTTTTAAATTAGTGTGGCTACTTTGTAGTTGAGCAACTTTTTCGGCTAAAGTAGTTTGAAGAACTGGGGTTTTTGGTTTTGGCGTTTTTGAATTTTGATTTTGGGAACACGTAAGTACTCCCGCAATGTTTACATTTCTATTATTAACCTTCGGTGTTTTACTTGAGCTCATCTTCCTATCTAAGAAATTATATTACTTGCAATAATAATAAATGATTTATAAATGATAGGATTTTAATCTGGTTATAATTTTAGTCAAGTAAACTATCTATGTTTATTTTTAAATCTCGAAAACCTAACCTCAAACTAACCTCTAAACGGTGTTTGGCTTTTTAAAATAGAATTAAGAATTAAAATCTAGAACAAAATGATAACACGTGATCAAGAAACAATTAATAATGAAATAAACACAAAATTTGTACTTATCCGTGACTATTTATAACACAAAATCTTCCAAAACCCAGGAGCGAAATTATGTAGTAATTTCATTCACAACCTCTCAAGGTCAATTATTACAGTGGGCTTTTTCAGTTTAAAATATCAATGGGTCGAGCTCAGCTCGAAAGTAAAGATACGGTACTCTTTAAAGGCCGGGACACACTTAACCGCACCGAGCCCGCGACACGGTGATGGTGGTATAGTGAGGTCCACGTTATAATGGCAGTGTGTGATTTGCAATTGTGTTGCTATCCTTGTCTATCATTCAACAAAGCAGATGGCGCTATTTCTTTCACGCTTTGCGATGTTGCCACATCGTTTATAAACAATAATTGAAAATTTCAACTAATTGACAAAATATCTTATCTCAATCATAAAAATTTATTATTACATATTCAAAAAATATATTTTCTTGACAAATAAAATATGATTAACTATTTTGAAGAATAATGAACATCACATGGTTGCCACATCGTTTATAAACAATAATTGAAAATTTCAACTAATTGACAAAATATCTTATCTCAATCATAAAAATTTATTATTACATATTCAAAAAATATATTTTCTTGACAAATAAAATATGATTAACTATTTTGAAGAATAATGAACAGTTAAATTCATCAGATATACCAGTATTAGCTGTTTGGGTGGCAAGGCTGAGATCTGGCAACCCTTTTTCTCCTATCTTCCTACACTGCCATTATAACGTGGACCTCACTATAGGAGAACACACATATCCGTGCGACAGCCGAGCGGCAGCAGTGTCTCAGTTCTGTAGTGCTACTGTGCTCTGATTTCTGAATGTGTTAAACTACTGTTAATAATATAACATTATTAGCTTGTTACATCCGATTCAAATTTATATTCTTCAATTTTCTTCTAATAACCTGTAGACACAGAAGATGAGAATTATAGTGCTGGTATATATTTCGGTGCATGACAATACCACAATCAGTCATGTATCGGAAATATATATCAGCAATAAAATTGTTACCTTCTGCCCTAATAAGTATATCTAAACGTAATTATTTTTAAATTAAAAATTTAAGACACAGTCACGGGTTCCTTCTTTTATACTTTTTGTTGTTTATTTTATTATTTATTATATTATGTCTATTATACATTTGGCTTAACTTATTTGGTTCTTTTACTCTTGGTTTAACTTATTTTTACGTTCAACCATATTTCTCATCACTTTGATCGTACAAAACTGGAAATTTCCGTATCTCTTCAATAAGTTTTCCACTCTCCATGTTAAACGAGCCCGCACTTTCAAAAAGTAAATTGAACTTGTCGGTGACGGCGCGGGCATGGCTCGGGCAACAAAAATGGAGAAGGTGCTGACGCGGTGCGGTAGTATGTGTTCCTACACGTTTGAAAGCATTTGTTTTCTCACTCGCCGTAGTCCGGCACTCGGCCGTACCGCGGGGCGGGCTCGGTGCGGTTATGTGTGTCCCGGCCATTACTCGGTTTGAGTTTCCAGCTCTCCAGTTCAGTTTCAGTTCTCCGTTTCCTCTTTTTCCAGTTTTCAGCTGGTTTTCAGTTCAAATCCAGTAATCGGATGGATAAATTATGTTATTCTCATAGATCATGATCATAGAAAATTCTGTGATTCTCATAGAACATGATCATTGTAAGTTCTGTGATTCTCATAGAGCATGATATTATGATGGTTGAAGCTTAAAATTAGGGTTTTCTCAAATTACAAGAAGCATTGTTGTCAGGTGAACCTGGAAAACTATATGAGATAGAGCACTCTACCCGGTCTCTGGTTGTAGAGCACAAATTTGCGCCCAGAGGGATTTTGATCTATACATTTAAATGGTAACAATCGGAAGATTATAATGTTGATCAAACAATGAAATTTATAAAAATTTACTCTTTAGGTACTTGAATTAAAAAAAAAGTAACTCATTGAATATAGAGAGTTTCTGATGATCTCATCTTATTTAGAATTTAATAATCTAAATAAAAGGCTAGAGCGAATTTTTCTGTCCGAATTGGACTGAATTTGGCGGAAATAGCTGAAAACTGGAAAATGAACCGAAAATACGAGATTTTTGGGCCACTCTGTATCAAGCACAAGGAAAAAATAGTTCTGACTTCTCTTATGTATCCAAACAATATATTAAAAAATCAGAACTATATTACTATTACTATGCATTCATCATAGGTCTGCATATTATTTATCTACCTCTTCATAATTCGATGTTATTCAAGACGTTTAAACCCCTCTGCATTTTCCCCCACAGTTAAAATTATAGCAATGTATTTCTTACCCTTATAACTATTGGAATACCATAAAAGCAAGTACTAAATGTTATAAAATCATTACTTACACAGAGGGGCTATTAGAAGGAATGTGAGAATGAAGAAACCTTCATATATTATCCAAGGAATGAGCACAACTATTAGAACAATGTTTAAGTATGCAAAGACAAGAAATGGTAGCATGCAACGTCGTTTCGCCTGTAATAGAAGCACATTCATTGAACTGTTATGAAAATAAAAATAAATATTCATTTAGTCAAAATAGTCACTATACTGTATAATATCAAGTAATGAAATCTCAATCCGATATTTTATATGCCTACATTATGTAATAGCTACAATCGAATCGAATACGGTACGGTACATAGATTGGTCGAATCGAATACATAGATTTATCATACATAGCTATAATCTAATACATAGATTGGAATCTAATATTCTTGTGGAATAATTTATAATTACCTGAATAGCTCCGCAGAGCAATAGAAAAGAAACTATAAAAAATATCAATCCATATCCAGCAGAGGTTGCTCCAATTATTAGAGATAACTTATCCATTTCTGAAAGAAAATATTTGTGAAATGTGATATACGAATGTTCATATATGTTTAGAGTTGGCCAAGATTATTATTGTAGGAGAAGTGAGAATTTATCCAGTCAAGATTGTTAGATCAGCAACATTCAATTTTGAATCTAGATTCCATGTCATGTTGTAGCCTGCTTAATGCCAGCCATGTTAGCGAGACGTTGCATCCTTCAGTCTGATAGCGCTAGCTGGTCGTGGGTTTAGATCCCGCCGGTAGGGTGCTAGGAACTTTGGGACCAACACTTTATTATGGGACTAAAGAGTGCCGACATAAGAGAGGATGGCTGTTCGTAGGTGTCTCCAAAAGGTGGTTGGACATTGTTCTTCAACACAGAGGCGTTGAACACATAGAAATAGCAAGTCAGTTACAGGCATATTCACTTTTAAATATTTATTCAATATAGAACACCAGTCACTACAACTAGACGGTCGAGAAAGGTTGGCCTAGCCACCAAAACTTTCCGCATAATGTAAGTTTCCAAGTGTTTTTCATCTATCTGTGTCGTATTTCCTGTATAAATTAGTTATTTATTTAGATTTCAAAGTTAAATGTTAAATTTTTAAATATTATTTCCCCTACTATTTTAAAAATGAATCTATGAATGGCTTTCATTCAGTGTCAGAAACGTGTGCACTTGTCGAAAGGACCGACTATTGTTTGCTAATCACCTCCACAGGTAGATCCCAGACTTGGTGGCAAGATACCTCTTTTTCCTAGTTAGTGGTGAAATACCTGGTCCCTAAGATCCCGCCGGTCACCCACCGGTATAGATCATCTCACCCACGCACTTTCCATTACCCACGCACACAACATTAAAGCTCATGTGGGCATCATCCGCAATAAAAAAAAGATTAATAATAATGCTGTGTAGCTCAGGGCTTACTAGAGCTTAGTAAGCGCGAATGAAGTTTTATGGGTATACCCCTTATCATATTAAATATTAATTATAATTTATTATGGTTGTCATTCCAGATTATGTACTGTGCCTATTTTAATAATTATTTTGATAAATTGTACGTGTTTTAATACATAGTAAGTAGATGAGGGGTATAGAGCTCCAACCTTGTTTGTGAGTGCCACGCTCCTGCTCATGCTTATCCAATGCAAGTGAAATGCCGCTGACGAGCAGTCCAATTCCGACAAGCTGAAACATATTATTATCCAAATACAATCACATCTATAGTGAGGTCCAAGTTATAAAGTCAGCTGCTATTCATGAGCAAATAGCTCCATACTTTTCTAGCGCCGCAACGTTGCCAGATTGTTTTTGAACAAAGTATAAATATTATTAATTCAGTGCGTAGCTACCGTGACCAGGCCCCTTTTTCTAAGTTTTCTCAGAACTCAAGAACAGAATACGTTCAAATCTAGTACACAGATTCGTTACACATTCAGCTTTTAAGTTTAGAAATGTAGCGTTAGATGATCTTCAAAACTACCGTATGTAAAAGATATGCTACCAAAATTGGGGGGTTTTCGGACGTTTTTTTTAAGATGGAAATTACTGAGATATTGCAATTATTCAAATGCTAATGAGTATTAATAATTATTATTAAACGAAAATTCAAATCAAATGCCGTAATTCACCCCGAAGACTTCTGCTACTGCAAATATTGACAACAGGGTAAACAGCTAGATGGAAATTCGATGAGCGCTACTTACTATTCAAAAATTATTTGTCAGCCCGGGAATCGAACCCAGTACCTCCTAATTGCCGGCCAGGAATGCTTACCCTTACACCAAACTAACAATCTCTGGATAGCAGCGCTCATTTTATACGAAGCCATAGCGGCCAGCCAGTTTACAGATGGAAATTACTGACATATTGCAATTATTCAAATGCTAATGAATTAATTATTATTATTAAACGTTTTTCTGAGATAGTCCAATCAATATAGACATGAAAAAGGGTGTGTGCTTGCAAATATGTAGTAGTTCTGTTTTTCAATATTTATTTTGGTTACATATAAGAGAAGTCCAGAACCTATTTTTGCATGCAAAATTTCCTTGTGCTAAATACAGAGTGCCCAAAAAACCTCGTATTTTTGGTCCATTTTCCAGTTTTCAACTACATATTTCCGCCAAATTTAGTCATTGGAAAGAAAAATTCATTCTCGCCTTTTGTCTAGATAAGCCTATAAAATGTCGAATGAAATGAAATTAGTCGGAGCTCTTTATCTTCAATAAGTACTGAGTTGAAAATTTTAAAATATGAGTGAAATTTAAAGAAAAAATAAATTTTGATGAATCAACCATTTTTAGTGAATCAACAAAGTCTTCCGGCTGTTATACCATTTAAAAATATATACTTAAAAATAATTTTAAAACTTATAACTTATGATAGGTTATACATCATTTTGATGGACTCGAAACAAGGTACTGTAGGCCTATAACTTTTATGCGATCAATTTTTTTTTTGGTAAAACAGAAGCGTAAACTTTCATTAGACAAAATATAAAATTATGAGGTGAAAATTTCCTAATATTCTTGCTTCGTGTGGGGAAAATTTCCTGAAAAATAAATATAATTCCAAAATGTTACATGATATATGGATTGTAGATCTCTATTGATCGTTGAATTGAGATGCTTGAAACGTTGAAATCAAAATCAGCTCCATATCTTAATTTGTTGCCGAGATATACTTGCTTTACGAAAGCATTGTAGTTTCGAACTTGTGAGAGGGGGGATGACAGGAGGGAAAGCGAGCCGGGAAACTATGAGTATTTTGAGATTCAAGGCTATGTAAAATGTAAGCTGTACTAACATCCTGCGAAAATCCAGCTTTCCCTTAATCAGTTGGTTTTTTTTTAATTGACCGGGCTAATATTAGGGAAATATTGGACAATTATGATTTTAAAATTATGCATAATTATTGAATAATTCTTTATCGTGAAATACCCTATATGGAACATTTTCAATCTAGTTATAGTTGTAGAGAATTTGCTCCTCTTTCCATTCCAATGAACGATCCTATTCAAAAGATCACATTTACAGATGCACGCACGTGTATCTCGAAAGCTATAGAAGATATAAAAATGTAAGATAAATTTATCTCGTAAACCATGGAATATATATAAAAAGTTGATGGATCAATATTGTAGGAAATTATTATAAGTTCCAATTTTGTATAGAAGAGTCATGTTCATAAAATACATATTTTTCGAGTTATATGCATGTTACCAAAAAACAGTTTCCTTTGAAACACCCCTACCCCCTTAGCAGATGTGGTGGGGTGGGGACTTTTGATATGCTTACCTACTTACTTACATAACATATAAATATGATTATATACGTTGTTTCTGTACCTTAACAGCACTGCACGGTCAAAAAATGTCTCAAAAACTTTTCCCTCTATACCCTTTATTGAGCATTCATTGCCTAAACTAACACTAAACAAGTTTGTGTGTTTAGCTTTTTTCCCTTGATCATTTGATTTGTTTTTGTAAAATAACACGAAATTACTCCCATAGGGATTTTGAGTTAAACATCTAGATTGTAACAATCGGGATATATTGTTCATCAAAATTGATATTTTTTTTCTTAAAATTTCACTCATTTTTGAAAAATCTGTAACTCAGTACTCATATTGGATAGAGAGTTCCAAATGATCTCATTTTATTCAGAATTTTATAATCTTAAAAAAAAGGCGAACGCAATTTTTTCTGTAAGATCACTGGATTTGGCGGAAATGGCTGAAAACTGAAAAATGGACCGAAAATACGAGGTTTTTGGGCCACTCTGTATATAGCACAAGGAAATTTTGCATGAAGAATTTGGTTCTGGACTTCTCTCATGTATCCAAATAATATATTAAAAAATCAGAACTACAATATAAATATTGCAAGCACACCCCCTTTTTTATGTCAATATTGACTGGACTATACAAGGAATCTAAATCTAAAATTGCACAATAATTCAAACTGCTCAGTTAATGACTTGAACTGTTCATGTCAGAAAATTGAAAAAGTTAAAAATATGAAATATCTTGGTGTGATGTTGGATGACCATTTGAAGTGGGATGCACATTTAAATTATCTATCATCTAAACTCAAATTTCTAGTATACAAGTTTTACAAGATTAACCAGTTAAAAGACCGTAATATAATAAGATCAATCTATTATGCTTATGCTCATTCACTATTTCAATATGCGATTGAGGTATGGGGTGGAACTTGCGACACCCACTTCAATAAAATTTTTACTTTACAAAAACATTTGATTAGAGCAGCCTTAAGTAAACCAAGACTATACCCTAGTAGACAATTATTTGTTGACCTTGATGTACCGACACTTAGACAAACGTATGTTGTTAGAACTATCTTGTACCTTAATAAAAATTTTCAGCATCTTGAGTCCAGAAGAACGCCTTACCTTACCCGTCCAGCAACTACAAATGCATTTAATGCCAATCTAATAAAACTATCTGTATGTAGACACCAGTTCACATACTACTATAATTACTTTCTAATAAAATTCCTTTCAAATTCATCAGTAATAAAATCACAAAAACTCTTTAAACGAAATAAATCACTGGACTAAACAGCACATTTACTTTCATTACCTAAAGTATAAATTCTAATAACCAAACATATATGTATAACAACCACAATTATGTAAAATCACAGAATATTCATCAATTGTACTCTGTCTTAAAACCGAAATTCTTATTATATTTTTATTCTTTATTTGTCTCCACGAATGTAATAGTTAATTTTCAGCTTTTGAACTCGCAGCAGGCGCTCAGGTTTTCCTTGCCGGCTGTGCCAACAAGTAATATTTATTTTGTTCTATTGTAAAAAACTTAAATTATTCGAATTGTATTGTATAATTTAAATTATAGTAAGTTTTATAATGTAATTTTGTTTTTGGCAAATAAATTATTATTATTATTATTATATAATCTTAGTTTTTCTCTCCCGATCTTTTTTTGTAAAAATAAAATGAAATAGATAAACAGTGAAAGGCTGCTCCTACATTGGAAGTGAAAATTATATAAGCGGACCTAACTAAATTGCTGTAAAACCCTCTGTAAAATCTACTAAATATGAAACACTCTATGTGCCGGTTAAATTTTAACCATGATTAATTCCACGAGAACCAATCAGAGGAGCCGTCTTTTGAAAAATGCCTTCTCAGATTTATTTATTTATTCACAATTATCACAAGAATGTCAAAATTTTGAGTTTCACTCAAATGACAGGTGACATGTCAGTATAATCTAATATTAAATTATTCCTATAGCTATCATATAACTAAATATTGTAGATAAGAATAGTCTATTTACAAAGTCAAAAATCTACTCTCTAATTAAGTCTATATATCAATGTGTACTAACGGATTAGATATATTAGTAGATTAGTATGAATTAATAAAATTAATCAGAAAAATTTGTCGTTATTCAAATCGACTGAAATTGAAATTTGGTAGCACTGTAAATAGTTTTTTCAATTAATATTTTCCTAACTGTTTTTTTGAATAGTTGCACTGACTCTATATGTTTCTTATTTCTGCTGGAAGTTTTATTGAAATATCTCATCCCAGAATAGAAGGGAGTTCTCTCAAATGCTGTGCGGCGATGAATTGGGAAGGCAATTACGTTACGTTGGGAAGGCAACTCTCTATTACGAGTGTTGTATTCGTGGTTGTCGTTAAATAATTGAAACTTGTTATAATTGGTTAATCACGGTTAAGAATAGTAGAGCAGGACAAAGGAAAAAAATTCCGTCCAGCCTATTCCAATTTTTCCGGGCTAAATGTTTTTACAACACGGTAGAATATTATTTTAAATCATAATTTGGGAATGAATAGTGAAGGCTAAGTTGCTGAACCTATTTTTTAATTCACAATCATTCAATGATTAGCTTATGTATTTTAATCTTTGATAGATAATCACATTTTTAGATGGAATTAAATAGAGAATGCATTTATTCAAATGCATAATTAATATATAATTATTATTTAACGAAAATCCTAAAAAAATGCTGTAAATCACCCCGAAGACTTCTGCTACTAATCAAATCAAATCAAATCATTCTTTATTGTTGCAAAACATTACAATAATGTTAAAAACAAACGTCATATAAGTTGAAAGAAAGTCAGTTATACAAAAGTCCAGAATTATACAAGAAATAAAGACCGTCAAATTCTTAATAGCCTAGCCAGTCAAAACAATCTTAAAATATAAGATAACATTCAAGAACATCAGATTTGTCAATAGTGATAACAATCTCAAGCAGGTACCTCATTGAATTATGAAAAATTTTTCATTGAAATTCATTGACTCCAATCTATTTCGAAATATTCATCAACAGAATACAAACATTTATTTATTAATATTTTTTTTATCATGCTCTTAAATTTATTCGGAGGCAGCAATTTGAAATTATCTGGAGTAGAGTTATATAATTTTACAGACATAAAGTGAAATTTCTTTGAGATTTTGTGTGAGTGTACTGCTCAATTCTAAGTTTGTGTTTATTTCTTGTATTAAAATTGTGAAAATTACTGTTTATATTATACTTTTCCAAATTACCCTTCTCCAAATTGTCAATTATCCCATTAACCACATTTATAACAGGAAGGTGAGTACTTCTACCAGGACGAAAACCGAACTGTTTGTCTGTAAAAATTCCATTGTTCTCAAAATATTCAGACATTTGTTCATGCATAATCATCTCATATGCCTTGGAGAAGATAGGTACAATAGATATAGGTCTAAAATTATTAATATCCTTTTTTGAACCTTTTTTGTGCATGGGTAAAAACTTAACATTTTTCAGATCTTTTGGAAAAGTACTTTTGTTAATTATAAATTCATTAAACAAATGAGCCAATACCTCGCAAATATTTACAGCAGCAAGTTTCAAAATCATTGAGTTCAATACATAAATATCTAAACACATACTATTATTTAACTTTAAAATCACATTATAAATTTTCTCTACTGTTACAGGCCTGAAAGTGAAACTTAAACTAGGTTGCTCTAGTCTACTCAAATAAAAAGTGGTATCATTGACACTTTCAGGAATATTCATGCTGATTTGGGAAACGTGATCAACAAAGAAGTTATTAAAATCTTCAGAAGACATGTCATCACTTAATATATTTGCACCACAGTAATGATTGGTTAGACTATTTACAATTTTCCACATGGAATTACTTTTGTTCAGAGAGCTACTAATTATATTATTTTAGTAATTGATTCTAGTACTCTTTGTTTCTCTTTTATATGTCTTTCTAAAAGACTGCAGACATTGACAACAGGGTTAACAGCTAGATGGAAATTCGATGACAACTACTATCCAAAAATTAGTTGCCAGCCCGGTAATCGAACCCGGTACCTCCCAATTGCCAGTCAGGAATGCTTACCCTTACACCAAACTGACAATCTCTGGATAGCAGTGCCCATTTCATACGAAGCCATAGCGGCCAACCAGTTACAGATGGAATTAAATAGAGAATGCATTTATTCAAATGCTAATTAATATATAATTATTATTTAACGAAAATCCTAAAAAAATGCTGTAAATCAGCCCGAAGACTTCTGCTACTGCAGACATTGACAACAGGGTTAAAAGCTAGATGGAAATTCGATGAGAACTACTATCCAAAAATTAGTCAAAAAAGCATTCCTGACTGGCAATAAAATTGTGAGGTACCGGGTTCGATTACCGGGCTGGCAACTAATTTTTGGATAGTAGTTCTCATCGAATTTTCATCTAGCTGTTAACCCTACTGTTGTCAATGTCTGCAGTAGCAGAAGTCTTCGGGGTGATTTACAGCATTTTTTTTTTAGGATTTTCGTTAAATAATAATAATTAAATTTTTGTTTTCTACCGCCCAGTTAAATTATGTCTGCCGAAATGAAGACTGCCCAAGGGCGAGACCAGCTTTTTTCAGAGTCAGCCTGGCAGGAAGCTCTCAGATTTGCTAATTGGGTTGGCGACTGAAAAACGACAAACATGGTCTTGCCCAAAAGGTCCAATTCCAGAGCGACTACTCCATGAACGACTCTAGCCACAAGGCGTTTTATAGTCGGCATAACAGTACAGAAAGCTCTCCGATACAAGCTGATTGGTTTGTGAGCTTCTTGTCCTGTCATCCCGACTGAAAAAACGCCTTGTGTGGCTTGGTCCTAAGAGATCATTTGCAGCCATTAAAAGCATTTTTGATGGAACTGAAATAATGCTAAGCTTTTTCTTACCACATACTTAAGTTCTTTAAAAAAATATATTCTTAGAAATAAATTCCAGTTTATTATGAATATTTTCAAACATAAGCAATCCACTTACATATAATTATTATTAAAGTACCTTACTTTAAGTAGGTCTTTTACTTTTAGTAAATTGATATGTTGACTTACCGTAGATACATATCCAATTATTTTGCTTCCAGTTTGCAAGGAGCAGCCACATGCACTGGTTTGTACCCTAGGACAATGCAACTTCATATTTATGAAATAATGTTCAAATAGAGGTTACAATAAGTAATGGCTTATTTCAGTCTGTTCCTAAGAAGATGCAAGTGTTTACTGTGAATAATCATACCATGTTCATATTACAGTACACAACGTATCATATGTTTCCTAGCAGCATGTTGTTTACTATGAAAAAACACTTGTTGAGATTTCTATAGAAACTCTACGATATGAATTCTTTACAAAATTTATCTAACTTTTTGATACCAACATCAAGTGGTACCTATGCATTTCAATCCGGATGAGTAGCTTCGTCAGCCTCTGGCATCGCTGACGTCTTGGAGTAAGATATCAAAAAGTTACTAAATCAAATTCTAGTATTTACCAATAGTCCAGTCAAGGAAAGGTTATAGAGGGAAAAGTTGGGAAGACAATTTTTGACCCCGCAGTTATGTTTAGGGTAGTAAGGAGGTAATTATATCAAAATTCCCCACCCCTACCCGCTGTGCTAAGGGGGTGAGGGTGGTTTAAAGGTACCATTTTTTGGTTTCTCGTATAAAACTCAAAATCTGTGTATCCTAAGGTCTTGACTGTCATATAACAAATTGAAACTTACATAATTTCCTACAATATTCATTCTACAACTTTTTTTATATCTCCTCTAGTTTTGGAGATATCCACTCTTGAAGGTGTGACATTTTCGAAATAAACACGTTTACTATATATTTTTTTCTATTTTTGCTCTTATAACTTTTTAAAAATCGATGGAAAAATTTCATGCTGAATAAGAGCTTCCTTATAGATCATTGAATTCTCTTCAATTTGATGTATAATTTCACACTTTAAAAATTCCCCTAGACCTTTTGCAGCAGTTTTAGTGTTGAGTGTGAACTCTCAATTTTTGTAACAATAGACCAATTGAAATAGGAATTTGGAGGGAATGTTTTAAACAAAATTTTTGACTTTGCAGCTTTGTTGAGACTAGTTAGGTGGATAACGTATCAAAAGTCCCCATTCCTTACTCATGTGCTTAAGGGGATGAGGGTGGTTTAAAAGTTGATTTTTCAGCGTTTTGCTTCCACGCTCATCTCGAGAACAATGACATCATCTCGAGTTCAACCGACATAACTATTCAAAAATGAAGCTTGGTAAATTCTCTACTCTTTTTGTTGAGTGGAATTTTGTGATATTCTCAACAGTTCCCGAGAAATTCGCTTTTAAAAATGTGTAATTGTCAAAATCACAGGTTTTTATCTAATGTTTTGCTCTTTCAGGGCTTATAGCTCTCCAACAATGCATCATAAAAACTGATGCTTATCGTAGGTTTGTAGAGAATTGAATTCTCTTTGAAATGATGTATTATTTCACTATTCCAAGTTTTTCTTCTATTGTTATAGCAGCTTAAATGTAGGGGGTGAAACTTTCATTGCTGCAACAATTGAACGTTTGACAATGACGTTTGAATGGGGTGTCTATGACACAGTTTTTGACTTCGCAGATTGATTTGGACTAGTTAGTAGGTGAACATAGCAAAAGTGCGCATCTTTATCCCCTCTGTTGAAGGTGTAGAACCGCTGAGTTCAGGGGTGCCCAGCCCCCCCAAGGGCTATGGCGCATGCCCCCCCCCCAATCCAAGTGTAATGCCCCCCCCCCAAAATACCCCAATTCCCAACCCTTTAGTTTTAACATTAGTCAGTGTATGACAATAAAATTCACATCTTACATTCTAATCTTCCAAAGGACATTATTCCCCTTTGGTCTTGTGAGGAGTTCTTTCTGTTTTCATAATACAGTATTTTAAAATATATACCATCGTTTCTTATCTCTTTTAAAATAGAAATAAAGTATCTTTTTGATATCATTTTTGAGACTAGCAGTGCACCCGTTCTTGTTCGGGAGGACTAGAAAGTACTACATTACATCAGGAAAAACTACATGACAAATATTTTAATAGGAAATTGAAAGATAAGTAAGGGAGGCTTTGCTTTTTAAATGTTAAGGTTACTTATAAAAAGTTGAATAATAATATCGTTGATAATTCTTTATTGCAAAAGAATATTGCATAGCAATTTTGGTACCTGAACATTCATACAAATTTGGAACGATTTTATTCATACAATATATAATGTCGGCAAGTTTAGGTATTCTAAATCCTATACTATTAAACGAGCAATTTCTGTTTAGATGTTTATGTTTGTATTTCACCGGATCTCGAAAACGGCTCTAACGATTCTCACGAAATTTAGTACATAAGTTTATAATATAAAAATTCGATTGCACTAATTTGCACTAGGTTTCATCCCTGGGGAAACTCGCTGAAGGACATTAAAAGAATTTATCCATCCTTGGAAAAACAGCTGATAATTTCGTCCTCTGTTGATGATGGAAGTGAGTGAGCGAGTGCATGTGTGTGGGACTGAGACAAAATTATGACTCAGCTGTTGAACTTTTGTACCTAATTCAATCAGATACTTAGTGGCAGTTGTACAAAAGCCGGTTCAATTTTAATCCTGATTAATTCCAGTAGAACCAATCAGATAAGCGATCTTTTTGAGATGGTCTTCTGTGATTTGGTTCTCGTGAAATTGATCAGGATTAAAATTTAACATGCTTTTGTGAGAGAAATTTTTGCATTCCTCTGGGAATTAATCTCAATCCACTGTGATTAGATAGAACCTTTCTGTATGAACTATGAATATTTATTATAATTTATTTTTTAGTGATAATTTTTATATTCTTTTGTAGGTACTCCAGAGCGGAGCTCGGTGCCCCGATATTTATCATAAATTGTCACTGATGTTGTGTTGTTGGTAGTATTTACTTTTTAACATTACAGGAGTAAATAACACAAGTCGAACAAAATGTATCTTTAAATGGTTTGGTTTTTGGAATAAAGATATCATCTGAACAAGTACATTTTGTAAATTCTATCTATTAATACCAAATATCGGAGCACCGAGCTTTGCTCGTTATTTATTCATTGATAAACATAACTCAATTCTTTAAAATGATTGGGGAAGGACTAACAGGCACAGCCCAAAACTGTTTCTTCCCCGAATTTCGATTTATACACTATAAAATAATTTATAGTTGGAATATTTAATATTCCAAAAAGTAGGATACTCTTGAATCCAAGTGAAATTTCTAGTCCAAACATTTGAAAACATAAAACTTCTAATTTGGATTGTTTACATACCAAATTGAATAACAAAATAACACTCACTAATCACTTAGAACTGTAAAATAATGATTTACTTTGAATATTATGATATATACCATCTCAACAAATCCGATTACTGTATTTCGATCGAGTCAATTAAAATTTCTAGATTTCTCGCGAGATACGATAAGCTAATTGATTACACAGCTGATCTCCCACACAGGCACACGCATCTTCTGTTATCGACAGACGACGAAATAATCATCTATTTTTCCAAGGATGAATTATCCTTTTCATGTCCTTCAGAGAGTTTTCTCAGGGATTAGACCTAGTGCAATCAAATTTTGATATCATAAACCTACTATATTCCGAATTTCGTGGAAATCGTTAGAGCCGTTTCCGAGATCCGTTGAACATAAATAATCATATAACCAGATAGCCAGATAACCAGATATAAAAATAGAAAAACATAAACAGATATACAGAAATTGCTTGCTTAATATAATAGGATAACAACTTATAGTCCAGTCAAATGGTCGTTTTTCAAGAAACAGCCCCAAAAGAATTTTTTCGCGACGGTTCTAAATTTATATGTATTTTGGGGCGCTGAACTCTAATCTGAAATTTGCTGACACGCCAGAGGGCGACTTCACCCCCAAAATTTTGGACTTTTTCTAATTTTCCCATTTAATCTCGAGAACCTTGAATTTATCGAGAAAAAGTATTCTCTATATAATATTAAAGATAATAAAATTTCCAATGAATTGACTGGTCGCGCAGGACTACTTTTTGGATTTTTTATCTGAAGTGTTCAACAAGATATACAACTTTGAATGTGCGAGAAATTTGTGATATTTCCCCCATATTCACAGTCTCGCATATGCAACGTTGCGTGTATCTTGTGAAACACTTCAGATAAAAAATCCAAAGAGTAGTCGAGGTTGTGATGAATTTTCTCCTCTTTTCACTTCCATGAATTATACTTCTGTTTTCAATACCGTTCAAAATTTACAGCCAATTGAATGACTATCTTTATTTTCTCATTTTTCTTGCGATTTTACTGTTATTAAAGAGTCTCTAAAATGAGTACAATACATGATAGAAACTTGCGATTGGTCTTGAATGAGAGAAAATTTCATGCTCTATAAGCTGAGTTGCCTTAAATTGATCTTGCATTCCTGTTTATATCGAAAAACTGTCGAGACTGTGAAAATGAGAGAAATATGCAATTTCTTGATTTTTTGAAACAAACGTATCTTACTTTACGATTATATTTTTACAAAAATCATTCATCTCACATAAAAGAGGAGATTCTTTTCTTCAAATCAAGACCAAGTATCATTTTGAGTTACCGAGACACACAGTTTTGAATATAGAAATCGGTCATTTTTCTATGCATTGAAATATGGGCTGAAATACACTAAAGGAGGAATTTCCTATTTTTTTAACTAATTTTAGTGACATGATACATGATTTTCAACCGCCTTGACGTGCTGATATGAACGAGCTGTAGTACGAGGAGATGTGATCAGTCAAAAGTTATAAGTGATTAAGTTTTGATCCTGGACGTATCCTTATGTGTGCCCCACACTAGGAAATACTGAAATCTAACGAGTGATTCTCATAGAACATAATTATCCCTTGTAAGGTGATTTCAGCCAAATGTGTTTCTTTTTGTTAGGAAGGCCATGAAAAGGTATTATAATGAAAATTTGAATTTTGGCTGTAGGACATGATTTTCTATTTTTGGGTATATTCCCCCTCCCACCACTACTAAATTCAAAAATAGGTACCTAAGGAATTCGGTTCAGAATTAATATTGTTAATTCACGTGATGTGTGGATTTCTATCATTATTAGAAAAAGATCCTAGTTGTATAGGGTAGAAGTGGTGGGTTTGCATAATTTTGGAAACCCCTTAAAAAAATAACCCTTTTTTTGAAAACTCTTAGCTCCGGAATCAAAAATCGTAGAGTCCTGCGCGACCACTCAATTTATTGAAAATTTTATTATCTTTAATATTTTAGAGAATGCTTTTTTCGAAAAGTTCTCAAGATTAAATGGAAAACTTGAAAAAAGTCCGAAATTTTTGTTTTTTTGGGAGTTTTGGGGGTGAAGCCGCCCTCTGGCGTGTCAGCAAATTTCAGATTAGAATTCAGCGCCCCAAAATACATATAGAACCGTCGCGAAAAATTCTTTCAGGCTGTTTCCTGAAAAACGACCATTTGACTGGACTATTATACAAAACAGAAAAAAGTAATGAAGCATTACAATAATTACTTGATTACTGTGTGGTAAATAGGGTGTAGATTTGAAAGATTGAAATTGGCTTAATTTGATATTTTTCACAAATTTTTGATAAGAGAAGTTTTTTATTGTCAAATTCACTAGAGTTTGCGATGTTGTTTATAATTGCATTCCCATTTCAGAGACATTAATATCATCATGAAACGCCTTCGAGATTAAAATAATTATTAGATTAAAATGTACATTACAATTTAACTTATCATTGTGCTTTTAAGAAAATTAAGTTGCAACAGCAAGCAAACTTAAACAAAGGACCATTAAAAATTAATTAAGCAGAGGAAAACAGAATAATAGTGGATGTTGAAGTTATAATTTATTTTTGTCAAAGATTTACCTTCGAACTCATAGGCTCAAAATTACTAAAACTCCTGCATACAAAATATTATCAATTGTTTTTTTTATGCGTTATATTGAGTTACACTTAGCAAAATATAACATTGTAAAGGTGGGAAAAAGTATTAAAATTAACTACATTAGGATAATATCTCTATTTAATACCTTGATTTTTCAGCCATGATTCAAAATGTTTACATAAAATATAAAAAATGTTGATGGCGCAAATTGCGCCATGCCCCCCCCCCTTGTGGACACCCCTGGCTGAGTTGATACTTGTTGCAGCAATGGAAATTTCACCCCCTTCATTAACGCTGCTATAGCAATGAAAGGAAAACTTGGAATAGTGAAATAATAGGTCATTTCAAAGAGAATTCAATGCTCTACAAACCTACGATAAGCATCAGTTTTTATGGTGCATTGTTGGAGAGTTATAAGCCCTGAAAGAGCAAATCATTAGATGAAAACCTGTTATTTTAACAATTACACACCTTCAAGGGCAAATATCTCGGAAACTGTTGAGAATATCACAAAATTCCACTCAACAAAAAGAGTAGAGAAAAAGTTGTAGGATGAATATTGTAGGAAATTAAGTAAGCTTCAATTTGTTATATGACAGTCAAGACCTTAGGATACACAGATTTTGAGTTTTATACGAGAAACCAAAAAATGGTACCTTTAAACCACCCCCACCCCCTTAGCACAGTGGGTAGGGGAGGGGAATTTTGATATAATTACCTCCTTACTACCCTAAACAAAACTGCGGGTTAAAAAATTGTCTTCCAAACATTTCCCTCTATACCCTTTTTTGATCATTCATTGCCTGGACTACAAGAAATACATGTTGTATATATGTAATCAAACTGTAGCAAGTTTCAGTTACATTAACTCATTTTCGAAATTATCTTACTTAGGTGTCAACATCATTAGATTATCATCTTTAATAAAATGTTTTCTCAAAGGCTCAACTCTAAGAGCCGTGATTTTTCAACGATTTGTACTATTGTCAGGACGATTCTGGTAGTTAAATCTATTTAGTTCAAGTTAAGCGTGCTTTGCCAAGGCAGCTCTTAATATCCCTCATTATTGAACGGATTACCATGTGATAAATGAATGTTCAGTGTACTTTTATGATTGAGAATCTTAAATCTATTAGAATATAGATTCATTCAGAATTTTGTACTGTACTTATTGAAGACTATCAGGTAACCCGTGCTTTGCACTGGGAAAAATTTTGTGCTGTGAAATGCAATCCTCCTTAAGTCCAGAAAATAATTATTTATAATTTTGTCAAAATTACGTAAATAATCTTCATTAGAGTTGGAGTTCTCAGATAGAAAAAGTTTGATCGGTCTCGTACCCGCAATCTTTCTTCATGAGTCGCGCGTGCTAACTACGGTATCACTTACAGAATAATCTGTTAGGTTGAGCTTTTATTATTGCGTTAACTTTGAATCACAAATTGAATAAATTTGTTTTGATTATTAAATTTGGATTAATTGATTAATAGCAATTAAAATAGGTACCTATATAACCACCCTCGATAAATTAAGAATCCTTATGCAAAATTTCAAGTTAATCAGTTCAGTAGTTCCGACGTGATGATGCGTCATTCTTATATTTCCTATCCTACAGTATATAAGCCGATTCCTTCCTTTTTTATATTATTTATTTATATATTCAATGATATACAAAACACAATAAATTATTGGAGAAGGACCAACAGGCACAGCCCAAAACTGTTCCTTCCCCGAATTTCCATTTATACACTAAGTCCAAAACGTAGGTTATTTTTCATTCACTTTTGAATTTGATAATGATATAATTTCGTTATAGAAAATTATTGAATTAATAAGAACATAAAAACCGCAGGTTCAAGATGAGAGTTTACATGCAAAATAACTTTTCATTTTTCACTTAATACACAAACAGTTTTACAATGCAGTAATTATAGTTTTATGGGACATGAAAAGGTGCAAAATAAAAATAAAGATTAATAATTGATACTATTATTCAATAGGAATATTTAATACACATAACTTAAATACAACTGACATACACAATCATATAAACACAAAAATCACAGTTCTTGCAAATAAAATCACTTCTTGAACATACACAAACTACATTACAAAATATCTAGACCATACAAGCAAAAATCGCCTACAAATGTGTAATTCTGTAAATAATTGTCAACAATAATTTATTATTATACAAGTAGGTATTATGTATTACAGTAAAGTTGAATTGAGATATGCTTCCTACCAGTTAAGAGTAACAACATTTACTCATGTGAGTCCGTAATGAATAAGGAAATAACATAATATTGAGCGTTAAACTAGTTACTTTATATGAGGAAATATTTTTATATTATAAATGTTTAATTTGAGAGAGGAAAATACAAGATATACGACATACCTTTTTTAGAGTTACATTGCTATGATAGATGCAGAACAGTATAAATTTAATTTTTTATTGGACTGATTTCTACTAGAATTAAAATTCACTCCATCAACTAATAATCTATTAAGTATTGAATAATATTATTTAAAAAGATAAACATGTCGGGATACGTTTGCAGTGAGTAGCATAATTATGAAATAAAATTTGTTTTTATATCAATTATTTGTCTATTATATTATGAAATTGAAGATCAAGAGATATAGGAAACCTTTTATAGCAAATATAATTTATAGTATATAGATGTATCCATGATTCAAAAGAAATAATTCCAAGATAAAGAATGGAATCTCAGAAATTACAACGATATTTTTTCATAATTATCAAGGTAATCCAAGTTATAAGATAAAAATGACTAGAAATTGTATTGTAACGAGAAATTCATTTATACTGCAAATCAACAGTGAGGTGCCTAAAAAATGCTTACAGTTTTTTATAACTGAAGAATTTCAATTGGAATGCTATTTAATAATAATACCAGAATACATAATAATTCAATTATAAAATAAAGAAATATTTAGTCGAAAAATCAATTTATTATTTTCCTAGTTAAGTTTCACTGAATTAGTAATTTCACGAGAAATGACTCACACATATCTATCAAATAGAATCTATAAGAAATGCCGCTGTTTCAATAATGTTCAAAAACCTGCTTTATCAAAAACACTTTCATTCAAACAGCAATAAATTGAGCCGCTCTGATATGTATTGGTCTGAATACCAATTATGTATTTATAACATTTATTCTAAATAAATGAATACTAATCCTATACTATTAACCGAGCAATTCCTGTTTATATATATTTGTATCTTTATGTGCCTTTATGTTACCGGATCTCGAAAACGGCTTCAACAATTCTAACGAAATTTGGGACATAGTAGGCTTATAATATAAAAATTCGATTGCACTAGGTCTCATTCCTGGGAAAACTCGCTGAAGATAACCTACTTTTTGGACTAGTGTACAAATAGAAATTCAGGGAGATACAGTTTTGGGCTGTGCCTGTTGGTCCTTCCCCAATCATTTTAAAGAATTGTGTTCTGTGTATCAATAAATAAATGAATAAATATAAACTATGCTTTTGTACACCAGAGCGAAGCTCGGTGCCCCGATATTATCTATTGATTTGGAGAATTGTTATCGATATGTTATACAGAATATCCCACGGAAGGTGTAAAATCCAAAGATCATTAGATACTACAGGAAATTTGCAACAAAAAAATGTTCTATAAAATTTTCTTATATCATCTGTACAGTTGGATGATTATTAAATCGATGTGTGCTGACTGTATATTTAGCATAGTACGGTACTGAATGTACTTATTCAACTACTGCAATGAACCTATCTGAGGCAACATACACTAAATAATAGTTTTATGAATTGTACTTGTCTATTGTCCAACGACTGCACAGCATTTGATTTTTTTTTAATAAGGCAAACTTCCTTATGTGAGGATAGGTTATTTCTCTCCTCTCAGCATAATGAATTTATTTATTTATTAGTTAATACAATTACAAATCATATGAATAATTATACTCCAAGGATCTTATACCTTAAGAAGTGTCCATGATTATTTATCATTCTATGGTCACTAATTCTCGATCTCTCCTAAATATAACAGTACCTACTAATCAATTTATTGATTTCTAAAGATTTTGCCTTTGACATAAAAATTATTTTTTGAATTCACTACTTCCTTTCAATACTATAACTGCATTGATTTCAGTAAAAATTAATATCAACTAACATTTTATAACTTGAAGATAGAAATTTAATAGTTTAAAATGTTTAGCTTTTAAGAGTAATATGTACCTACTAGGAGTAAGGTGGGAAGACAGTTACAGATAGAGAAAATTTTAACTTATCTACTGAGTTAGAGTGAGATTTTAAGCTTATCTGAAAGTCGAATTCCAATAATATCTTAAATTATTATTGATCGTAGGTTTGAAGTACAGTACACTGATAACTCAGGAATATTTATGTTGGAACAAATTCATATTAAGGTTCAATTTGAAGTGAAAAGTTTGAGAAATTTAAAATTCGGAAATAATTTAGAAAGAAGTTAATGTTCAAGACTCTATAAATGTTTTTCAAGTTAGCAAAGAAGCAAGGCTTTAATCCACTTTATGTAGAGATCCATTAAATTTCAAGTTGGGAATGTGAAAAATTAAATACAAGTAATTATTCAAACTGTCAACAGGAAATGAATTTGTCATCCAGATAACAATTTTATAGAGTACACCATTATAATTATATTATAGAACTGAATATGATAATTGAATCAGCCTTATAAATATATATCACAATTTTCAAAGAAATATCAATAGTCCTAGCTTTAGGTGTAAAGTGGAAGCACCAGAAAGCATCAGTCAAGTTTATTGTTTAAATTTTGTGATGATAATAATTATTCATTTGCAATGTGGAAGAAAAAATTTAAATTTTAGAATAAATAATTAAATGCAATAAAGATCTCAGATCTTAAACAATATTGAATACCGGTAATGCATTGGAGCTTATACCTTATCTACAATTATATCATGTCATTTAATGTTTTCACAAACTTTTTACAACTTGATAAATTATTGAATGATATATTGACAAACTATCTTCTTATTATATAGAAACTACAGCTCCAAAATTGAATGTTTTCAAATATTATCAATATTATATAATTTATCATGATGACTATGATAATAATAAGAAAGTATCAATGTAATAGATTAATAATTGATAGATTAAAAGCAAAACAGCTTGAAAAAATGAAACAGCAAAATAACAGTATAAAAAACATCCATGAAAATTAAAAAAAAGACGTTTTTTTTTTAAATATAACTTTGATGTTTGTATTCAATGATAAATATATTAATTGGTGGTTCCAAGTATATTGGAATGATTCTTTGTGTTATAAAATATAAAGTCTTCAGCTCTCCAGTATGAGTATAAATTTGGAGGCTTCTTAATTTCTGAGGAAAAAATTAATAAGTACTCAATTACTAGAATCTAAAATACCAATGTCAGTCCACAATAAATGGGGGCTATTTTCAAGTTCAAAAACGAATAAATCTGGAGATATAATCTGAAACACAATAATATAAGAATGCAAAACTGGAATGTTCAAGAACTCGGGTTTTCATAAATATTCTTTGATATTTACATTCTTCAAATTGGAAAACAACTCTTTTTGTATCAGATTAGTAAATTGTAAATTATAAATTGATCTAAAATAATTCAAATTTAATTTTTTAAAATCATTTCACAATAATGTGTACACTCGTAAATAGTAGTGTAGTCCTAACAGTGTCAATTGAAAGAAAAACTTTCTTGTTAAAAGCCAACCATATTATTATAAAATTTGAAAGACTCGATTTGATGATCGTGAATGAGATGCTTGCTCAAATAATCAAGTTCGATTCATTATATTATCCTAATTAATTAATCTACATTCCAAATAATCATTCGCTAAGATAAAATATTTATTGCTATTTAAGAATTGACCGTTTCAATTTGTTTAGGAGAGTTGAGGGAAATCAATAAAAATGAAATGTATAGTTTGATTCCTCATGATAGATTGATTAAGGAATTTCCAAAATTTTTATCAGATCAAAAAATTGATTGGACCAAATAGAAAAAAAAATAAACCTGTTCTTTGTGTTTATTTTTGTTTGTAGGTACCAAGCTCTAACATCTCCACTTACATGACATGCACTAGGTTTTCGGTTACATCCACAAAATGGCTTTTATTGAAACATAATTATTTTTGTCTATTCACATATATAATGAATTTCATGAAGTTCAATTTTATTCATTTTCATTGAATGTTAATTTCAACAAAAATATGCTCATTGTTTAGTCCCAGATATTCAGAAGCACCTATACAATATTTCAAGAAAACCGAAACAATTTAATAAAGGAATGAAATTATTTTGCCATTGGGTGACTGTGGCTAGCCAAAGTTTGGAAACTCGACCACAATTGAAAAAATATATAATGATTTTTCCATCTATTGACAAGAAAATGTTTGAACAGTTTAATGCAATCTACTACTTCTCCTCGAAAATCAGGAAACACTTCATTTTTACACTATTGAAGCGATCAAAAATCAAAATACGGTACAATCAAGGATACTGGACAAAAAGTAAAGTTTCTTCAATAACTGTCTATTTTAGGTTACCGGTATTGGAAATATAAATTTTCATATTGTCAAAAGACTAAATTCAAACAATTAGAAGATATTTAAATTATTTGATTTTCATGAGGAGGATAATATTCAAGTATATAGGAAGCACTGCTTCAATAAATCCTAATCCGATATTTGTTTATTGCAATTACATTACAATCGATATAAATAAGAAGCGACACGTGTTTGTATAATAAGCATCAATCTTAAATCATTGGATGAGCGTCGCTTCTTTGACTCAACTCACCATTCAATATACAATCAATACAATAAGAATCATTATAAATAATTTAATAGTCATAGAATAAGTACAAAATATGATATATGGAAAGTAACAGTTACTACAAATTCAATATAATAATAATTGTATAAATATAAAATAAGGTATGTATATTGGTTTGTATAATGTATAATATATAAGTATTTACAATGAGTGATAGAATGTACATGTGTTTAGAAGAGGAGATCGGCAGTCTGGTCCTCGCTCCATGTGACAGTCTCCTCGGCAGTGGCTGGTTTGAGATAGTCTGTGGGTTGGCCGGGTTGGGGTGATGGCACACTGGGCGCGTGCCGAGTGACGCCCGGCTGCCAGTCGCCCCCCTGACCCAGCTTGCTCGGTGTGTAGCTGGCGAGTCCGCCACTGCCTCCTGGATCGTGCAAACAAATAATACGACTACGGTCAGGTAGGCTACACCTCTACAGGTTACACGAATCGATTATAACAGTCAATAGGTACACTGATTCAAGCGAAAATTTATTATTGATCCTAACAGGGCTACACTAAAGGAAGCATAAATATTTTAGTATAATAATGGATGATAATTGAAAATAAATGGCATATCTTCAATAAAGATGCACAGCTTAGGAAAAACCAAAATAAATAATACGAGAAGAACAAAGGATAATAAGAATAAGGAGTGATACGTTAGGATAAACAAAACAAAGCATATTATAGGAAGTTGTAATATTATTGAAGATAATTTGCATAATTTCTAATGCACATAATACTGGAGCTCATGGAATTATTTATTAAATATTTGAGGGTGAGACTACACAAAATATTACAGCAGATGAGCTGATAATAATATAATTTGAGTAATATCCGTAACATAAAAAGATTTATAAAAATCGACAGAACATAAGAAATTTTATAAAGGAAAAAGAAGTTGAAAGCCTCAATATGGAGTGGCAATATAGGGAAACACAAAATATTGATGCATAGGAAATAATTATTAATGAAAATATAACTTCAAAAAGACATTCAAAGTACTTTACACAAAAGATTACTTGTTTTCATCGTCATTTGCAATAATTCTTTAGAATCTCAGACACTTGGATAGGTGAGAATAAACTTGGGAACTAAGATGACTTGAATATTAATCTTTTTAATCGAGAACTATCCAATTCATCCAATCCTATTCAATTTATCAATTTTAGAGCAAAATATTGAGTATATCTAAATTGCAATGTATTGCAAACGTTTGAAAGTATATTTAATTGAAGTATAACAGAAAATAGCTAATAATTGTTTGAAAGGAAGATGAAAATTTTCGCAGTAGAACCTACTGGAAAATACTAGGAGAGTGTGCCTGAATTTAGAAAGTTGCAAAAGCCAGTACAATGAATTTTGTAGGTAAGTAGGTGGGTGGCTCGTATGCAGTTTGTGAAAATTATGGAAACAGATCAATAATTATTTTAAGGGATAATTTGACAGTAGGTTTCATTGGGTTTCAGTAGGTTTCCTATTTGCATTTAAGAAAAAGTAATTTTCTGTTGCTTCACAATTTTGGTTCACCATCTTGGATTTAGCATTTTGAATCTAACTTCATTTTTTTTTAGTGGGAAGGTGATCTTCCATAATTTTAACCAACCTGTATTATAATAATAAATAATATGTCCAAATAGATTGTGATTGAATGATATGCACTGTTTACCAAAATATGGGAATAGTAATAACGATTGCATAGAGCAACTTATAAAATAATTAAACCCAGATTTAATATACTCAGAAACAAAATAATAAAATTCGAGAAAAATAGAAAGTGAATTTTGAAAAATAAACTATAAATGGCTATCAATGAAATTGTTATAGAGTAATTAGGTATGAATGGACTAACTTCAACAGCATTTCTGAATTTGTAGATGAACAAAAATAATTTATAGGTTCATTAATTCATAAAGCGTTAATATATAAGGCATACAGTTAAAAGGCATTTTTGCTACAAGGAACACTACACCAAGGATTCTGTGCCTATAGGCCATGGTTCTATTGAGGAAAAATCTGGCAAAATTGATTTTTCATCTGAAACATACAAAGAAAAGATTCATCAAAAATTAAAAGTATAGATTCATCTCGACATCTTGTTTTTAATTATAGATGAAAATTTATTCAATTATTTACATCAAATATTGAGAGTAGTTTTGAATTCTATTGAACATAATCGAGGCTTTTAAACAAACAAGATTATTATAACTTGGTTGAGTAATCATGGATTTCTAACATATTATTCCGTAAACAAACATAATTATTATTGAAATTGAAGTTTTTCTTCTAATGTGATCATTTTCATATTTTGTTACGGTGAATATACTAAATGACAAAAACCAGTAATAATATTACCTTCTATTTTGATTTTCTAACGTATAATTATACAGGAAAATAAGATCAACAATAACATACAGTATCATCAGATTACATTTTTACAACTTTCAGGAGTTAATTTAATTAATAATGTACTGTAGTGACGTTGAAATTGTGTCCGTTTTTATGTTTAATTTGAGAACTTAATGAAATGGGTAGAACATCCTGTAATAATTATAGTGCTTTCTCATTGCAAGACGCCATCACTCCATCTTCAATTAGTTAGGCTCAATTAGATTACATCAATTTTATGAAATTCTGAAAAGTAACGTCATGCTTGAAAAATTGGGTTACAAGATGCTTCCTGGATCTTCATAGAACTAGACAGCTCACTAACTTATACAGGATTCACCTGTATATTTCAAGTTTTCTGACAATCCTACATGCATTCAACATGGCTGACTTTTAATGATGGTTAAATCTATTCAGGTTATGAAAACAACTGAATGAATTTTCAATTTTTGTAACGCTTCCTGGGTAGCTTATTTATAGAAATGCTTGGAAAGAAATAATTAGTTAGCTGTCGAGAAGTGCCAGCAGCCTTCATTATTACTTTTATGTTAATTGATTTACAATGAGAATATATAGGTATAGATTACTTATAAGCAATTGTCCTTTAGAATATGATAATTTTTCCCATAGGAATAGAATGTTCAATTTCTGATTTTGCAAAAACTCAGATAAAATTACATAGTATGAAACCATTAGATTGAACCTAGACTAAATTTTCTAATTAAATCTTTTTACATCTTAGAAAACAATAGTTTTCAACAAGTAGTCTATGCTAATATTATTATTATTCTAGTTCTACTTGTAAAAATGAAAAAGAAGACTAAACCAAGATATGAAAATCAAAGTGAATTTGAACGATCTGAAGATTATTCAACAGAGATAGTTCCTATCAATAGAGATAGTTTATAGAGTTATGTAGCACTCAAATCTACACTCTATGACCGCATGACATTTATATGGAATAAACTAACACAGATGAGATGAAATCGCTCATATTTGGCATTTCCAAGATGGAGTGAAACTGTATGCATCATCCTCTTACATCATCAGTCAAATTCAACAAACTATAAGTCTATCCCATGTAAGGTATGTTGGATGAAAAGATGTCTATCTATATCTATATGTTTGAGGGTGGAAATAGACAATTTCTGTCTAGTATGCTGGAGAACGTACACGATTAAATTGATTCATCATTACAAGGAAACCTGAATAGATTTAACCATCATTAAAAGTCAGCCATGTTGAATGCATGTAAGATTGTCAGCTGAAGAACCTGAAGCGGAAGAATTGGATCGGAGTGAAAGTGTTGCAGCATTCAATGATTCAATGGCCAGTGCTAAACTGTGAATCATTAACGTGCACATTCACAGTCAACTGAAAGGGTCGGCTTTACAAAAAGTGCATGGCAGATGATTGCTATGCTATGGCTGGATTTGTGCTCATTAAATGATGCGAGAATCATGCTTCTTGAAGAAGAGAAACTGGAGTCAAGTAAACGAGAGTTGCGAAAGAGGAATTAGGTGTGAAGAAAAAAAGAGCAAAAAAGGTGAGAGAGGAGAATGAAGCAGAGTAATAAACCACAGAGTGGTTCATACATGATTTGAAATAACTTTTAGCCTCAACAATTTGTTGAGTGGTTCTGGCACTCTGAGTGTCAATAATCAATTCGGAATAATTATTGAATGGAAATTCAAATCACTATAGGTGCTACTGATAAATTGCAAAAATAGGAGACCCAACATTGTCTGGAAAAGAATACGATCATGAATTCTATTCCCATTTTATGTGACATTTGTAGTGGGAACTTTTACCTCATTAACCACTCAGAGTAGTCTTCTCTAGAAAAAAAAACTATGATTTGAAATAAAAATTTGTGGGTTAATTCATTGGACAGGATTGGGCAGAAAATGATAATGGTTCTATATGACAATAGATTCGTTACAATCCACCAAATAATGACTTGAAATATTCAACTCACTGAGTTGACAACTCAATTCATTGAGGTAACAAGAGCTAAAAAGCATATAAATAGCATTTTTTATTGATCAAAAAATTTAGAGAACATTGACATAGCTACTGGTGCTCCGAGACCACCTCAATTTCTAATATATTCTATTATAATATGTCAAGAAAAAAATAACAAATAAAGAGAATTACCGTTCTTTTAATTGTTTACTTAAAAAAGGGTACTTGGATTTTTTATTTTATTTCTTGAAAATTATTAAGAGTAGCCCTAACAAAAAAAGGTACTTTATCATAATATATTATGAGTTCTTGCTCATCTTCCATTACGCACCAAATAGAGACTTGGAATTGAACTCACTGCAAATTATTGCTATTATTGAACAAACAATAGCAATTTTCAATTAATCAAAGGTGGGTGTACTTATTCGAAATAACTTCCAGGGGGTATTTTCTTTGATGTTTTGGTAATATAGCCTAAATGTTAAAGGAAAACAATTTGATATTGCCAAAACCAATCTATTAATATTAATAAACCAGTGGTTTTGACAGCATCAAGTCATTTCATTGAATTTCCAAGTAGTCCGTAAAGCTCCTTTATTGTTAATCATCTCGTTCATCTTCCTTCATGCTTTTTTTGAAATTAAAATTTATTCACAACACTGACATGTTTTACAAATATTTTTACAATGCAATTATTATAAAGAAACAGTATCATGATGGAAAAAAAGAAAAGAACTTCAGTAGCTTAACAGCTGTGGTTCAAGTTCTACACTATTGTTATTGTACATAATAATATGAACGAGACAGTCACTTGATTTTGGTAACTAAAAAAAAAGAATAAGTCTTTGTCAATTTCACACAAACAGAATTAGAGCAATAGTAAAAAACAAAAAATAAATAATAATAAAACCTGAAAAAAAACAAATAAAGTACAATTTCCTGAAGTACCTAAACATCTATACAATAAATATATAACATAAAAAGAATAAATAAAAAAATGAATAAATAAATAAACCTCTGTCACCAGTCAAAATTTTTAACAATTGAGTCTAAAACCAGTCAAATTGAGCATCAGTAAAGTAACAAATAAAGGCAAAAGTTAAATTTAGTACAAAATTGTTTAAAATACTACAAGGAAATACTGAATGAGAAATAATATTAATTCAATAAAACCGATTTACGCGGGAAAAATGAAGAAAATCAAAAACAGTGACAAGCGTCTTGAAAAGATGGGAAAAAAGAGCAACGAGAAATGTATGATAGTCTAAAGAAAGGATTAGTTGGCCTCTAGAATATTTCCTCCTCAATGTCAATCCCACATATCCACTCCTCAATTTCATTCCTGAGCTTTCTGCTACCGCTCATATTTCTATGAATTTAGTCAGGATTAAATTTATCAGCCTCTGAGAGACGTAAGAAAATTGTCTCCTACTCACATTTAAGTCCATTCTATTTTGCTGAAAAATGTCTCTAGTAGGGCGTAAGTTCAAGTTGGAACCGGTTACACGCTTATTAAATTTATGTTTATTGTTTTTTATGTAAAATATTAGTTTTTTATCTAGAGCTGTCGAACGGTTAACACTTTAAAATTATTGAATAGATCACAGGTGGGATAACGTCTGGGCTTTTAATTATATATTTTTGAATTATGAATAGCTATTTGAAATGTGTATCCAAAGCCCACCCCAAGCCCGTATACCATATTGTATAACCGATTGTGCACATGAGAAGTAAATTAATTTTGTAATTTCCAAGTTATTCAGTTGTCTAATTTGATAAAATTTATATATTAGGTATTTCAGTTTTAAGCACATATTATTTATATGAGTGTCCCACCTGAGATGAGGGTCTATCAGAATCCCTAGATATTTTACTTGGTAAAATCTTGGCTTACATCCTACTTTAGTGAGATTCACCTCACACTGTCAGCATTGGTTCAATGACGAGGATTGAATGCTATGTATAAGGAATGCTGTCATTTTGAACAAAATCTCACAATGAGGTGTGGGACTTGTGTGCCGGACTAGATGCAAATGAAAGTTGGAGCTTAGAGCTTAGAGAAGCGATACTAACCAAGAGGGACGGCGGGTAGTGGAGCGGCGTGAGGCGGGACAGGAGGCGGTTGGTTGGGACTGGAGCCGGCGCCTGGGGGGCCCGGTGGCGTGGGCGGTCTACTGCCACCATCCACTGTCGACATCCCCTCAGAGAACGACGCCTCCGACGGATACTCGAATAACGTCGGCTCGTCGTTGAACTGGATACGCATCTACAAAACACAAAATATCAACAAAATTAATTCAAACTAATAAACAACAAAAAACAGACACTAACAATGAACGTTGATGCAAACAATTCAAACAGTACCTTGGAATTACTATTTAGAACGGTCACTATAAATCGGTTTTGTTCGAGTAGCATACTAAAGCGAGTGCAACACTAACACTGCCTTTCACTTGGACGCATCTTCTGACAACTGAAAGTTCGTTTTGGATTGATGTCAGCCATCCAAGTGTGATGTTGTCACACATGTGTCATTTCAATTTCATCCGGCAAAGTGAGTGTGACAACAGACTCTGCTCTGCCCAGAATGCATCACTTTATTATTGTACAGATACGACTGACGTTCAAATACACTGTTGTCCACAAATAAATAGAAATGCCTATTTCTTTTAGAACTGTGAGATCTCTTCAAATAGAAACTGACAGGATGACAGTTCAATTAGTTCACGATTGATTGCAAGTGGCATTGCTGGTACAAAAAAAAAACAGTATCTTATAATATACAAATAAAAGCTTCAAGCTGTATAGAAGTTTCCAATTTAAAGTAAATTATTATTATCATAGTAGTAGTTGATTTTGTACATTATTAAAAGCTATAATGCAATAAAATTATTTGTACTGATTTGATAAAACGTTTAATTAATTATTTTTGTATGTGTAATTTTTTACATTCATAAAGAATTTACTGAAAACATATTAAATTGATATTTATGTAACACTTTGGTCTGTCCGAGGAGAATGTGTATTTGTTTACGTTATGGCATTGAAATTGGCCTTTCCTTAAATGAATTTAATTTCTTTTCCTTAAATTTAGAATTATTTTGATGAGCAATAAATAATAGTTTACTTGAATTCAAAATCCAAGTAATTTAAAGCAAAAAAAAAATTAAAGCAATTGTTTTTATGTTGAGTGTGTAGGCCTATGCTTTAATAGTGATGATAATGATGCTGAGATGAATTTGAAAAACGTAGGCTCTGTAAATCACCTTCAAAGCCACCAGGAAGTGATTGGTACATTAAGTTATTCCAAGTACTATTGATCACAGGGACTCCGGGAAATCTCTTCAACACCTTCTGGAAATGCAATCATAAACGCCTCAGAAATTGAAAGTTACTCATTAATGAGTGAGGAAATCAGAAATAAACAAATTAATTACCTGGGAACTTGATTCAATTTATCGTGAATAATCGCTAAGCGTTAATAGCTTGCGCATGCGTGATGCGCCTATAGGCGGCTAATTATCCGACAATGGACTTCAAAAAGACGGCGGACAAAAATTTCACAACTAAACGGAGATTCACGCAATAAAATGGTGGACGCTACTCAGTGGAAAGCGTAGGAAATAATTTGTGTTCGTTATCGTGAAAGTGGTCTAAACAGATGGAACTTGACAGAAAAAGGAAAAGCGAATGACATTAATGCAATAATTGGGTGTAGTTACGTGGATGAGGGCCTGCGACCTGGTCACCAAATCAAACAATTTCCAACTTCCGTTTATATTGGTAAGAATAAATTAATAACTGATTTGAATATCGGAAACAAAACTGTTGATTCTCAGTCAGACTACTATTACACTATCAAGGACTTTTGTTGGATTACATAACGTTTCCTAACAATTTATTTCATCTATTTATATATTTTTTCCAATTGGAACATATATGAGATATCCAAATACGGGATCCAAATATCTATATTATACATCACCTATAAGATAAAATATTATGGTTTCAACAACCATTTTTGTTTATTATATTTGAAACAAAGTATTTAATGATAACGTGATAACATACTACTTGTAGATTAGGCTACTGAGCTCTACAGGTTAATTGTGTTAATAAATTCATTTTAATTTTTCAAGGAATTGAATCAAGAAACTAGTGAAATTCCAAAAGATAATTTGGGAAAAAAACTAATATACAAATGATAGTAAAATGAGAAGATAAATTCTCATTATTGTTCTTTTGTGCATGGTATAACTGAATTTAATGTAGAACAATTAATTTAAATTCAAGCATTTATAGTAAACACTTGCTTTACTGAAAATATCCCTCACATTTTGTTCATTCACATTCTAGATATCTAGACAATTATAAACATTTTTATTACATTTGAATTTAAAAAGCAAAATATCTTTGTTAATAAAGTTGCATGGTTGCCAAGGCTCATTTTCATTGGTTAAACAGTGTAATTTTCAAATAAGGTGGTTGAATGAGGAAGCCTACTGGCCTCTAACAAACCAGATCAAATCATTGAACCATGGATTAAAGTGGTAAGGCCGGCGGCCCATTTATGTCGATACAGTAAACAGCAGTTGTCTGCTATTCAGAGCGACTGATTTTCCTAGAACCAATATCAAATTGTCGGAAGATAAGCAACCATTTTTAGAGTGATATTAAGTTAGCCATCTTTTCCTTTCTGACTAATTCGTCACGAGCATACTATTCAAAGAGATTTTTTCAAGTCTATTCTATTAATATTTTTTTATTTTCATGTGTACCATATCCCAAACAGGCTCTTTAAAATTGCCAGATGAAATATTTGTCTTTGTTATTTTCATTGAATAGAGTTCATGACAGAAGTTCATGCTGCTGGAGAAGAGGCATGTCAGTGGCTCCACAACTTACTAGATTAGTATCTATTAGTATTTAACATATTAAGTGTAAAGTTATGTTTTTTCTAACTTTGGCCTATGAATGCATATATATATATATATACATTGTCACGTGGTAATTTAATACCACCAAATATTTTAAAATGAACCAATGAATTTTAATAGAATTATAAAATTGGAAAGAAGGTTAGACCTAGTCAAAGGATAAATCAACTTAAATCAAGTATTATTAGCGATTAGGAGTAATAGCATTATCAAAAACGATAAGAAAACATGTATAATTGTGATTCAATAACTATGAGAACCCATTGGTAAGATCAAAAAAATTATAAAGCGGCTTACTTATTATTGGCGGATTATAAAAAATAAGAGTGCATGAACATTGAGGTTAGAATTATTTGTTTACATTTTGAAAAGAATTAGTCGATCTTGAATAAATCGATAATTAGTAGAATCAATGCTGAACGAATCAGCTGATTATTCGATCAACCAGTATAACGGGTTGAATTATATAAAATTTACTCACAAAGGATATATTATGTATACTAAAGGAAGTCGATGTGTAGAAGTACGAACACCCATTATTTCTGTATAAATATTTATTATAATCTAAAAAAGCATGATAAATCAAGAGTATACGGAACTCATATAAAAAACTAAATGTATTAAAATTGCATGTTATGATTTATTTATGAACTCAATTTAAGATAAACACTCCATATATTTGTATAAAAACTCTTTTTTATTTAATCTTTTCTATTATAAAGTCGAGGAAGCCCTGATTCCCAAGGCAACCAATTGTATTGAGTTTATTAAATTGAAGGCCAATCAGAGAGTAGCTTACAGAATTATTCTTGGTAGAGACAAATTTTTCTGAAAACCTCCTTCTTCTGGCTTAAGATCTTGACCTGAGAGGATGCACATAGAGTCTTGGGTTCTTTCTTCCTCTTTTAAAAATTTTAAAACTATTAAGCCAAACCCTTTTTTAATGTGAAATATTTGTATTAAATGTTAAATTATCTGTGAACTCAGTGCTATCAAAGAGTTCGTAATTTGTAACTATTCCCCATAAATATATCTTTAATTCGGAAAGAAACTTATAAGAATCTGGATCACGCGCTAGCCCAGCAGAGACGAAAGGAGCCTACCTAATTAATTATTGGAAATAATTAATTCAATCCACGAGACCGTCAAGAACTTCAGTTAAGTGAGTGATAAGTCAAACGAGCTCGTTTTAGATTTTCTGCGTAAAGTGGGGGAATTATTTAAAAAGCGCTATTCAAATTGACTTAAATTAAATAAAAGTCTCCACATGTTGAATAATATCACATAGTTCATAAGAACATTTTATAAAGTTATTTGATATATGTAGGAAGCTTACTTCCACGCACGGCCCGAATTCATATAAATCCCTGAGATCTCACGTTTGAATAATAATTTATTAATTATAATTTTGTTAATTGAACAAAGTATATCATATCAAACTTATAGACCGAACAGGTTTTTGTTTGCAGAATTTTGTATTGACTGGAAGTCTAAGTATCAGTATTATATAATATATTTATGAATTTGAAACTCACTATTGTGAATATTGGCAAAACCTGTGATAATTATTCAGATTCTAGAAAACATTTATTTAAGTAAATTATAGATATATCGAATATTTTATACACACATTTTTATGGGAATATATTTTGTGTTTTATGTCAGCATACAAACTCATAGAATTTTTTATTATATCCTAACTCATCTCGTGATATACAGTTTGAGCTGTTTTGGTACCAATAGATATTCAGCATCACTTAAAATTATTGAATCAAGTAATATTGATCTTATTCAGAGCACTCAATATTTATCATCCTTTGATGATATTCATTTTATCAGCCAGAACAAGTATATTAAAAAATCATATTAATAAGGTTCCAGTTATATCATATAAGGATCCAGAGAGCTAGAAGAACTGGCGTTGTAAGTTCTAAGGAATTTTGAAAGGGTATATTGGTGAATACTTGTATTCACGACGAGCGTTTTGAGAATCAACTAGAAACAACTATAGTTGGTCCTGATCATTCTCTAGTGGTACATGGTTACTGATAATCAGTCATCAAATATTCTTTTAATTTCCTCACTGGTATTCTTCAAGAACTTCACAGAAGCAGCGGTAAGAATTATCAATCACCGGTCATTGAACCTTATGGTGATTATTTGTATTTATAAAATTCATGTATCTACCACTGAGCTAGAGCTGAGGTTTGAACCCAGTAATTTTGCGAGCCGGACGGCCTTAATTTTTTGTGAATTTATTCGCAAAAGAGGGAATTTAGCGACTGCTCTTATAAATATCAATATCATCGCTCTATCATGAGAGGTAGCCCTCCAAGGGCAAGGAACACAACTTCACAATATATATATATATATATAAGAAAACATGTTGAACTCATGGAAGTGGTTTTATTACTTGCTATTGATAGTGATTAGAGCATAAAATGTTGGTCCCTCATTGAGTAGTAAGACTGTCAATTGGAATAAGTAAAATAATTCATTCATTAAATATTTTATGCTCTAATCACTATCAATAGCAAGTAATAAAACCACTTCCATATATATATATATATATATATATATATATATATATATATATATATATATATATATATATTGAATAGAGTTATCTGTGCTTTACAATTGGAATAAGTAAAATAATTCATTCATTAAATTGACAGTCTTACTACTCAATGAGGGACCAACATTTTATGCTCTAATCACTATCAATAGTAAGTAATAAAACCACTTCCATGAGTTCAACATGTTTTCTTTCGTTTTAATCACGTCTTTATTCTGAAAAGAATTATCAAGAACCGGTATTTCACAAAGACTAATTGGAAGTTATTTAGTATTTTATTAATACAAGCACAAATCATAGACTTTGATCAGGAGAGGCCAACATACTGAGCCCAAAACTACCTCTCTCCCTAACTTTAAAGAAAAAATTATCAAAAAATGTTCAATTCAAAAATTGGAGTCTTCATGAGAAATTTATTTCAAGATTTTGAAATTAATTGAGAGTCCTTCAAACAAGATAATTTGAGTTATTGAATAATATACGAAATGTTCTCAAACTTTCAGGAAAGTACCCACCAATCAGTAAGTTGGATAGTGTAAATGGACAGTAACTGGTTGGTTATGGAAAGATAGGATAAGTCAAGAGTAGGTCTAAAAGTAGCGGTGTCCAACATGCTTGGACGATTGCTGCTCAATTCTGCCTACTGCCTACTGCTTAGCCATCCAGTATAGAGTACAGCATTGCAGTGCAGAAGAGAAGGAGGTTGGGTTCTGTACCGTTTCTTGTGACCTGTCTACTCTGCAGCATAGTCTGCATCTCCTTCTTCTTCTTCTTTGTTGTCTTCTTCCTTTTTACCATCATCCGCTTCCTCTCCGCCTCCAGTTACGATCGAGTCTCATAACGGCACTGATCTATCATAACAGTCTGAATGTGCCTTGCTTTCGTAGACTGATTTCAGAAAAAAGTGGTCTAAAATGTGTTCTGCCATTATAATCAAAGCAAAAATATTCCCCATAGAATTGTTCCAACAGGTAAAATTGCACGATAGTTTGTCGAATGAGAGCTTGGACGCTTGATTTCACGACAGACGATTCATTCATATAGAGAGGATTAAGGGAAGGGATGTTGAACTTCATAAAACATTGTTAACAGAACAATTACAATAATCCTAAATGAATTTATCTTCGAAAGATTGATGCAATTCAACTTTATCAACGGTATACTGGAACATGACAAAAAAACGCGGATATTTGAAAAAACTTCAAAAACATTTTGTATCAATGACCTAAATTACTGCTACTGCACATCATTGTTGAACCAAACTGTAAACGACGTAATCAAGTTTTACAACAAGGAAGAATATGAATGACGCTGGAGTTACAAAGAAAAGCAAGAAAAATGACACGATGATATTTTATTCTCACGCTCCGCTTGCTTCTCTGCTTTTCAATTGTGTTGCTTAGTTAGTTATGTAGGTATGCCATATATTCAGTAGCAGAACAACCGTAATGAACGGCTCTGACACGTCTTACATATTTTCTTACAATCTCTAATATTACTTGAATCATAGTCAAATGGATAAAACGATTTGTTTTTCGCTTCGCTTTAGTGGAACTCATACAATTTTACTGGACAACCATGGATAACGCTCATGATACAGAAAAAATATCTGATACCTCTAGTATTTGTTACAGATTATGTATTGTAAGAACATGAGAAACTTGGTCTTCTTTATCAGTTCTAATAAACAAGTTTCATTAATTCGAGTTGAGGTGAAGATAGCAATGTTGGAACAATTAACTATATAGGAGATTATAATAGAAGGTACAAATAATGATATACGGTAAAACTATTGTGAGATACATTTCAATAGAAGTACACAGTATTCTCTTTTCGAAGAAAATAATACTCATAGAAAAAGCATCATGCTTTATTTCAAATTTTCAATGATGGAAAAAAAGATTGGGAGAGCTATGAGACAGCAGGAGGCAGGGGGGCGCTGGCGATCCCGATTGTGCAATTGTGCTCCCCAGCCCAGCCAAGCGTAACGTAATGAGATCAAAGCAAAAAACATTAAAAGAACAGTACACTTTTTCACCAGTTTAAAGACAAAGCCAGCCGACCATCGAAGAAGCAAACGCCCTTTGGCCAATAAGGAGCAATGTCTCCTTGATATCGGCTGCGTTGGGTGAGAGAAGGAGTGACAAGAAAAGATGATTGAGAAGGGATGAGAGCAGTGCGAGAGAATCAAATATACTATTGAGGCGAATCTGGGACCTGTCGTAGTCCTCCCTTACACTTAACCTTAAAGAATAATAGAGAAATAGAGCAAATACAGAGAGAGAGAAAAATAAGGAGAAAGAGACAAAAGGGTGTTAAGGGGTTAGTGTTAAGAAGACATACTGAGGGAGAGGGAAAAGGATAATTACCGAAAGAGGAAGTGAGATGGAGAAAAAGATAGAGTGAGCAGAAGAGAGACATTTAGTGAGACAAGTAGAAAGGAACATGAGAAGGAGAAAAAATGAGAGGACGAAGATTGAAGATTGATAGATTGAGGAAGTAAAGGAGTGGCTAGTCAGGCAGTCAGGCAGGTACTCTCAGTTTCCACAGACGTTTTTTCTTTGCCGATCACGAAGCCGAAATTCCATCCATAGGCTATGGAACAGAAGCTACCGCCCAAAGGAAGATCATTATCACAGTGAAGCGTCCAGAAAATTGTAGCTATCTTTATAATTATATTACCTTTGTATGGTCATCTCTATAATATACATATTGTCTTCTATTAGTTGTATATCTGAAGCAAACCATCTCGGTAGTGTCTATTCACTTATCTGCTCTCAGATACGATTGGTCACGGAATTCAAGATGTGAACAAGATGGTAGGGAATAAGAAACGAGGACCTAGACATTGGTAAGACTGATTGGAACTATTGCAATCTGAGAGGAGCCTGGTATTGACAGTAATTTGATTGCAATAACAATTTTTTACAGAAAATTAACATAAAATAAAATACTCTAAAATATTCGATAAATTCAGACATTGAGAGAGTTGATGATGTAGTAAACATGGTCCACAGTTATAGGTGGTGGTATTCAGTAAGTCTTTTAATGAAAACATCCAGTTTCCAAATTCTAATTTCCAATTCAATCTGAGCAAATACTCACACACTTCAGATATTGATTCGAGAGTTTACTAAGATAGAGTAGACTAAACTAGCTAGTTAGCACTGAGTTTGGAATAATGTAGCCTATATTACCTAATATATAGTCTAAAATGAGATGCGTTCATAACAAAGTATACCGTAGAATTAGCTACGGCATTTAGAATGTTCAATAGGAACACCTTCAACCTCTATTTATGTTTAATGTACAGGTTTCTCGACATAAATGTTGGTGCTACATGTTGTAATATCCTGCTCCAGGGGGGGCATGGATAACACTAAAATGAATAATTGAAAACTTTGAGGTTATGAAAATGTATCTTGTAATTATAGGTTATGTTGACATTCGCACGGCTCTGCGAAGGCATAGACAGTGACGAAGCTGTGTGATCTAGGCAGAATGAAAGGTATATAGTAAGAGATTGATTTGAAAAAATAATTTCCTGAATCGATAGGTTGACGGTCTACAAAGTAGCCGAAGTTGGGACTGTAATTTTCTGAACTAATGCTGTGGTTGGAAATATGATAAAGTAAAATTAAATTGAATTCGACACTAAGATGCAGTCCAATTTGAATCTGTCTGTTATAATCAATGCTGTCGCCAGGACCAAGCTCAGATTTAAAATTCGGAATGAATCCACTCTCTAAATAATAACCAGAATACTTAAACTCTAATACCTGTTTCACAGTTGGATGAGATATTAGACCGCACAAGACAACAAACCAAATGGCAAATCCATGCGAACCGGGTCTCTGACAAATACTATAGGTTATAATGTTGCAAAGTGCTAAACCAAAATAGTAGATGCTTTGAGTACCGAGTTTAATATTGGTGCTGTCTATGCGATCAATTACCTCTAGGGTTGCCACCTTTTTCAAAGAAAAATAAAGTACATTGGTAAACACAGGCCTAAAAAATATAGTACATTATGTTTAAATAAAGTACATGTCATTTTTACCTGTATATTTAAAAAGTCAGCATAGTTCTTTGTGGCATTCTTATATACTCACAAAAATACACATTATTGACATGAGTAAATCAAAAATAAATAAATATCACTGATTACTATTAGAATCCATTATAATTACTCTATTAATAATTACTAATGATAGAATAATTCGATTTATCAAAATAAGAATATGATACCTTGGAAAGTTATTGATTACATACTGGTATGACGAAAATAATCATAAATCATTAAAAAGATAAATTAAATCAATTTGTTACAAAGCACACGCTCATAAAGAAGAATTGTATAATATAGTATCATGAGAAAACATATAATTTATTTTATCTAATCCAAAAAGGTCTAGAGAGTTGGTCTTCTAAATTCAAAATGTAAGTTATACGCCTTGAAAAAATGCATAATATTGTTACTCTTCAACAATTTAATCAAATTTAGGCTATTGCAAAATAATATGATGAACACAAGATTAAGAAATTTAATGCAAAAAAATTGCACCCCTCTGGCCAAAGATATGTGTACTTCTCAAAATACAATTTTAAATTATTTATTAAAAGCATAAAGCACCCTTTATTTAGCCTATATGAAATATTTAAAATATTTTAAAAGAACGGCCGGTTTCAGCTTATTTTAGCCAATTTCAAGTTCAAATGAAAAAATAAGTAAATAAGTATTGACTAATTTATGTACATATAAGACTATCCTCCATATTATTTTCTATTTATTGGTTTGCATAATTTTATCAAAAATCTGGTGTGGCGCACTCACACAACTTTCCTTGCCGTTATGAAAATTTATCACCTGACGCTAGTGTTCCCGCGCATCTCAAGTCTTCTATTCAAAGATCCAAGCCAGCTGGTGACAGGACGATAACGCTGGAGACACACGAGGTCTGCTATCTCTTCATAGTGAATGATTTAATAGAATCAACAGTTGCCAACAGTTTGCAATTGAAATAAAAACATTTTCTCGAATTTCGAGCTTATTTTAAATTTTAAGTGAAAATGTTACTGAGCATTAATTGTAGAGATTTTCATGCTCAATCTTTTCCATTTGGAATTTTTTTGTTTAAATTGTATCTGAAGCCTGACAATTGGGAATCTAAAATCAAACTTTGCATAGATGGGGCGGAGCTCCTGGAATTTTTACAGATATGAGGCTTGTGGCAGTTGATAGAGCTTATCAATGACTATTCTAGGTATGAATTTGATAAAAATCGTTGGAGCCGTTTTCGAGAAAATTGCAAAAAACTCTGTTTTTGACAACATTTTCGCCATTTCAGCCGCCATTTTGAATTGCATCAGATCAAAATTGTTCGTGTCGGATACTTATATCGTAAGGAGCATAAGTTCCAAATTTCAAGTTATTCCGTTAATTGGGAGATGAGATATCGTGTACACAGACGCACATACACTCATACACACACACACATACAGACCAATACCAAAAACCACTTTTTCGGACTCAGGGGACCTTGAAACGTATAGAAATTTAGAAATTTGGTTACCTTAATTTTTTTCGGAATGCAATACTTTCCTTACCTATGGTAATAGGGCAAGGAAAGTAAAAATGGGATCATCTAAATCATGGATATAATGGAATACAAAATGAGTTCAATAATGAATTTTAAATATAATAAAAAATCAATTAGTTACTCTTGACAATATATTTCTTATTGCTTTTGGTCATCATCAATAAATAGTTGCTACTGGTGAAGAGTTGCAAAGCATCTTTGCAATCAACATTCAAATTGAAATAAGTAAATCATTAGTTCATTATTTCTTATGAGATTCAAAGATGCTTTGCTCCTCTCATCTCTTCACTTATTATTCATCACAGAAAAAACCCATTCCACAAATGCTGAAGTGGCAGGGATAGAGAGTAAATATGAAACCACTTTATACAAATTCTTGAACTCATCAGCATCACATGCACTGAAAAAATGTAGCCAATATTTAGTTTAAATCTGACAGTCTCCGCCAATCTATTAATCTATAGTGAGGTCCACGTTATAATGACAGTGGATAAAGATAGAAGAATAACGTTGCCTATTCTCTGCCTCAATTAATAAATTATATATCTACATAGTCAAAAACATAATTGGCATCGATGTGGAGCTAGAAAAGGATAGTACTACTACCTGCTTTGTCGAATGATAGACGAGGGTAGCAACACCAAAGTTAATCAAATACTGTCATTATAACGTGGACCACACTATAAAATGTTTTGATTTCCAATTACTTCATTATATAGTACTTTGTTGAGCAAAATGAAGTATTTTTGCGTACTTTATCTTGCTTACAAAGTATAAAGTACAAGACCTCCAAATAAAGTACAATACTTTATAATATAGTACGGGTGACAACCCTAATTACCTCCCCTTGTAGCATTAGCTGGTTGTCAATGTTGGATCCAATACACCTCGATATGGTAGGTTGATGGCAGTCGATCTGATTTGATTTGATATGGGAGGATATCTCCAACAAAATGTTTATTAATTGATGCGAATATCGACTATTATCGACCACCAGATGAAATAGCGTTCTAATAATAATTATGATACTCAACAATATCTGACCACTATAACGCAGGTCGTGTCCTGCACGATCAATATGTGTCAGTTGAGAAAGAACGGATTCGAAGGTGTAGTGAAATAAATTCAGAGAAGTGAATAAACAATATAAATATATTATTATAAGAAATATTCAAATAGCAAAAGTAGATAAATAGGCTTTACAAAAAGTATGCACGAACTGATAATGAATAAATATTAAATGATGATAAAATTGAATTTTCAAATAGTAATTACTGTATGTGAATGTAATGATTTTAAAGTGATTACGTGCGATAGGTGATAGCCCTTGGAAAGGGTCATAGCCAAGTAGGCGTGTACAAAATTATAGTTTGATAATATAATAAATGAATAGATAAAAATACATCAGGGTGAAGGTTCGCCTAAGGAAATAGAGACCTTTTGGCTGAGTACAGCGTGAATATTAAGTTTTACTTATTGAATAAAATTTAATTATATATAGCTGTCGCATATAATTATCAAGCAAGCTGCCTTCTAAATTGGCAAGTTGTTGGTACAAGCAAGCCTTGATTTATTTGGGGTTAGGTGACTGGTTGATTTCCAACCTCAAAATATTTGGACTACCATTCAAAATGATAAACATCATTTATCAATTGATTTCCAAAAAAATTTAATATATTTAATTCGTTAAGTGCAGCCTTTATAGGTCAGATAACAGTTGTTTATCTGCCTTTGATAAGATTATGGTTCGTACTTGGTATTGGAATTTGTTTCCTTTACTCAACTGTTTACAAAATTCTTTAATGCATAATTTTGGGGATGTGCAATCACTCAATATGTCACAATGTTCAAATGTATTTTTTGTACAAATTTAGGTTTAAACCAAACTACACACCTAATTTTGGGTTTAAAACTCGAATGAGCTTGTCTCTTTATTTTGGAAGAAGAAAATGCTTACTTATTTCTTATTTCTATCCTCACTGCTTGGCCCATTGACTGCGGCGATCCCTCCCCTACCACAATATATCAATAGGTTTAATCCAAACCAACAACACACAATACAATACAATTCCATTAATTTATAAAGAAATTTAATAGAACCCTTTTTACATTTTTTTTAATATAAACACTAGATTATTCCTACATCTACGGTCTTCTACTATTGTAGAGTAATGTCAGTCATCAGAATTGAAAATAAAACACTTTCTTTAGCAAAATAACGAAAGCAGTGATTCGTCGAGCTGCAGTCTATCAGCCGATCAACTTTGAAATCACCGGCAGACCAACCCCCTTTCCCCTTGCCACAGCTCCTCATCCTAAACGATCATGATTGAAGCAAAAGCTTTGTAGATTTGGTAGATTGGTAGAAAGTTAGTTGCGTAGTTGACAGCAGAAGCCAATGAGTGGAACGATAGCTTAGCTCACTGTCGTCATCATCATCATCACCACCAGCAGTATCAAGAAAATATCAACAGAACTAGGATGCATCAGGAAGAAAAGTAGGTTTCCAACTCAATTACGTAGTTCCAGATCTTATTGAAAATGTTCAACTTATAGAAACATATTATATTACATATTTTCCTCAAAAGAAATCAGAGTAAAATCACGCAATTGGACATCGATGGCATCAGAATACCTGGAAACCCATATTATTGAACAAAAGCTTAGTTTGGTTTATTTTGTTGATTTGTAGCACACGAAAGACATTATTAGCTTTCGTTTTTGTTTTGAATACAGGACAATTTTTTGGTTCATTAATGGAAATTCTTAAAATTCAAATTTGAATATTGTATTTGAACGTAATCGTTACACACAGTCAAGTTATACGTGGTCAAATACAGAGATCTTCGATATCTTCTCAAAAATGAGCTCCATTCTCATTTCCTATTGAGAACTACAACCGTGTTTGATAATATCTTCGAGAAGAGACTCATTGATTACCAAGAAGAGAGTTATTGGTTATTGAGTTTATTGATCTTATTATAATATCGAAAAGAGAGTTTCATTAATTAATATTCTAATATTGAAAAATCCGGAGTGGCGCACTCACACAACTTCCCTTGCAGTTATGAAAATTGATCACCTTACGCCAGTGTTCACGCACATCTCAAGATTAGTCTACTATTAAAAGATCTGAGCCAGTTGGTGACAGGACAATAACGCTGGAGACACACGAGGTCTGCTATCTCTTCATAGTAAATTATTTATAGTCCGGGCGCAAATGTCATTCTGTGGTCATTTTTGAGTAACAGCCGTGGAAGATGTCTCAATTTTATTTCTTCGTCCACTGATCAATTCCATCGGGTTTTTTTTACGTTCAGTAAAAAAGCTGATCACAGATTAGTGATCACAGATGAACCACAGAATGGAAAGTCGGCTAGTATCTTGACGCCATAATCCGCCATCTTGAGAGAAAGTGTAGCATTGTAATACAGCAGTAGTTTTAATTTCTAACAAGATGATGCAGTCATGTGTCGTGGTCTTGGTGCACTCAAATCTTGGTTAGATTGATACCTTCCATTTTGTGTGTATTCTGTGGCTGAACGGTTGCTCATGAGTCATGACTGACAGATGTTTCCCCTGTTGATCATATTTTGTAAACAAAACTAGAACTTAACCTATTTCATTGTAATCAATTAAAATGGAAAACCATCAGGTGATTGGAGTAGTTTTAAATGCTTTGTAAAATATTTTAAATGTTATTGAATTTATGTAATCATGCATTTCTCTGCTCCCAAATACATTATAATGCAGTCCATTATTTGTAAACAACCTCCTATTCAGCCATGTCTGTTTACGTTCAGCTACTCTATTTACGTTCTTTTCCATCGGTGGAAAAGTACGATTAACTGATCAGAGAACGAACCGGATATGACGTATTTTTTTCTTATCAGTTAGACCAAAGACATTGAAGAGGTATAAACGCACAATACCTATGCCTTCCCAATGCTAGCACTTACTTGAAATTAAAGGTTTCATTGAGGTATTTTAGCGCGAGATATTATATAATATATACTTTTTTAAGATCAAGATCTTTAGTATGTAATAATCTTCCAGGCTGTCCCCTTAATGGCCGATTTCAATTCCAAATAATCTAGCGCTGCATGTGAGTCTATGCATCGTTCAACGACAAAACAGTACTTCGTTCAGAGCCACGTTCACTCACCGATCTCATCGTTCACTCACCGGTCAGTGGCTTTGAACTCAACCATTAAGGATCGTGATTATGATAAGTCGAAATCACAGGCTAACACCTCGGAAACAAGATGGTCGCCAAAATTTTCAGGGTTTTGCTATATCGCTTGTATTTCAATAACCGTTCAAGATATTGAACCGTTTTTTCAGATTGAAATATTTTAAAAATCTTCCTCTACAATTTTTGTTTAATAAAATTTTCCTCTGAAACGCATATTTTTTTAATTATAACCTTCAAAAGCCCAAAAAAACGTTTTTTCTGAATTTTTTTCAAATTTCATTCCATTATAACTTTTTTTGTGCGAGAGATACAGAGAGATTTTAAATCCATGAAATTTAGAGCGTTTTTTTAACTTTGGAACGATATATCTTTATGCGCTGTACGTCGAAAAAGGAGTTCTCCAGCGCCCTACAAAGAAAAACCTGCATGATTTCTGGTGCGTTTTTCCATACTCATGAGGTAACAAGCTAGAACTATAAAATCGATTTTTTCATGACTAATTTAAGATAGAGACTTGCAAATGGTCTCAATCTCTTCGTTACAACAAGACTAAAAGGAATATTGATGATGGAAACAACGAAAATATTCGACATCATTGAAAAATACAAGATGGCGGTCATTATTGACAGAATGTTTTATATCACTTGTTAAGCAGTTATTGTGAGAGATATCGGATTGGTTTTACAACCAAAGTGTTTAGAATTAACAAAACAATGTTGTTCGACATAATCATCTCATTTTGACAACTCTTTCCATTATTTATTCAACTTCAAAAACTTGAAACATACATTTTTCGGGGACAATATTTTACTTTCCACCCTGTATATGTATTCGCAGTGGAAAAACACTGGTATTATTGGCACAGTATTGTAATTAATTGTATTAATTGTAGAATATTTCCAAAGCTTCAAAATGACATCTGGTTGGAGGCTGTAAGTCCATATTTCACGGCTGGAGCATCATCGGAAAAAGAGTAAAATGTACTGTTTGCAGCGGAAAACACGCTTTTTCCACCAAATGCCAATCCCAACAATTAGAAAACCGTGTAAGCCATTTTCGATAAAATCGCAAAAAACCCTGTTTTTGACAACATTTTCGCCATTTTAGCCGCCATCTTTAATTGCATTTGATCGAAATTGTTCGTGTCGTATCCTTTCTATTACACATGCACAATTCTGAGCTTGAGTGGATTATGCAAAAAAAACACAATCTATACCTCACAATACACACACACACACACACACTCTCTCTCTCTCTTACACACACTCACACACACACACACACACCAATACCCAAAAACCACTTTTTTTAACTCTGGGGACCTTGAAACGTATAGAAATTTAGAAATAGAGGGGTACCTTAATTTTTTCGGAAAGCAATACTTTCCTTACCTATGGTAATAGGGCGAGGAAAGTAAAAAACAATAACAAAGGATCGAGCATAAACTACATTGATCATGAAGAAACTGAAATTAGTGTGTTTCTTAAATCAATGTCAAATACATTTTTGTAGCTATGTTTTTCCTATATGCCAGTATCTGATTCTTTCAAAATTAATTTATCTCTAATTTCATTTGCCCAGTATGATCGGTAAAGTGAAGATCGGTAAAACTATTTTTAAAATATAGAGAACGATTGAGGAGACTGCATAATCACATAGAATTTCATTGCAATTTGGTAGAATATAATATTAACTGGAAAAATAAACTGTAATGAATTACAAGAATATAAGTTTACGGTAAATACAAGAGAGACCAAGTAAAATTTTGTTGAATATTTTAAAAATTGATGGAAAGACTACTCATAAAATTTCGTGAGTAAAATGAAATCCATTATTGTACCAACAAGCCACCTAATTCAAATGCTAGACAAATTCCGTGTGGTGGTCTGGTATAATACTAACGATCCTTAGCTAAAGAAATACCTAATTCCTTATTTCCTGAAGATACCGTATCGTTGGAAAAAAACTTGTAGCGAAGAATTTCTTCTTTAGAAATGTATCGGATAGCAAGGTATTTTCAAATTACTTAGAAAGGCGGAACATTAACACTTCCTAGCGTGTTATGAGGATACATATCCAAGCCTGATCGCTGATTAAAAGGCCAACCGTAAATATACATAGTGTATATACATACAATACCTACATATGAATAGTGAGCTACTCATAGTGAGAGTTAGTGGTTTTTTTTAGAAATGGGCATCACAGTATGATATGTACCGTATTTCAAACATGCCGCATACAGCTATGGTAATAATAATAATGTAGATTATAATAGCTGATGCAGTTGATCTTTGACGGTGATCATCCCACAGTGGGGAGTGGGTCACTAAGGATAATTACTGAGATTAACCAGTAACTGAGCACGGTTTCCACACAGGTAAACATTAGCTCATCCGGGGTTATTTACATTATAATTCAAAAACATTATGATTTGTCTACTCTTTTCCTCTGCCATCTTGCTGTAGGTTTTATTAATTTGAAAATATTGATATTTACGGCAAGCTGTTATTAACCCCTAGCATATTAGCGACCTGTTATTGAGATTTCACTTTCAGGTAGGAGAGAGTAGATGAGTAAAATCAAAATATTGCAAGTTTCTTGAAGTAGACTGACAGAATAAAAGTATAAACTTGTTAAAAAATAATAGTTTATACAAAGCTATTTTGTAGTTGTTTAAAGTGAAAATAAACAAGTATGGAAAAGGAAAATATTTATGAAGTTGAAAGTTGGAATGATTAATTAATAATATTTTCTCACTGAAACAACTCAACAGAAAATAATCCAGACATTTCAGTTTCAAATTCGAAATTTGGCAGTCCAGTTTTGACGCTTCTTTGGAAACGGTTTTTTTCCTATGTCACATTTTCATTGACTGCTTCGGCCAAAACTAAACGCAGAACCCGATAAAGGGTTGTGATTTTGGCAAAAATATTGCTCAATAGGACACACGCCAACAACATTATCCAAACTGGTTCCAAGGTTTCTAAGGTTTTCAAAGCATTTTCCTCACGAGTATGAATTGGAGAATAAAAAATGGATGTTGAAAATTTGAAAGAAACATTGATAGAAAATATGCTGGTAGGGGCAATGCGAATGACAGAGAGAGAGCATCATCTTCAAACAAGTCACTAGAACCATTAGAACACAGATCTCTACTAATATACAAAATAATATAATATTTTCAAATTTAAGTGTAATGAAATGATACTTATAATAATATTATTTTACTTATAATATAAAGTGTTACCTTACTACAGTAATGGAAGATCATGGTACCGTAAAAAAATATATTGAATTTGAAAATTTGATTTATTATTATTATCATCATCTTCTACAGTAAAGGCATGATAAAACAGTTGGCAAGATAATATTGAGAGAATATTGGATGAATGAAGTAATTGGATATGAAAGTAATTTATAAGTTGACGTTCAAGTATTTTAATTACTGAACCCAGGGATAATGCAATAAAAATTGCTAGGGCACAGGGAAACATTGAATGTGTTCTTTTGCTTTCTCATGAGGTTTACGGTTTTTTGATGAAGTTCACGTCGATTCAACTGAGAAAAGCATAACTAAGCAAAAGTCAATTACTCAAAAGTTATTCGTAATCACGATACGTTACTATAAATGTAGTTGCATTATTATTATTATTCTGGAATGTTCACACTAAAGTAATTCCATCCAGTATCATTTTTCTTCGTCCTTATGCCACTTATAGTTGATCTTCCATCTCAATCATAAATTAGACTACTAAAAATAAAATAGAGCGAATATTGCACTCCCAAGACGATCTATTTAGAGGAGATTGATTCCACATAAGTTGCTGAAGTTAACTTGAACTAACCAAGGTTAACCACTTAACTCTGGATTCATGGTGTAATGATGTTAATAAGAATATTATACAAGAAAAGTATTCAAGAACTTGTTGAAAACGCTATTTCAAATCTAGTTACAGATTCCGCATACTGGTAAACAGTCATTTTTTTCATAATTTCAAGAAGAAATCAATGTTGTAGAGATCTACACAATATAAGACAATGTAGTCCAGGCAATGAATGCTCAAAAAAGGGTATAGAGGGAAAAGTTTGGAAGACAATTTTTGACCCCACAGTTCTCTTAAGGGTAGTGAGAAGGTAAACATATCAAAAGACCCCACCCCTACCACCTGTGCTAAGGGGGTGGGAGTGGTTCAAAGGTACTATTTTCTGGTTTCTCGCATATAACTCGAAAATTATGGATTTTACAGACTTAACTATTCTATAAGATATTAAAGCTTACATAATTTCCTACAATATTGAACAACTTTTACAATATCTCTTCCACTTTTCGAAATATCCGCTCTAAAAGATGTGAAATTTTTGAAAAACACATTTTCTTTCGTTTCTTTGTTATTTTTGCTCTTATAACTTTTTTAATATCGATGGCAAAAAACCATACTGTTCATGAGCTTTTAGAGCATTAAATTCTCTTCAATTTGATGTATGATTTCACAAGTTTACACACATCCCCAAGACTGTTGCAGCAGCTTCAGTGTTGAGTGTGAGATCTTCAGTTATGCAAAAATAGACCAATTGACAAAGGAATTTGGAGAGAATTTTTTGGACACAACTTTTGACTTCGCAGCTTTGTTGGGACCATTTAGGGGGTGAACATATCAAAAGTCCTCATTCCTATCCCTTGTGCTAAAGGGATGAGGTGGTTTAAAAGTTGCATTTTTCAATGTTTTGCTTACACGCTCATATATTGTGGAAAATGCGTTCAACCGACATGACTAACTGTTTAAAAATAAAGCTTGATAGATTCTCTACAATATTTGTTATGTGGTGATTTGTGATATCTCCAACAGTTTTCGAGATAAGTGATATTGATTAATAATGTAAATATCTTCCAAATGGTTTGAGATATCGATGAGCGGTTTCCGCCATTCATTTTGTCTTGAAATTCCGTATTGAAATAATGTATCCCATGACCACCTTCCCATTTAAGAAATAAAATTGCATTGAAAATGGCGGACCAAATTTCCTAAGTTATAGTAAAGTAGTATTTTCAATTTGAGTAGGATCCCCAATCACACCCACCGTCAAATTACCTTTGTGTATGAGATATTAAGCCGTTCTCGGACTTTTCACCCACTCAGTATAAATAATCAGTTCTACACTTATTGTAATGATTTTAGAGGTTTATAGCAGCACTCATCCGTATAAAACTTATGAGGATCCGAATTTGAGTTGAGTATTGATTGATTGACACTATTAATCACAAGTGAGATAACCCCCCCCCCATAAGTGGATACGGTGAATTAATGGTTTAAAGCCTTGCAGTGTTTGTTATTTTTGAGTGAATGTGTCCAGACTACTCAGTTGAAGTATGGGGGAGTGCAGTGGAGAGTGCGTCAGAGGGTGATATCATTTGGGGTGAAATTCTTCATTGAGGGAAGAAACCCAGTGAGGACCTCAACTTTGGTTGCTATACCCCAAGCATGATTACCAAGCACACAGCAGAATGCGTACAGTCTATCGATTTGAAGTAAGAAGACTAGAATATTATGCTTTCTCCTTCAAGTTGAAGTCAAGGTTGAAAAATCACACCACGAGCCAATATAGTAAAAAGTGAGTGATTCATTCAAGAAATTAAAATCAAATTTCAGTTTTTGCGAATGAAATATTGATAAATTATTTCCTTTAGAAAATTCTGCTTTGAAATGAATTTTCGGGTGGAAGTGATCAAAACTGAATGTTGTTCACAAATTAGCATTGAAATTAGTAGGCTATATACATCTTCTGTGAAAGTGAAACCTTGAAAAGATAGTAATATACTGTAGTTACATAACCTCTATTTAGACGATTTATGAGAAGTTTAGAGAAGTTTTGGAGTATGTTTCATGCTTCCTATTGTATTGAATAATTCATGAATAGAATGAATAAATTAATAAGAAGGTAGTAAAACAGTCAATTACTTGTTTCATTATCATTCTGTTAGCTTTTTCAATCAATTTGAGTCACAATCAAATTATCATAGAGCGTTAACTGATATTCAGTCATAACTCATAACTATATTATTAGTAATTGTATTTATAGATAAATAAACAAATATTTGAAAGGGATTGAAAAAAATCAAAGATGTAACAATTTGTCGGTCAAATCACTCTTGAACTTCCTGTTTTTATGATAAATGTCACGACTACCCTCTCTCCCAAAAATTACAAAACCAAATACGGAAGAATAGTATCCATTCCGTAATTATTTTGAAATGATTCCAATTTTCGAAGAAGATTCTTCTTCACTTTCGTTTGCGTGTCACGATCGTAGTAGCATTCCAAATCAGGTAAGTATTACAAATGTTTACTCCTCTCATGCTCAATAATACTTTCTGAGTGAAATGAATCGTGACAGCTTGATAGTTAAGGTTTTTTGACAATAGAAGCTTGGAAATACAAACATTCTGGATACTAGAATGAAATAATATTATAAACTATGAATGAATTGAAGCCTATCCAAATATGTCAAAGAAATGGATGAAAAATAATCATGAATGAATCTTTTTTTCGATTTTACGTTAAATAAATGTTATAAATTGGACTAGCCTCATTATTTACAATATGCCTCTTCATTCAGACTTTCGATAATTTGAAACACGGACGTTGAAAACACTGATAACTTGTTTCTGTCAATAGAACTTATCGTATCGAGTACCTAATTGCAGATAAAACTGAAGTGTTGAGATATAATGGGTGTGAATTGAATCAATCCTTGACTGACTTTAGTTCGATACTTTCTATCAAGTTAATTTCGTCGTAACCAATCTTAAATTTCAATAATTTAAAATGAATAAATATGCTAAATAAAGGAAAAACACAAATCAATAAAAATACAGCAGTTATATTCATAAAAACATCAAATAAGAGTTGAAACAGAGTTAAGAGGCTACATAAATCTCAATGAGGAAGTAACCCAATACTTTGATTAAACAAATTTTTATCTTGGTCTTTCAGATAATTTATATCAGAGTTTCACAACACAATTTTTCTATTTTACCCAGCACAAAAAATAGTTCACTTGTAACTTGTCATTCTATATTTTGTATGAATTTCGAGTGAATAAATTTGATTTGATTTGATTATGAATGATCGTTAGCGTTCTGCTAAGTAACGAGGTTGAATCCATCTTAATAAAGGTTACAGTGGATTCTAGGGATAACGATCCACAATAAAACGATTTTTTCGGCATAAGGTATGCTACAAATTTTGGTAACATAGAAAGTACTCGTACATAAGGCTCAAGGTAATAGGTAAGGCCCCAAGGAATAACACAGAACAATGACATTTTCAATGTGTAAGTACTACCTGGACATACATTATATCGCGGTTCAACCTTAGTTTTTTCAGTCTATACAACACAATAGAATGCATAAAAAACAATTGGTTTTCAATCAGTCTCCAGCAATATAACCAAGTTGGGGACAACCTATCCCTATCTTAACATCTATTGTAAGACTTGGTTGTATACTGCTATTGGTAGTGTCACATTGTTGCGAATGCGAACAGAACAAGTCGCGGTGCGGTGAAGATCGATGCCACTTAATTTATTAATAGCTGTGTAATGATAAAAACGTTTGGAGTCATTGATTTAGATCTATAGAAATAGAAGAACACTAGCGAGCTGAAATCTACATAACAACCTGCCCGTTCGTTACCCTTAGTCATTTCATCCCTTATAATATACAAACACTTTCAGACAAGTTGAGAAAATAGCCGTCTGCTAGCTAATAAAGTAAAGTTGATTTCTATTGTTACACGTGTAGACCTCAAGTCTTGAAACTTGAAACTCACCAGACTTACACGAACTACTGTATATGAAATTGGTGGACTGTGAGGTCTCTGGGGTTACGCAACCCTCCGAGACCCCCCCTCCCACACCGGTCACGAAGTTGATCGACCTAGAGGCCTCCCTTGACCCCCCACCCCACACACACACACACCAACCTATGGGGGTGCCCATCGGTGCCCCATAGGCCACAAATCCACATCTCCGAAGACGAAACATAGGAAAGTAGGTAACTGTCGAAGCACTCTGTGATTTACCTGTCTGCTCGTAATTCGTGACTGCCTATCTCTGCTTTGACCACTTACCGCAGACACTACGGCCTCACTCACTCACTCACCACTTGTCACAGTTCTTCTTCCCTTCTACTTTCATCTCCTTTTTCCTCTTCCTCCTTCGTATTTAGTTTTTCATTTACATGTTTTCTTCTTCTCACTTCTTCAATTTTTTTCTCCTCCATCTTCTCACTTCTTCAATTTTTTTTCTCCTCCATTACCTTTATATTCTTCTTCTCTTTGGCCCACATTCTTCCTCTTCTTCTAACTCTACATCATCTCTTCTTGTCTTCTTCACTTGCTCAGGTGCACGAATCTGTGTTTACCTCCAATTTCAAGAGATTGTGTAATATTTTCTACATAATCATTGTATTTTTGTCTGATATGCCATGATAGAGTGGTGAGATAAACATGATCACGATCATCATTGGCCACTTTTTTCATTAATGCCGATTCTAATTGAAATGACGCAATTGGCAACATTCTTATAAAATTCACCTTTATATAAATGTTATGGAGAACAACAGCTTAGCCTTAGGTTAATGGTAATATAGAGTATTTCATGGCTGAGGCCAGCTATATGGGTCTTGCACTAAAATAGCCGTTTTCACAATATTGTCGGCAGACAGTTTTTACTGTCAGGACACCCAGAATGTCTTCCGATTGGCTAAATGCCTTCATTGGCTGAGAATTAGCCAATCGGAGGACATTTTGGGTGCGGTGCCGATGGATCTAATGACAGCCAATGAATCTAATGAGACATTTCAATGGAAAAGTAATAATTTGGTAAACTGCACTATGATTAAAAATACAGCCTTTTAGTGTCATAAAGTTCTATTTATTTTTACTTGCAAGTATTAGTAAAATATTTTGCGATCTTTCGAATATTTAAATGTTGATAATGTTCAATCGCATAATATATTTCAATACTTTTATTAGTAATAAATTAGAAAGCTTACATAATATATAATTTTCACAAAGGTTTATTTCTATGTTATTCTATGAATAGTGAGTATCACTACAGCATATTTCATAGAGTTGTTATCAACATATTTGATATAGTTTGGTAGGTTTGTATCTACCAAATTATGTTGTATTTCCTCTTAAAACACCTCTTTCTCCCTCCCTCCTCTCATTCACCCTCCCCTCCAACGCTAGCATCATCTCGACACTTACCTAGTTTTTCTTCTGTAAAGTTCTTAAATTTTGAGCTTCCTATTTTCTCTTCTCCTCTTAAACCCTCAATCAAACTACTTTTCTGTTTTATTATCTTTTCTCCAAGCGTAAGCACCTGCAAGGCTTCTCATCTCCTGCTTCAAGCTACCCCAATCTTATTTTCTAAAAAAATAAACAAATATAGGCTTTGGAATTCAACCTCCTAACGATTTCTGATACTATATGGAAGGTTTTGTAGAAATTGGTTTAACCAACTGCTGGTATATTATTTTTGGATAGTTCCATTCTTCAAATTTCTTTCTGTTATTTAGTTCTTCGGTGAATATATGCAGTAGCAGAAGTAATAAGTTCTATTTATAGAGCTTTCATTGAATATTTGAAATAATTATTATAAAGAAAAATTATTCTTGTTATAGTCTCAAAATTTCATTCACAAGGTATTTTATCAACGTTGAAAAGGTATAAAATTGTAATGGAAAACTTGCATTTAATTACTAGTAGTTCTGTGAAGGGTAGACCTCTCGCAGTATTCTCATTCACAAGTACCTGATATCACTTGTTTTAAATGTTAACAAACTCAGTTCACGCTTGAATTTGTATTCCATATGATATAATTCATCCAGATCCGTGATAAACTTTCTATCTGAAGAAAATTATTTTTTAACAATCAAAAATGTTATAATTTCTCCAGCATAATTTAGTTCATTTGTTTATTTTTAATCACCTTTTAAATTAGGTTTTTGGAAGGTGAGAATATTGATACTAATGGGCACGCATGATAATACCATGACTGCAAAACAAAATATTGTAACCAAAGACCTTAAAGCTGCGATTATACCAAAGTTATTAACAAAATGTTAATAACTCAATCCTTATAGATTATATTAGATTGAACATAACTTATCAAACACATGATGAAGATGTGTGTTTGTCAACTTCCGTTCAATCGAATAGAATCTATAAGGATTAAGTTATTAACATTATGTTAATAACTTTGGTGTAGGCTAAACCCAGCTCAAAGATGCATACCTCTTCAAGATCTTTGATTGAAACTATAGACCTTATACAAATACAGTAATAGACTGGCTTCTCCACTCATCTGTGTAATAACTTGTCAGCTGATTTATGATGAATAATTCTATAGTCTGATTTTTACTTTCCTTGCCCTATTACCATAGGTAAGGGAAGTATTGCTTTCCGAAAAAAATATTAAGATACCCCAATTTATAAACTTCTTTATAAAAGTCAATATTCATGTGTTACGGGAATACATCGAAAGCATTATGACACCAAGAATGTGAACACTAAGCTTGCTTATATTTCAAGGCAAAACCAATCATTTCTACAATCTATTTGACGTTAAGGAGAGTCATAAAAAAGAAATAATATTTTCACTATCTTCAGAAACGACTGAGGAAAAGAAAGGTGAAGAATATTTTCTGGGTTATTTAACGATAAAATTGGTTGGATTTTTACAGTTTACAAAGTTACTGCTGGCTAAAAGCTGAGTTCTTGAATATAATAATTCCCAACACGAAGAAAAAGGAAACTGAAACACCAACAAATATAAGCTCCAAGAGCATATCTCTAAACCAGAGCGAATTGTCGAATTGAGTCTGAAATCACCTGAAATTATCTGAAATTATAGATATTCTTACAAAATCGTGTAATACCTTAGCTATCTATATTACTCTACTCCATGAAAATGTAAAAATGATTGATTTCGGGATCATTCATTCAACAAAACATCTTGATGAAAAGATACTGACACAGAATAGAAAAGGCAAATACTATGCACAATTTATTATTAAAGAGGAATGTCAATGAGTTGAAGTGGGCCAACTAATTGTACACTAATAATTCTCTCGTCATGATTGATCACATTTGAGAGATATTGTCAAGTTTAACAGTTGCAAAACAAGAAAAATCACATAGCGATTCACCATGCGATCCTACTTCGCAAAACAATAGGAATAAATGTGAACATGATTGAAAATTTTTATCTAAATAATACATTGAAATGAAATATGAAAGTTGAAAGTATTCGCAGGTCTTATAATATATTGTATACCGGTATTTATGAAATCTCAGAGTGAAAGAAGGAAAGAAAAATTAGAGGTGGAAAATATAGTAGAAGTGAAACCGGTAATGTCTAAAATTTGATTTTCAAAGCAGTGTAATATGTAATTGATTGTGAGTTTGATATAAATGTGAGTTTTTATGTTTTGTGGATTTTACTTAATAGCCTAGCAGTGAAATAATGATAAGTTTACTGGATTGAATAGCTTATAAGAAATTTCAAGTTGATAAGAACAAATTGAGAATTATTCAAAAATTTCAAGTATAAACAATAAATTTGAAGAAAATTATGGAACTAAGAGAAGTATCAAGAAAATGATCAAACTTATCCCAATCAAGATTGAATTTGCAAATGGAACGCATCAATTATATTACATTTTATTGGCAGCTTTATTCCTCAAATATTTCATTTGATTAATACACGCTACACAACCCTCATCGCACGTTGCTACCTCTAACAGTAGAATAATGAACAGGTTCAAGAAAAGAAAAAGAGGAAACGCTTTAGACAAATTAAGAGACTGGAGAGACTACTCCAAAAAGCGATGAATAGAGAGTGGAGAAGAGGTAAAATATAAATGCTACATGTCATGTACTCCGGAACTCCAGTTACGATTTAGGGCTTTTGCTAGAGGTTGCTGTCAGGGAGTTCTTCCTCATTCCCTAGACAAGGGGAGAGGGGAGAGTTCCCTCTCATGACTCACATCACGCACAAAATGTGAAAACCCTGTCGTCTGCAATCGATTTTCTACACCCCCATCTCTCACCCCTCAACAACTATATCCTGCAAGGGTGGTCCTGGAGGACTCCACCATTTTGAGGTCCCTTAATAAATACACAGACTTTGTAACCCATTCTGACTGTGTCCAGTGCTCAGGCTCTATAAAACCACATACAATGTGGTGAAACCGCATTGAAGCGGTGGTAAGGCCATTTTACACTCAATAACAAAGTGGAATTCTAAATGAAAAGTCTGTTTGACCCAACCTCAGACTCCGAAATCCCTGTTCAGTGGTTTTATGAGCATTTCAGGAAGCCAATGTACAGTGGTTTCATGAACATTTACGGAAGCCTCTAAGGTTTTTAGTAGTAATTTTCATTTTGATAACCACAATACACATCTGAGACAGATCTAGAATTATGATTATAATAGTAAATATTCTGCGTTTCCAACTATTGTTTCTAGCTTAATCAAACATGAGTTACCTAATTTAGCTTAAAGAAAGAACATATTTTCTTGTAAGAAATAATTTCAATCAAACCTTGATACTCTTGGTTTTGTTCAATCAGGAATAATTTGTTAACATGACAAATTAAGAAGTGAAATGTGAACATGAACCATTTCAATTTTGGATCAATGTAGGCCTAAAATTTTGAAAAAAGAGTAACTTTGGTTGAAGAAGGAGTTTTCATTCTAATATGAAATTAATAAATATTTTAGTTAATTGGATTGAACCCAACTACAAGATCTATGAATGTGAAGCATACATACAAGTTTTCGACCAATCAAAGAAAATTCAACTGATACTCAAATTAATTCAAATATTACTCACCAAAACCTCAACTCGGAGACTGAACTTGGGAGATGCAAAAAAATAATCACCTGAAACAAGAAAAACTGGGAATTAATACTGTAGCACGATTGAAGAAAGGATAACAGAAAATTAAAGCCAGGAAACCATGAATTACAGTATGCAAATAGAATAATCCAATAATTGAAATGGTGGATGTCGAAACATCTTTTCTATGATTATGGATATTTACAGTACAAGCAAATAACTATCACCAAATACAAACAAGGACAAATAATTGGGCTAAACCTTTGCCTGAAGGCACTCCGAGAGTACAGCTTTCAAAATCGATCTTAAAAGCGACCACTTTCACGGTCAGTGCTTATAACTGGACAGGAAACCGATAGAAAGGTAGATTAAGCTGAGAAGCTCGTCGATTATTCCATGTTGTAAGCCCTTGCGGCCAAACTACTATTGAAATCAAAACCAGAGCAAGTCAAAGCCACAGATAACATACCAGTGTCTTTTGTTTATAGCTCATTCAAAACAATTCTGTTTCAATGCATATTGTTTTAAATTTCAATATAAATCTTGAAAATGGAATCCCTATTAAATATAATAGATACATAAATCTACTTATAGAACCTGAACATGGATTGAACTTTCTCTGCATAAATTGATATTCCTTTTAAGGTGCCAGAGGTAAATAACAATTTTCGATCAAATTTTCTCAAGAAAATATTGGACAAGTTAGAAGTTTTTGATAAAAAATAAGCATAATAGCATCAAAGCATAAATATATTAACGAAATTCAAAACTGTGTTATCATTGTTTTTTTTATTTATGAGCCAACTTGATACCTGAGAGGGTATGACTAAAGATGATAATACTGCACTGACCTGAAATTACAGCATTACATAATCATTATTGATTTTTCTCTGTTAGATAATAAATATTAGTAGATGAACTAGGTAGAAATTAAACTATGAAATTGTAATAATACAAGAGACAAATTATAAAATTACTGGAAAAAATCGTTTTTGTTTGAGCACATAGATTCTATCAAATAATTATTTAATTTAAAATTTTGTCACCAGTAAAAATGAAATGGACATAGGTTTCATGCTGTATCATTGGAATTCCGAAGAAAAACATAAATAGGTCACAGTAAAATTAGTAATAATTTATATCATTAAGCTATAATGTAATATAAGACACAAATTCGGAGTGAAACGGATAGTGTAGGTATTTTGTTTGGAATTGGGAAAACAAAAGGCTGCCTAATTCAAATTGAGGAGGATCTAATCGATACTAAAATTGATGTATTGAAAAAATCAGTATGATACTGTGAGGCTTTCAAGTTTATATCTTCTTCAGTAGTACTTATCTATACTATAAAAAGAACTGACTTATTTATACACGTACTTATACACATAGGAAAATTATGTTTGACGCATCATCACGTCTGAACTATTTAGATTTTAATAAACCGAGGATGGCTATAAGCCTTTTTAATTCTTCAAGAATTTATTACGTCAAGATTTCAATTTGTCATGTTTCCAGTTGTTGTATAGAAACAGTTGAAAATTTCGTTTAAAAGGGAGATTAGATGATAGGAATGATTAAAAATGAATAAAAATAAAAGATTTTCTGTCGCATGAAAATTTTGGTCCGCCATTTCGAATTCAACTTCATTTTTACTTTCCTTGCTCTATTACCATAGGTAAAGAAAGTATTGCTTTCCCAAAAAAATTAAGGTACCCTTATTTCAAGTTTTCTATACGTTTCAAAGTCCCCTGAGTCCAAAAACATGATTTTTGGGTGTGTGTGTGTGTGTGTGTGTGTGTGTGTGTGTGTGTGTGGTGTGTGTGTGTGTGTGTGTGTGTGTGTGAACACGATAACTCCATTCCTAACTAACCGATTGACTTGAAATTTTAAACTTAAGGTCCTTATACGATGAGGATCTGACAATAAGAAATTCAATAAAATTTAATTCAAGATGGCGGAAAAAATGGCGGATAATTACTAAAAAACCATGTTTTTCTCGAAAACTGCTCTAACGATTTTCTTCAAATTTATACCATGGATAGCTAATTATAAGCCCTATCAACTGACATGAGTCTCATTACTGGGAAAATTGCAGGAGCTCCGTAATATTCTTGAGAAAAATGGCGGGTAATGACTAAAAAACCAAGTTTTTCACTGTTTTCTCGAAAACGGCTCTAACGATTTTCTTCAAATTTATACCATGGATAGCTATTTATGAGCCCTATCAACTGACATGAGTCTCATTTCTGGGAAAATTGCAGGAGATCCGTAATATTCTTGAGAAAAATGGCGGATAAAGACTAAAAATCCATGTTTTTTACGATTTTCTCAAAAATGAAGACCGATTTTTTTCAAATTCATACCCTGTATAGTTATTTATCAGCTCTATCAACTGGCATGAGTCTTTTTCCTGGGAAACTAATAGGGGTTCCACCCCTTCCTTGAGAAATGGACTGTGTAACCTCCTTCTCATGCAAGAGGTAGGTAGGTTACAGTAACTATATTACCCACAGTATGGCCATTGACTGTCACGCTTCTGATTGATTAGCTCGGTCACATGGTACAAATCCGCCATTAAGATTCCAAAAAAACTTTCAAGTCCTATCTTATAGCATTAGACATTTGGAACTTATCACTTATTTTACCGATTGGAAACAAATTAAGAAGTGAAATGTGAACATGAACCATTTCAATTTTGGATCAATGTAGGCCTAAAATTTTGAAAAAAGAGTAACTTTGGTTGAAGAAGGAGTTTTCATTCTAATATGAAATTAATAAATATTTTAGTTAATTGGATTGAACCCAACTACAAGATCTATGAATGTGAAGCATACATACAAGTTTTCGACCAATCAAAGAAAATTCAACTGATACTCAAATTAATTCAAATATTACTCACCAAAACCTCAACTCGGAGACTGAACTTGGGAGATGCAAAAAAATAATCACCTGAAACAAGAAAAACTGGGAATTAATACTGTAGCACGATTGAAGAAAGGATAACAGAAAATTAAAGCCAGGAAACCATGAATTACAGTATGCAAATAGAATAATCCAATAATTGAAATGGTGGATGTCGAAACATCTTTTCTATGATTATGGATATTTACAGTACAAGCAAATAACTATCACCAAATACAAACAAGGACAAATAATTGGGCTAAACCTTTGCCTGAAGGCACTCCGAGAGTACAGCTTTCAAAATCGATCTTAAAAGCGACCACTTTCACGGTCAGTGCTTATAACTGGACAGGAAACCGATAGAAAGGTAGATTAAGCTGAGAAGCTCGTCGATTATTCCATGTTGTAAGCCCTTGCGGCCAAACTACTATTGAAATCAAAACCAGAGCAAGTCAAAGCCACAGATAACATACCAGTGTCTTTTGTTTATAGCTCATTCAAAACAATTCTGTTTCAATGCATATTGTTTTAAATTTCAATATAAATCTTGAAAATGGAATCCCTATTAAATATAATAGATACATAAATCTACTTATAGAACCTGAACATGGATTGAACTTTCTCTGCATAAATTGATATTCCTTTTAAGGTGCCAGAGGTAAATAACAATTTTCGATCAAATTTTCTCAAGAAAATATTGGACAAGTTAGAAGTTTTTGATAAAAAATAAGCATAATAGCATCAAAGCATAAATATATTAACGAAATTCAAAACTGTGTTATCATTGTTTTTTTTATTTATGAGCCAACTTGATACCTGAGAGGGTATGACTAAAGATGATAATACTGCACTGACCTGAAATTACAGCATTACATAATCATTATTGATTTTTCTCTGTTAGATAATAAATATTAGTAGATGAACTAGGTAGAAATTAAACTATGAAATTGTAATAATACAAGAGACAAATTATAAAATTACTGGAAAAAATCGTTTTTGTTTGAGCACATAGATTCTATCAAATAATTATTTAATTTAAAATTTTGTCACCAGTAAAAATGAAATGGACATAGGTTTCATGCTGTATCATTGGAATTCCGAAGAAAAACATAAATAGGTCACAGTAAAATTAGTAATAATTTATATCATTAAGCTATAATGTAATATAAGACACAAATTCGGAGTGAAACGGATAGTGTAGGTATTTTGTTTGGAATTGGGAAAACAAAAGGCTGCCTAATTCAAATTGAGGAGGATCTAATCGATACTAAAATTGATGTATTGAAAAAATCAGTATGATACTGTGAGGCTTTCAAGTTTATATCTTCTTCAGTAGTACTTATCTATACTATAAAAAGAACTGACTTATTTATACACGTACTTATACACATAGGAAAATTATGTTTGACGCATCATCACGTCTGAACTATTTAGATTTTAATAAACCGAGGATGGCTATAAGCCTTTTTAATTCTTCAAGAATTTATTACGTCAAGATTTCAATTTGTCATGTTTCCAGTTGTTGTATAGAAACAGTTGAAAATTTCGTTTAAAAGGGAGATTACATGATAGGAATGATTAAAAATGAATAAAAATAAAAGATTTTCTGTCGCATGAAAATTTTGGTCCGCCATTTCGAATTCAACTTCATTTTTACTTTCCTTGCCCTATTACCATAGGTAAGGAAAGTATTGCTTTCCCAAAAAAATTAAGGTACCCTTATTTCAAGTTTTCTATACGTTTCAAGGTACCCTGAGTCCAAAAACATGATTTTTACTTTCCTCGCCCTATTACCATAGGTAAAGAAAGTATTGCTTTCCCAAAAAAATTAAGGTACCCTTATTTCAAGTTTTCTATACGTTTCAAAGTCCCCTGAGTCCAAAAACATGATTTTTGGGTGTGTGTGTGTGTGTGTGTGTGTGGTGTGTGTGTGTGTGTGTGTGTGTGTGTGTGTGTGTGAACACGATAACTCCATTCCTAACTAACCGATTGACTTGAAATTTTAAACTTAAGGTCCTTATACGATGAGGATCTGACAATAAGAAATTCAATAAAATTTAATTCAAGATGGCGGAAAAAATGGCGGATAATTACTAAAAAACCATGTTTTTCTCGAAAACTGCTCTAACGATTTTCTTCAAATTTATACCATGGATAGCTAATTATAAGCCCTATCAACTGACATGAGTCTCATTACTGGGAAAATTGCAGGAGCTCCGTAATATTCTTGAGAAAAATGGCGGGTAATGACTAAAAAACCAAGTTTTTCACTGTTTTCTCGAAAACGGCTCTAACGATTTTCTTCAAATTTATACCATGGATAGCTATTTATGAGCCCTATCAACTGACATGAGTCTCATTTCTGGGAAAATTGCAGGAGATCCGTAATATTCTTGAGAAAAATGGCGGATAAAGACTAAAAATCCATGTTTTTTACGATTTTCTCAAAAATGAAGACCGATTTTTTTCAAATTCATACCCTGTATAGTTATTTATCAGCTCTATCAACTGGCATGAGTCTTTTTCCTGGGAAACTAATAGGGGTTCCACCCCTTCCTTGAGAAATGGACTGTGTAACCTCCTTCTCATGCAAGAGGTAGGTAGGTTACAGTAACTATATTACCCACAGTATGGCCATTGACTGTCACGCTTCTGATTGATTAGCTCGGTCACATGGTACAAATCCGCCATTAAGATTCCAAAAAAACTTTCAAGTCCTATCTTATAGCATTAGACATTTGGAACTTATCACTTATTTTACCGATTGGAAACATATTATGAACTTAAGATGAGTTTGATATATCATTTCCGAAGAGAAATTGATTATACTTGTATATAGACAAAAAAGATAACTTTAAAAAACACTAATAAAGCTTAAAACATCAATTCTCCTTCCCTCGGACTTCTCACGGACCACTTCTAAAGCTTTCGCGGACAAATTATTGGGAACCAGTGATCTATATAAATATGTAGAAAGATAAATTTCAATTTTGTGTATTTCCTCATCCCATTTATTGGATCGAACTTCAAATAATCCAATTTCAATTTTTATTTTTTGTGGCTCAATTGAATATAACATTTTATGAAATATTTAACCATGATTAAGTGCTTATTAAAGACGTCTTGACTTCTCTGATTGATTCTCTTCAGTACTGAGTACTCTACCCATAACATGTTGGTACAATAGCTATTGATATGATTTTCGAGTTGCATTACCACGAGCAATGGTTAAGATTAGAAATATCACTAAATAAACAACTAGAAGGTAACCCGTGCTTCGAATTTTAAAACTGAAAAATGAAAACTTGACGTAATAAAAAATTCGAAATTTGAAAATAGGCCTATAACCATCCTCGGTTAATGAAGAATCTTTATGTAAAATTTCAAATCAATCAGTGCAGTAGTTCAGACGTTATGATGTGTCAAACATAATTTTCCTACATCACGCACATGTATGAGCCAGCTCTTTCCATTATTATAGTAAAGCTGATGGATAGATGGATGATTTATCAGTATCTTTGAATGAGAATAACTTTTGAACGGTTTGAGAAATCGGTGCGGTTTTGATGCGACAGAAAATCAGTTATTTTTATTCGAATAGGATCCCCAATCATACCTATCATCTAGTGTCCCTTTTAAAAGAAATGTTCAGCTGCTTCTATACAACAACTAGAAGCATGACAAATTGAAAACTTGACGTAATGAAATCTTGAAGAACTGAAAATAGGCATAAATAACCATCCTCGGTTAATTAAGAATCTATATGCAAAATTTCAAATTAATAAGTTGAGTATATTTCAGACGTGATGATGCGTCAAACATAATTCCCTATTCCTTACGTGTATAAGCCAATTCTTTCCTTTATTATAGTACTAGCCGTCAGGCTCGCTTCGCTTGCCATATCCGTCTAGCCAGGGGGCTCCGCCCCCTGGACCCCCGACTGGATCGTCCAAGAATGAGATCAGCAGGCTCGCTTCGCTCGCCTGCATTTTTTCATTTTTATCATATTATAATAGGACAATCCAGTCGAGGGTCCAGACTAAACGTCTGGCTAAACGGATATGGCGAGCGAAGCGAGCCTGACGGCTAGTAATATAATACTCCCAGGATTGAAGTAGCAGTGCCCAATCAATTTTTCCGCGATAAATTCATTTAAATCTTCAACTTGGTGCCAACCTAACAAAATCAACTCAACTTAATGCCAACCTGACAAAATTATTGATTTAGTTGCCAGTTAACAACTGTTTCGAAGAGGTACTCTATCTAGATTATAGTTCTATAGTAACATATGATATGGAAATTTCAATTCTAATTAAGAGATTGGGAGAAGAAGAATATACATGCTAAAAGACGAACTTTAAACCCTTAAAAACAACCCTTAGAGTTGAAATATTGCCAAAAGATTTCTTAGTGCGCCTCTAAAGGGCCAACTGAACATACCTACCAAATTTGAACATTTTTGGTCCGGTAGATTTTTAGTTATGCCAGTGAGTGAGTGAGTGAGTGAGTGAATGAGTGCCATTTCGCTTTTATATATATAGATAGAAAACTGAAAAATACACAATACTTGAAAACCTCACAGAATCATATTGATTTTTCCAATTCATCAATAAATTTTAGTCGGATTAGGATCCTCCTCAATTTGAATCAGGCAGCCTTTTGTTTTCCCAATTCCAAACAAAATACCTAAAATACTCGTTTCACTGGGAATTCGTGTCTGATAGTACATTATAACTGAAGTATATAAATTATTACTTATTTTATTGTGATCGATTCACGTTTTTCTAATGAAATTCAATGATAGGCCTACAGCATGAAGACTATATCCAATTCATTTGTACTGATTGCAAAATTTTACATTGAAAATAATTATTTGATAAATTCCAAGTTCAATTGTAATGAAAACAAATTCCTTCAAAAAATAATTGATAATAATACGTTTCGAGGAGAAAAATTAAGAACAAAATATTGGGAAGCATCGAGATTTGTACTGAGGAACCATTGCTCTGTAAGCTAGCGTTTTACCGTTGCGCTACACGGCCGTTCGAAAAAGATAGTCTTGTAACAGCATTATAACCTCCTCATAAAAAAACACACTTTGGGCTGCAACAATGCAGCCTATGGAACTTCATGTACGGTAGCATAGATGAATTTGAACATTAATTCTGAAAAATCTAGAAGGAAAATTGAAATTTGGGCTTCCAGGTGCACGAGATTGATATTTTTAGAATCTATGTTCAAAATTTGGAGATCTAAATCATTCCCGTTTTTCCGGTATGCAATCCACAAGTTAACATGTTTTGATGTGAACAAACGAACAAACACAACCCTACTCTCTCTTATTATATAGAAGATAATGGTTATGTGTGTTATTTTTCAATTTCTTACATGTTTATTAAATTCAGTAAGTGGTACTTTGGCTAGAATAATTGGCTCTTCCAGAGTTTATATTCAATGTTGTGCTTTACAATATTTTCGTCAGACTTATTGGCTGAATAAAACAAACTATTTAAATGTTATGGAATCTATTGTGATGAGAATTCCTTCATGCTTCTAGAAATAGATATAAGAACTTTATTATTCGTCAATGGAACAAAATTTATTACAATATCATGACACATTTCAAATGTTTTAAGGTAGTTTTTTGGAAATACAGCTTTCAGGCTACGTTACCTCCCTTTCATTATTTTTACTCGCTATTATCTACGATTTACTATATCAAGTTCCAAAACTATATTGGGAATATCGAAAAAACATTAAAGAAATTATATCGAAGTTAATAATCACAAAAATATACTTCAATAAGTAAAAGCAAGCGATTTTACTTATAATCCCAAATAAGCTCCATTGTAAAATTCAAATATTTGGAATCTTCATGGCAGCGGCGGGAATAAAAAATTCCAAGGGCCATACTGGTTGAGTTCGTTACTGGTTAAGCCACTGATCAATTCCATCGGGTTTTTTTACGTTCAGTAAAAAACCTGATCACAGATGAACCACAGAATGGAAAGTCGGCTAGTATCTTGACGCCATAATCCGCCATCTTGAAAGAAAGTGTAGCATTGTAATACAGCGGTAGTTTTAACTTCTAACAAGATGATGCAGTCATGTGTCGTGGTCTTGGTGCAAAGACCTTAAAGATGCAGAGACCTTATCTCTTTAAGGTCTTTGCCTTGGTGCACTCAAATCTTGGTTAGATTGATACCTTCCATTTTGTGTGTATTCTGTGGCTGAACGGTTGCTCATGAGTCATGACTGACAGATGTTTCCCCTGTTGATCATATTTTGTAAACAAAACTAGAACTTAACCTATTTCATTGTAATCAATTAAAATGGAAAACCATCAGGTGATTGGAGTAGTTTTAAATGCTTTGTAAAATATTTTAAATGTTATTGAATTTATGTAATCATGCATTTCTCTGCTCCCAAATACATTATAATGCAGTCCATTATTTGTAAACAACCTCGTATTCAGCCATGTCTGTTTACGTTCAGCTACCCTATTTACGTTCTTTTCCATCGGTGGAAAGTACGATTATCTGATCAGTGAACGAACCGGATATGACTTTTTTTTTCTCATCAGTTAGACCAGAGACCTTGAAGAGGTATAAACGCACAATACCTATGCCTTCCCAATGCTAGCTCTTACTTGAAATTAAAGGTTTCATTGAGGTAGGTATTTTAGCGCGAGATATTATATAATATATATATTTTTTTTGTAATGTCATGGATCACAAAAATCTTCAAGATCTTTAGTATGTAATAATCTTCCAGGCTGTCCCCTTAATGGCCGATTTCAATTCCAAATAATCTAGCGCTGCATGTGAGTCTATGCATCGTTCAACAACAAAAAAGTACTTCGTTCAGAGCCACGTTCACTCACCGATCTCATCGTTCACTCACCGATCAGTGGGTTTGAACTCAACCACTGTGGGTAATATACTTACTGTAGGTAGGTGAGCAGTAGTTTATAAAAAAGAACACATAGTCCAGATATTTCATCTGTAGCTGTTTTGACGACTTTTAAAAAATCATCGAATTTCACAATTTACATGAAGGAAAAAGTACTCTGAAAACAATTATAATATACACATATTATAAAGTAGTCTGATCGTAGTTTCAAATATGTTGCCGCTAATCGTCATTATGTTATTCCCCTAAATTATTCTCGAATGAAGCTTATAGTTCAATGAGCAAGGAAAGTTGAGTGAGTGTACCACACCAGATTTTTGGGTGTTGGTGTGTGTGTGTGTGTGTGTGTGTGTGTGTGTGTGTGTGTGTGTGTGTGTGTGTGTGTGTGTGTGTGTGTGTGTGTGTGTGTGTGTGTGTGTGTGTGTGTGTGTGTATGTATGTCTGTGAACACGATAACTCCATTCCTAATTAACCGATTGACTTGAAATTTTTAACTCAAGGTCCTTATACGATGAGGATCTGACAATAAGAAATTCAATAGAATTCAATTCAAGAGGGCGGAAAAAATGGCGGATGATTACTAAAAACCCATGTTTTTCACGTTTTTCTCGAAAACGACTTCAACGATTTTCTTCAAATTTATACCATGGATAGCTATTTATAAGCCCTATCAACTGACATGGGTATCATTTCTGGGAAAATTTCAGGAGCTCCGTAATATTCTTGAGAAAAATGGCGGATAATGATTTTGGCATCATGTTTTTCTCGAAAACGGCTTCAACGATTTTCTTCAAATTTATACCATGGATAGCTAGCTATTCTTAAGCCCTATTAACTGACTTGAGTCTCATTTCTGGGAAAATTGCAGAAGCTTCGTAATATTCTTGAGAAAAATGGCAGATAATTACTGAAAACCCATGTTTTTCACGATTTTCTCAAAAATGACTTGACCGATTTTTTCAAATTCATACCCTGTATAGTTATTTATCAGCTCTAACAACTGGCATCAGTCTTTTTCCTGGGAAAGAAATGGGGGTCCACCTTATCCTTGAGAAATGAACTTTGTAACCTCCTTCTCGTGCATGAGGTAGGTAGGTATACCAGTTTATAAAAAAGATTAAATAGTCGATATTTCATCTGTAGAACAGCTGTTTTGACGACTTTCAAAAAATAATCGAATTTCACAATTTACACAAAGGAAAAGTACACAGAAAACAATTATATATACACATTATATGCAGTAGTCTGATCGTAGTTTCAAATATGTTGCGCCAATCGTCATTATGTTATTCCCCTAAATTATTCTCGTTTAAGAATGAGGCTTACAGTTCAATGAGCAAGGAAAGTTGTGTGAGTGTACCACACGAGATTTTTTTAAATTGGAAGGTAGTCAGCAGTCATATGATACATGATTTCGATAAAGAATTTTGTTTATTCGACAGAGGCTGGCTCAAACAGTACTCTGGATGTGGACTGTATCAATTACATCGAGAACTTTTTGGTCGTCTGGCGTCGGGTAGCAAGTTGAACAATTAAAATGGCTAAGTGCACAATAACATAGGCCTACCTTCATGTCCAAATCCTCCTTGCTTCCAGGATCCCGGGTCCAGATCACGATACGAGACGAGACGACACTTGTAATAAATCACAATAAATAATCAATAGATCACTTTGCAAAAATCGACATTACGAGAAGTGAGCTGTTCGATTGGCTGTCAATCGGCAACTGGCGCGATTATGCTATACGCATCACCCTTTAATTTCCCTCTCCACCACACAACACCAGACAACAAAGAGGAACATTGATAGAACGTCCGAACATTCCGCCCAGCTTGGAAGAACTTCCAATAACAAAAAACAAAAAACACCTATAACGAACCCTACTAGGGAAACTAGGAAAATATCTTCACTCCTCAGGGGCCATTGAGGAGACTTATACAAAAGGAGTAGGAGGCCCACAGACAGGAGAGGATGGGACGAGAAATAATGACTATATACAACCAATATAGATAAAAACAAGAAACAAAGCAACTTGGGAACCTTTCCCACATAAAAAACGAGAAATAAAAAACTATCCACTAAACTTATTGAAGTTCCCTTCAATAAGGCCTAATCTTCATCAATAGGGAGGAGACATACCCTATTGACAGCCTTAGTGAGACTTCCTTTTGCAGTCTGTACCTCCACCACTCTCACAATTCCATCCTGTCCAGGGAATATCTTTGTTATTCGACCAAGCCTCCAGTGGAGAGGGAGTAGGTTACTTTCCTTTAAGAGAGCTATACGTCCAATGTTAACCTTACTATGTTTTCTGTACCATTTTGTTCGGGTTTGCAAACTAGATACATACTCCAATTGCCAACGTTTCCAGAATGAGGATACAATTCTTTTGAGTAAACTCCATCGATTTCTCAAGTTCACTGATTGAATTGATTCCTCTGAGTCATAACTTCAAACCCTGAAAACAATGTTCAGATTGTAAGTTAATAACCTAGGTACAAAACAAACCTGTCCAAATTAGTGTTCTGCCAACAATCATTCGGCTACCGGAACACAGAAAAATGTGGGTGTGTGGGTGTGTGTGTGCGTGTAACATTTAAGCAGAGCAGAATGGATGAAATCGCATGATGATGAATGGCTCTCAGCTCTCAGTGCACTGACCATGAAGCAGATCCGTCAACCGCGCCGAAAATCACGGAAACCATTCTCACAATGAAAAAAATGCCGTTTCCCTTTCCTTTCTAGCCACTGTAATGAGGATCCAAAAATTTTAATTGAATATTAACAATAATTATCATCATTGAATATGCTAGCCGTTTCAATACAATATTTGAATTGAATATGATACAAAGCGAGTAACTGACAAAGGTAAGAGGAAATGGCTACAAGCATTTGAATTAACAAATAAGTGAGTTGTACTGTATAGGGAGAATATGCATTGCTGCTGATTTCCTGGTTGCATCAAGGATATATTGTACAGATCTTGGTATCATGGTTCTTGTTATCAAGGATTGACTGTAATTATACAAGGCTAGAGATGAAACAAAATGGGTGTCGAATAAGAAAATTATACAACGTTTTTCAGTTTTTATTGTGTTCTAATGACTATTCTTTTTAGTTTATCACAAAGATTCTGATACCTAATCGAAGATTCACGATTCACGAAGTACTGTATATCAAAGCAAGGGCAAGGTAGGCCGAATGCTGTGAATGAATGCCTCCGATTGGCCTAAGTACGAAAATGGCAAAATGCTATGAATGGCGGAATCAGGCAGATGAGCTGATAGAGCATCAAATTATCTTCAATTTGATGTATATTTTCACTATTTTACGCATTTCCCTACGACTATTGCAGAAGTTTTAGTGTTGAGAGTGAAATTTTCTGTTCAGCAACAATAGATCAGTTTACAATTCAATTTGGAGGGAATGTTTGGAACACAATTTTCGACTTCGCAGCTTTGTTGATACTAGTTTGGAGGTGAGCATATCAAAAATCCCAACCCCTACACCATGTGCTGAAGGGATGAGGGTGATTTGAAAGTTGCATTTTCCACTTATTACTTACATGCTTATATCTTGGCAACAATGTGTTCTATTGACATAATTTACTACATAAAAATGAAGCTCCACAAAGTGTAACAAAACACTTATTCAAACTGAATTTCTAAAATTACTTGGAAACATAAATTATATTCATCATCATCATCATCGTAATAGATTAGGCTTTTCAAGCCTGTTCCGGCGTCCATCTCTTCCTCGGTCTACCAATACTTCTTCTGCCTATTGGCTTGTGGAGTAGGGCATTCAATGGGAAACGGTCTTCAGGCATTCTAAGGACATGATCTGACCACTTATTTCTATATGTATTTATTAAACACAACACTGGTTGGACATCACATTCTCTTCTTATATTTTCATTCCGAATCCGATCCTCTCTTGTGCATCCTTTGACTTGTCTAAGGAAACACATCTCTGCTGACTGTATTCTTGATTCAAGCTTCCTTGTCAGCACCCATGCTTCACTTCCGTGAAGTAAATTATATAAATAATAAATAATAATACATAGTAAATTATATTCTACTGGAAAATTATTCAATATCACACGATTCAACCATAACAATTTTAAAAAGTTTACGTATGAAAAAAGTAATGAAATCTAATACTGTATTATAGTCGAACAACAGGTCTTAAAAAATAACACAATTTTCCGACCTTCAACTCCACTGCAATGAACATAATTGACCGAGCGAAATGAGGTCTAAGATTCAAGTCGACGGTTTTGCATTTATCTTTATGTTTATATGTTTTTTGTTTTTGTGTTTAAAAGTTTATAATTATGTTCCGCATTTACAGCGAAACGCGGCAGTAGATTTTCATGAAATTTTGAAAGGAAAGTATATTCCTTTTTGAATTTCGCGTAGACGTAGGCCTATATCTAAATATAAGGTTTTTTTGGAAATTATTCATTTCATGGATAATAAAAAAGAAAAAGGAGCCTCCTTCACACGCCAATATTTGAGTAAAAATCATACTAAAGAGTTATTCATTACTATCAGGAACCCGTGCTCCGCAAGGATCTATTTTAAAACTTGACAAACTGAAAACTTGACGAATAAAATAAAATCTTGAAGAATTGAAAATCGGCCTATAACCATCCTTGGTCAATTAAGAATCTATATGCAAAATTTCAAGTTAATTAGTCCAGTAGTTCAGACGTGATGATGCGTCAAACATCATTTTCCTATCCCGTACGTGTATAAGCCAGCTCTTTACTTTATTATAGATACAGATAACGACTGCAAAAGATAGGACTGTGGAACAGAATAGTGGTGAAACTATGATAGCGCCAGAAGTGTCTCAAACACAATAGTAGGTAACTTACTACAAATCATGAACTTTTTGGAAGTGATTTGAAAAAAGTTAAAACAGCAGAACTGAAAAATGTCAACCTTATCATTCTAAACCTCCATTTAGAGAGGCTTTTGTTTGAGCCGAATGTAAATCTACATTTAAAAAAAATGAATGTCTGTAAGTTTGTATGTTTGTTTGTTCCCTATAGACTTGAAAACTACTCGACAATCTTGACATAACGGCATGAAACTTTGGGAATATATTGTGTGTATATTGGGGATGGTTTCTGAACAAAAATTTTAATAGGGGGGGCTAATACTAATTATTTATTATCCATCTCACAGACCTATGTTTCCGAAATTGTCGGCCGAGCGGCTACCGAAGAACGGAAAGATGATCATGATTCAAGATTACACAATATTATTGTGATGATAATGATTTAGCATTTAAAGTTACCAGCTGTAATAAACACTTCACTCTGTGATAAATTTTGTATACTGGTAGACTATTAAAACGGAAGTTTGGGATGAAGTGTAGTTGATTGGTACCAGAAGTAGATAATGATTTTTTAGAAGACCTATACAAATAATTATCACTCCCCTATCATTGAGAAACTGTAAAATATTAGAAAAAATTATTCACCTCATGAATAATTGGTTGTTCATATTGCATTAATCAATTACTGAAGAATGACAGAATAATTTACATTTTTTTTTTAATTTAGCTTAGCTTATATTCATCCTAAAATGGAAGATGGAAAGAATATGGAATTCTGTGTGATTCATCGGACATCGCATATATTCTGAGATATATATTTCGCATATATTCTCATATATTATGAGATATAAATGAAAATATTGATTGTCAGATAAATTCCATGATTCACCAAAAAAAGTCAAGTGTGACATGAGATACATTGACTTTTTGGCGGTACGAAGTTCGCCTGGTAAGCTAGTTATTACTATAAATGGTTAAAACTTTCTCAATAACTGGAAAATGTTGAAAAAAAAATTCACCTCATGAAAGAGAGTTGTTCATATTGCATTCATTAATTGCTGAAGAATGACAGAATAATTTTCAAATATCGGGGCACCGAGCTTCGCTCGTTATTACTTTCCTTGCCCTATTACCATAGGTAAGGAAAGTATTGCTTTCCGAAAAAAATTAAGGTACCCTAATTTCTAAATTTCTATACGTTTCAAGGTCCCCTGAGTCTAAAAAGGTGGTTGTGTGTGTGTGTGTGTGTGTGTGTGTGTGTGTGTGTGTGTGTGTGTGTGTGTGTGTTGTGTGTGTGTGTGTGTGTGTGCGCGTCTGTGTATCGTGTACACACACACATCTCCATCTCCCATCTCCCATCTTATCTCCCAATTAACGGAATGACTTGAAATTTGAAACTTAAGGTCCTTCCCCTATAAGGATCCGACATGAACAATTTCGAACAAATCCAATTAAAGATGGCGGCTAAAATGGCGAAGATGTCTAAAACAGGACTTTTTGCGATTTTCTCGAAAACGGCTCCAACGATTTTGATCAAATTTATACCTAAAATAGTCATTGATAAGCTCTATCAACTGCCACAAGTCCCATGTCTGTAAAAATTTCAGGAGCTCCGCCTCATCAATGCAAAGTGTGATTTTTGATTCTCAATTATCAGGCTTCAGATACAATTTGAAGAAGAAATTTCAAGTGGAAAAGATTGAGCATAAAAATATCTACAATAATTAATTGTTCAGTGACATTTCCACCTAAAATTGAAAATAAGCTCGAAATTCAAGAAATTTTTTTATTCAATAATGCAAACTGTTGGCAACTGTTGATTCTATTAAATCATTCACTATGAAGAGATAACAGATTTCGTGTGTCTCCAGCGTTATTGTCCTGTCACCAGTGCTGGCAGATCTTTGAATAGTAGACTCAGGTGATAAATTTTCATAACGGCAAGGAAAGTTATGTGAGTGCGCCACACCAGATTTTTTTTATTTATTGATGAACAGAACATAATTCTCTAAAATGATCGTGTTTATATTTTACAGCTGGCTATACGTCAGCTTATGAATTTCGGGGATGCGATATTTTGATTTTCCACAGAATCACTCGCTCACTTTTTACTATCCTCAGACGACGAAAGTCTCAGCTGTTTCAGCCAGGGATGAATTATCCTTTTAATGTCGTTCAGCGAGTTTTCCCAATGATGAGGCCAAGTGCAATCGAATTTTTATATCATAAACCTACTAGTAGTTCTGTGAACAGTAGACCTCACGCAGTATTCTCATCCACAAGTAGGGCTGATTGAAACTATAGACCTTATGGAAATTCAGCAATAGACCGGCTTCTCCACACATCTGTGTAATCACTTGTCAGCTGATTTATGATGAACAATTCTATAGTATGATTTTTACTCTAATATTGGCGTATGAAGGAGGCTCATTTTTCCTTTTATATTATCCTTGAAATGCAAAATTTCAAAAAACCTTGTATATACGTCGACGCGCAATTAAAAAAGGAACATACCTGTCAAATTTCATGGAAATCTATTACCGCGTTTCGCCGTAAATGCGCAACATATAAATATTTAAACATTTGAACATTTAAACATTAAGAAAAATTCCAAACCGTCGACTTGAATCTTAGACCTCACTTCGCTCGGTCAACTATATTCCAAATTTCGTGGAAAACGTTAGAGCCGTTTTCGAGACCCGTTGAACATAAAAATAACCAGATATTATAAAAATACAAACAGGCATAAAGAAAATTGCTCACTTAATATAATAGGAATTTTTTGAATATAGCTTAGCTTATATTTCCTGGACCATCCATTGACAATCAACAACTATGAAAACATTGAATTCATCTTTGAAACACTGATTTAACCTATCTATTTTTTTTTTATTCAACACTTTACTGATAGATATCGGGTACGCGCCACCTTAGTCCTCCGACACACCCAGAACCTATATCAGAACCCACAAGTTATATTAAATGAACTCACGGTTAGTACTCAAATTTGCTTTTTTCTGGCCGTGCTACAAATAAATGTAGGTATATGTTTGACATTTTGTTTTTATAATCTTGTTGTCTATTAATTAAGAAAGTTTCCAATGCGATTTTCTAGGGCAATACAATTTGAATTTGAAAAAAGAATTAACAACAAACTCCTAACCAAAGAAAATCTCTGTGCTCTGTTCTAATCGGAATGTATGAGACTCCATATATATACAGCTGACAGAAGGCGCAAACCGAACTGGCCAAGCATACAACAATGGAACAAACACATGGCAAGCTCGCGCTCTCAATAAACACAAAATTAATTCGATCGGCTGATTGATAAGATTATTCTAAGCTTTCCAATGATTACAACATATGTTAGAATATCTTGTGTCAATTATTTCATTTCCATAAGGCGTTCACCTTACCGTGTTCATAACCTTACTTGAAAGGATCCTTTTTCATCCTTTGAAACCCTTAGAGGCAAAATATCTCAAAATCCGTTCTTAGTGCGCGTCTAGCATGTTTGAAGAATATTTGTGCAAAGTTTCAAGTCTGTAGGCCAATTAGTTTGAGCTGTAGAGTGATTTTACAACAAAATTTTCGAAAAATGCCCTCTCCTTAAACCCCCTGTGCTCCTGATCGGAATTTTTCTGCATAGAAGTTTTATAGGCTCAGTAGTTTGGGCTGTGGTGTGATTTCAGTCTGTCGGGGCTTAGCCTTTTATATATATATAGATAAATCAGCTGTCGAGTGGATTATAAATTGCATGCCATGACGCATGCAATTCAATATCTCAATGTAACTTGGTAAAAAATCAGCTGCTGTGTAGACTATTAATCGCATGCCATGTTGAATGCAATTTTCATGCACTATAAAATGAACGATTGCATGCAATTAATAACTAAAATAACACAGTTTTGTCTCTCGACCTTTCTCTGCTTTGAACTCAGGCTGTCCTGTTGCTAGTATGTCTTGAAGGCGATTAGCTTTTGATGTTAGCATTTTTGATACACCAACCCCAACAGCCATTAGCCGTTTTCATAACGATATCTCGCCGACACGATATACAGACAGGATTTACTCTGATGGACAGTATAAGAGGAGGCGGTGGTTAATAACTGCGCGAGGTCTACTGTTCACAGAACTACTACTATTAAACTCACATCTAACAGACCCAAATAAGATTCGTCTCCTAATGTAACAGATCCCATTAGACACATATTAACAGTATCAGACTGTATTAGATGTGATCACTGGTCAGACCCGGTTATTGTCGAGATAATTAACTGCATGGCGTTTTGATGCAATATAGCTGTATACGATGTAGTATGTGGTATGCAAGTATGGTTAGGAAGCGAGCGAGGCTGATGAGATGGGACGCCGCTACCGGCTGCTCAATGCTTTTTTAACATTCACTTCAAACTTGCAGCATTCCTCATAAATACCACTAATCTTTCCTATTTAACCAAAGATGACAGTTAAAGGGAGTTTCACTGTAGCTAATTATTTGCCAGCGGAGGAACCGGTCCAATCCACCAATCCACCAGTCCACAGATCTCAATCAGAATGCACATCAGAAATGATTGGAAACTAGTTCGGGGCCGCACTGCTGAATGGAGCTTCCTGTCTAGATCAGGGAGTAATATATTACATTCTGGTCTAGATGAACATCAGATCAACTTTGATCAGCAACACTCAATACATGAGTATGTATTGCTAAATACTGATCCATTTCCAACTGACAGCAACAAAGTCACTAATCCTCCAACTCTTGACTGCAAGTTTTCTAATAATATCAACTATACTTGATTCATGTAGCCTTACTGTTATCTGTGATTAATTTTCTTATACAGTACTATTCAACATACTAGAGTTAATATTTTTTTTTAATGCTGGTCAGGTCGATATGTAGTTTTCAGCTAGCTATCGACCCTCCATATCTATGATATCTACATAAATGACTCCAAATTGGTTCATCATTGTCAGCGATAAGCAAAGTTAATCTTGTATTCTATTCTTGTATTTATTAAGTCATTTTACTCATTGTATTCATAATGTAACGGTTTTTATTAAACTCACTGTTCGTGAGCCATGTGTAACGCATTTTATGAACTGTCCCTGTTTCGAGAATGCTATGTGTAATGGTTTTTATTTTTATCAAAATTAATAATTTGCAAACTTTTTAAAAGGAGGGTTATGATGAGCGGAATAGGGTTTATCTTTGAAATATTGGAAAATCTAATTATGAAACTTGATGGTATTCAGGACGTTTCTCTCAGCCCAACTGCATGCACTGGCTTGGCTGTTCGGCTAATATGGATTTTTACAGTATGTGGCGACACACGGCACGAGACACGACATGACACGGCAAACTTTGGGACCGCACTGCACACTGTACTTTTTCAGTCACTATGCCAGTAAAGGAATATAAGGAAGGGTAGAGGAGTTGTTTACAACTATTATCTCTTAGAACTGTGCTAGAGCTGCCTTATCTGCTAGTTGGCAGATAGCAGGGTTGGAATGTTAGTTTAGTTTGACACTTTTATTCAAAAATTCTATTAGGACCGGCACTAATAGGATATTGTCTACTTCATTTCTCGATTTTACTTAATTTTCTTCAATATTTTTACTTCTATGGAAATTGATCATTACAATATACTGTTGTATGTTGTAAGGTTAACCTTGTAAAGTGAGTGCTCCACCTTCATTTGAGTGGGAAGAAGTCTGGAATTTCTCTTCTTTTGCTTTTTCCTCCTACAACTTTCTTATATTAACCTTTCTTACTGCTTCTTCCCGTATTGTTTTTCTCCCTTTAATGGTGTTTATGTTCCACCATATATGTTCCATTTTCCACCATTCTCTTCCTGTTCTTCATCGGTTATAATCTTTTTGGGTGTCAGCCTGGCAGTGCTCTATTTCGTTTGCTGTTCCTACCACTCCTCCTTTTCATCATTCACTCCTTTCTATCTCTTAATCTATTTTTGCCCTCCTCACCCAAAAAATGGTTCCTCTATTTTTTCTGTTTCTTCCCTCTTCATTTTCTCTCGACTATAATTCGTGGAGGTGTAGGCATACGCATGTGGATGGAAGATATTCGTGAACAAATGCTGATAAAAAATGGTGAGACGTCGACCTCAATACAATGCGCTCTGAATTCCTGAGTACAAGTTCAAGGCGAAGCTATTGAAGGTCGAACTTCTTCAAAGAGCTCGCCCAGAATTTTAAAGAGGTCCAGACTCCAGACAGAAACCAAAAGTCTCTTCCCCTATGCAGTGGACACCAGTTTTGAAATATGTTCAAACTTTTTTCAATAATTATATTTGTATATCATGTTGAACGAAAATTGTTTAGTGATTGATTGGCAGTTGACACCTTCTCTGGTTTGACAGCGAGGGACCATACACGATAGATTTATAAATTTCAGATTGCTTTGTTTTAATCCATACAAATTTTGTTTGTATTAAAACACCTTTTTTATTTGAATTGCGTTATCGTATATTTATAGCGAGTATTTAAACCTACGCTCAGGTTCAACCTTTGCAGGGATAATTTTCCTCTACTATCATCAAATAATTGTTGGAACATAAACCTTAATTGCTTGATTGAGATTGATAATAACACATTTCTAATTTATACCTATGGAACTTCATACATTATATTTTTAGAAACATAATTTATTTTGATTAATTATTTGAGATTTTGTGAACGTATTCAATGAAAGTAGAAGCTTGAATAAAATACTATTTGTCAAGTGATTTGAGCTGAGTAGAATGTAGAGAGTGGCAACACCTAATAAGTCAACCATCAGTGTTAGATATATTTATCACCCAACGAATTGAATTCACCCAAGGAAAGTAAGTCCATTCAGATGAATAATGCATTCTGATAAAACAATGTATGATTTTCAAATCCAAACATGTAGTAGTAAAAATAATAGCAATAGAGTATTCTCAGTACAGTACTCTAACACTTTCAAGAATTAATCAATGAGTTTCAAATGAATTTGAATTATTTCTACTCATACTATTCAATATTTATATCACTTACATTAAAGAGTTCAAGAGCTTCCAACTTCTTGTATATAAACATTATTTTGACTCCCATTAGTTTTACATTATTCAACATGTACGGTACATAATCGTATCATGAACAATGAATTCATATACATGAAGTGTTAGAGCATTCAAAATAATAACTCATCGTTTTCACTCTTTTGATACAAAGAAACGTCAAATGTCCATTATTTGAATGTTGTGCTCTGTGCAAACTGAAGGCGAATAAAAACGTGACACGATTCTCTTTTAGACGAGCACATTATGTCTAATTTCAGAGCGGCAGCTATTATTCAGAGCTGAAAAGCAGCTGACGCTTGAAGAGGAGAAAGTGATGGTACCTGTACATCTCGAATGTGTTCTGTATATTGGGAAACTTTTGAAATTGTCATAATTAATCATCTCAATCGAGAAAGGCAATTAAAGAGTACCAATCTGATTCAAACAGAATGAGTTCCGGAAGTAAGTTCTATGCGTTTGGCTTCAACTTCTTGATAATTTATATCTAATCTGAAGTATTATCTAAATCGTAGAAAAGATATTGACTTTAGTAGAGATCTTTCTACCTGAGGAGCTTTGGCAGAAAATAGAGATTTCTGTGCAACGAGAAGTAAGTTTGTGAGATGTAAATACATCACCTCACACACGATATTCATAATTCAAAGTGGGCGATTTTATTAATATCTACGAACTTATAGTATAATAGGTATGTATTACCAATTAGCAGAATGAACGAGTCTGTTGAACTTATTAAAATATGTTCATGAATATAAAAATGTTCAATGCTCTGCCACCAAGGATACAAAAAGTGCTACTCCTGGTCGATTCAAAGATAGCTTGCAATCCTTCTCTCAACTATTTTCCTCTATCAAGTTTCAGACTTTTTTGAAAAATAATCACAGTTATTTAATCACATCAACTTCCTTACATGAAATTTGTATGTAGTGTCATGATCTCATTCATTTTCCATTGTTGTCATTTATAACTCTTCATATATAACACCTATGAAAATAATATACTAATACAACACTGGGGTGTGGTACTTATTTCCCATCATAATCCTATGAACTTCGATAATTTTTTTCTACAAATCTTTTCTTTGGCCTGATACCATTTTAAGTGACAAAAACATTCTAGTTATCTCTGATGATTGCACTTTTATCCACTAAAATGTATTGACAGTCAGATTGGCAGATTGGGAATTGATGTATTGGCAAATAAGAATAATGAAAATTGAATTTAAATAGGTGTGAAATATCCCAATACTTTGTTTTAAAGGAGGGAGAGCTCAAGTAAAAATTGTTGGGGTGTGGTACACCCCAGTGTTATATATAAAGGTAGACGACTCCACATAAATCACTGGAGCTTTGCTCTATCATGTGGTTTGATGTAGAAATTGTACAAAGTGCGCCATAGAAACTTACTTATTTGAAAAAATTTCCTTGCGCTGAATTGGTCTTGTAGAGTGGCAGGAGGGGGAACTTCCCAAGTTTATCCTCCCTCATGTAAATAGCCACCATGCTCTGGTCTAAAGAGCAGCTGGCCTCCGCAGTTGAGATCACCTTCCGCGCTCGATTTGGCCATATCTCTCCCCACATCACTCCCCACAGACTCGTTCCTGGCCATAATTCGATTCTGTCTTGGGTTAACTCATTTCAGGAGTGTGGAAGTGTCGCTAAACCCATACAGAGATGAACTTCAACGAACTATCAGAACTCCAGAAAATATTGAAAGAGTGAGGCAGTCAGTTGTGCGTTCGGCTCGCAAACACGCAGCTGCTATGGCAATTTCTGATTTCACAGTTCGATGAATTTTCCATTAAGACCTTCAACTTCATCCCTATAAATTGGCTGTTGTTCAAGAATTAACTGAATGCGATTTTGTAGCCCGTCAAAATGCATGGTGATTTGCTGATTGACAACCTGCTTGAAGACGCGGTCATTTTTTTAGTGACAAGGCTCATTTCCACATGCGTTTCCTCATTGTGATTTTTTATGGGGTTATTTGAAATCTCTGGTTTATTTCAATCGACCACGGGCCATAGCACACCTCAATAACAACATTCGCGAAGCCATTGCCAACATACCGATTGATATACTGCAACGAAATTTCAAAAATCGACTTCATCAGTGTATGCGCAATGGGGGTCGCCATTGGTCTGATGTCATTTCCAAGACTGCATGGAAAAAAATTGGGATATTGATTTCTCATATAAAAAAAAAGATTAAAACAATAACCAAAGTACTATTGGTTTTATTGACCTTTCAAATAAGTAAGTTTCTCTGGCGCACCTTGATTTAATTAAAAGAAAATGAAATTCAATGGCTAATGTGAAGTTTGTTTGGAAATAGTGCGTATTAGTAATTAGACTGATTCAAAATATAAAAAATATTTCAAATTTTATTCTAGTCTACATGCCTATTGCTTTTTTATTGGTACTTTTCATTATCACTCATATAATAAGGAATAATCTATATCTAAAAACGCATCACCTCCTGTTATTCCCCTATTTCATTCAATATCTATAACCCTAACTAGAATAAAATCAACAAAGTAATCTCAGTCTTTCATAGGACTCAACCAAACAGAGGATGATTTTTCAACAGCTTGCCTGACCTTACAACAATACGGTATTATTTCAAGAAATGGATTAAAATCATAACTATTATAATTCTGATTGATGAATTTCTATTTGAATAAATTGAGAGCTACTAATAGCTTGAAAACAGATCAAGTGTGGTGGGGTGGCAGAGCAGGTGCTCTACATACTCTACAGCTGCACAAGTATGATTTTCAGAACATTGCAGTACTAACACCGTAACACTAAACACTGCCACCACAACTGCATGCATACAGCAGACTATAGCTACATTAATAGTACATGCAGGATAGTAAACTCCGTATCAGAATATATGTATATAGTAGCCTGCAGTCTGCAGACTCGTCCAAGAAGTTGGCACGCATCGCTGGAGAGGTCAACGAACCTGGGCTTGGCGAAAACCAACCAACTATATCTATATCCACATCCAGGCGAGATCATCTTTTCTCCAATCATCTCTAGATATAGAGTTTACTATAACCTCTAGGCTCTAGTCTACAGTATACTGGTGAGTGGTGTACAGTGTATCTGTAGCTGGATCATGATGAGTATATCTATTTACTCATCTTCCCATGTCTAAATAATAAAAAACAGGAGATCTATAATATACTCATCAATCTATATATTAATCGTGCAGAGGAAAACTACCTATATGGACTCTCCAGTCTTGGAATCCGCAGCATTCCATCCAGGAACCCGTATGAATTCGATCAGGCAGAAATGGTCTAGTACTAGTAGTGGTAGTACTGTATTGCATACCAAGCTTGGCTGGCCGAACGGTAGCCTCCCTCCTTGGCATTGAGACCTCCTTGGATCATGGACAATGATTACTACACATCTCATACAACAATATTAGCCTAATAAGAATGGCGGCAATGTGCTTCAAGATTATGCCTCAGGTCTGATTATCGGTTTTTAACATTATAAAATATAATTTACAACATTATAAAAGTTGTAATTGTTAATAAAAATATAACAAGATAATTCTCACTTAATGTGGGCTGTTTAACTTTTTCAGAATATTCAAGTTACAATCAAATTTATTTCACAAACATTACAAATCAATGTAGAAAATTCTAGAATTTTTTCTGTCTATACATTTTGATGCTCCATGCAAGATTTTAATCTAATTTTATTAGGAACTAGACAAGAATGATAACTGGAAACGGAATTTTTCTATAAATAGAGCAATCGGTTATGAAAATTGTAAATTAGTTTCATTCATTCAATACCATCAATACCAGAAGATCAACCACAATATTGTCTACACTACTGTACTGGAATAGTTATTTGTGCAACTAGTGCGCAAAGTGACAGTTTGCTGCACCGAAAGAAACGTTTACGCCCGAGCCGTAGGCGAGGGCGGAATGGTTTCTTGAGTGCAGCAGAGGAACTTTGCGCACGTATTTCACATTAAGTTTTTCCTACAGTTACCATTGAATATGAAAAGTGGGTAATTATGGGTAAAATTGCCTGAAATGCATCAAATGTTTTTCTGTGTAATTTTATTATTGATAAAAACCTTAATCCTAAAATCCTAAAGTCCTCGTTGTCCTTGGTTATAATATATAATGAATAATAATTAGCGCGTTGTGCTTCGTTGCACCTCTGCTCACTATAGCAGCCCCGTCACTGTTACCAACTTCATTTTGATTTTGCTGCACTGTTGCTCCATATAACCTACTAAGTATTTTGCGTTGGCATGTTGCAAATCTGGAGTGCAGAAAAATTTTTCCCGCACTAGAGCGGAAAAGTGATTCTTTGCGTTCTGTAATCAGTGCAGCAATGGCCACTTTTCAACGTAACTGTAGGAAAAAGATAGTTCTGACATAATATGGTGTTCAAAAATGATAACAATTGTGGAGTAATTTCAAATTATTATTCTTATAGCTTGGAAAAGATTAATAAATTTTCAAGTTTATCTGAAAGAAAACCGCTCAATACTTACCGTACTCAGTATAATTATTGTCAAAAGGTAAACACGTTTGGCCATTCAACATTCAGACTTCCTACAGAAAAGTGAAAACGTCTCACCAGACAAGTCGAAACGTGATGTCTTTGGCTGATTGAAATCAACAAGTACCGACACAAACTTGTTAAACCACAGCAAAGATAGTTTTGCTACTACCATTTTGAACAAAGTGAATCCCCGCTGAGGTGAAAGCAGTTGGACCAGCTTCAAACAATCACTAATGTCTCATTTGCCAGAGTTCATTGAATAATTTTTTAATCACTGACTCACTGGAAAGACAAAGCATGGTAGGTTAGGTTTGTCTCCAAAGTGAGGATCAAGGTTGAAGGTCATTTGAGTCGGATGTCACAGAATGATTCTGGTGAGAACTGCTGACCCACCCCACCCCTTCTAATCATCCACAAGCTACTCTTCCATCACCTTCTCTCCCTCTTCATCGACCATCATCACCATCGCCTATTTCTCATCATCATCAATCAAACATCAAATACTGGTGTTTCAATTGAAATGTGTGCTAACACCATTCACAGGGTCAGAGTCACTTGACCAAAGATTCAAAAACAGCCAACTAGCTGCTTGGCCTCCTGCGATGAAGATGCCACAGCTGATTGCAGCGCAAATCGGTGTACAGTTACGCTTTCTAATAACAATCAAACACTTCTGTTTCTAGTGAAGATGCAAAAGTGCAACGTCTTTCAAGAGAAAATATTCTGACAAATTATTCTCTAACTATAATGAAAATATAAGTGTAAAGAAAATGACACATCATGAAGTAGAAGAGTTTATATCAATTGCATTGTAAGAATGTAATTAATCAGCTACCGAATGAATGAAAGAATAATAAATTTCATATTTTTAAATATTTCATTGTTGAATGCTTACAATTTCATGCTACATGCTTGTTGCTTATACAACATGTGTATTGCCAGTAGAACCCGACAAAAATCAATTTGATAAGCAATGTATATTGCTTATTAGTATAATCAAGAGACTAACTGATTCTACAAATCTTTCAATCGACAAGACACTAACAGGTATTGTAAGAATGTAATTAATCAGCTACCAAATGAATGAAAGCTTTGAAACCTTTGAAATTTTCATATTCTATTGATACATTGTGATTTTTCATTTAGTATTTCTACTTCAATTGAATAAATGTTTGTAAATGGTCCATGATTTTAAATAACACTGTAGGTGTAGTATGCAGTGTAATGGGATTATTTACTCGATAATTCAAACACATTATTTACAGATTAATTATCCTAATCCTCATCTCTAGTACATACTATGTAGAATAGAAGTTTTATTATTTATCTATCTAAATTTAAAACTTTTTGTTTTATTCTGATTTGTATATTCAGATTGATGATTTAGTGTATAAATTGAAATGGACATAACCTACATAATATTTGGACATTTCAAGACAAAATTAGGAAATTGAAGAAGTTTTGGGGAATAGCCTGTTTTTTCTTCTCAGACTACTGTATTTTTTACTCTATCCAATAAATAAATATGTTCAATGTAGCAAATAAACGTTTATTTACTTGAAAGCTAATCATCCACAATCAGTGTCTTCTTTTGAATGCATTCGACTCCAACACTGAGACTGAGGCACAAAGCCTATCTCTGTCATTAGACTCTGCAGTACAGTCGACGAGAGTAAACTAAATCTCGACAAAACTGAAATTGTCCCGAACTAAATTATAGAAGAAAGATGAGAAACGGCAGTCATAACCTGGCACATTCTACGCTCGGTTACTCGCTCTTAGCCTAGATACGAAATGACAACTGTCCTGCGGAGTCTGACACACTTTAGTTCATCATAATTATTGCAGTAGTGGATGCTTGTTGGACAACCGACACTGTTTCCATTGTCGAGCGGCTAAATAATTCTTTCTTTTCTGATAATTCCATCGAGAAGGTGCAATTTTTGGCTGGGAAATGTCGTGAACCATTGATCATTGTTCCGCATACCGCGAGGTTGGTCTGACCACTGTTTGGTACCGTTATACCACACATTAAATAAGTAATATAGATATATACTCCTTTATATATCTTCTATATTCTTCTCTATACTTCTTTATATAACTTTTTTAAAGGAAGATATACTTCCTTTATGGTTATACAGTCAGCAGTAGCCAAGCGAGGTGATAAAAAAATGTATATCCACAGTGAAATATTCTCCTAGAAAATAATTCCCCTAGGCTAGGCTTACATGCTTTTCATCGCTAATTAAATGTTTTCAAAATTAAATGTTTTCCTGGTTGGTTTTCACAGTTCCTCATAAAAGATCAATCACCCAATTGTTAAAAACTAATAATTGCAAGGATCAAAATGTTTTTAAAAATCCATAAATGAAGAAAAATTCTTAAGCAAAGTTTAATTTATCTTATTAATTCTTAAGCAAAGTTTAATTTATTTCATTAATTCTTAAGCAAATTTTAATTTATTTTATTAATTAAAAAAAATGTACTCTCAAAAACTCTAGCGCAAATAATTATTCATAAGATCATCATATGATTAATAATTTTTTAATAAACGCAACCTAGAGAGTAATGGATCAATTGTTTTTCTAAACTGGATCAATTGATCAGTTTTTGCACTGGAATATCTGTATAGAAGGGAAGCATTAACCACGACTAGTATCAATTACAGGTTACGATAAAACTCTTTGTTAATCGAAGATTTTATCATTATTTTTGACAGTATATAATGCCCAAATTATCTAATATTGGGCTTGTGCGTTTATAGTAGGAAAAGTTATGAGCTGATGGAAGATAAATAACCTCCAGTTTGAGTTGGATGCCGAATGATTGGAAACTCTAATCAAGGTTCTTCAAATCAGCAATCTATTGTCAGCAGTGATAGAAAATGAGCAGTATGTTCTAATTTGCCGGCAATGAATGAAATTTAATGTATCTCAAATAATATAACAATACTTATATTTTCAGCATTTTCTTCCATACTAGTAATTGGGTAGGAATATGTTTTTCGTTACCAATGTAGAATATAATTAAAAGAGAATCCATCAGACTCCAGACATAATGTACAATGTAAAATAGTGTAACATATACACACAGAATTCGGAATCGAGTGCTATAATGAATGATACAAGAAGGAGATTGGCCTTCAGTAATGTTATGCATACTTATCCCGAGATTTGTGAGACAGAAAAGTGACTATAATGGAGCAACTCCTCATGAATTATTCATAGCATAAGTTTTGTAAATTCTGAGCGGTGTATTTAACATGTCTAACACGCTTCATTCACGTCATAGAACTAGTGATGTAGAGAGCTAATTCCAAACAGTTATTAGCCCAGCTTTTGTATTATGAATGTTACGGCTATCATGAAAATGCCTAGTACAGTCTACAGGAGGAAAACCTCAAATCACTCAAGTTGATAATGTACGCCGATATCCTTCAATGGCATTCAAATGAGCTTTCGAATTGACTCCTTAAAAGGAGCTGACACTATTCCAACATGAATAATTGCAACAGTGCTATTTGTTATTGAATTCGTGTATACAAAATTATGCAATAAGTTCAGAATCAATCAAATCTATATTGACGCAAAAAATTCAAAGACATACAGAGTGTTTCCGAACTCCCTACCAATATTCTAGGGCATTGTTCCTGGGTAAGAAAGATATCTAAATGTTATTTAAAACTGTCTGAAAGTCCTTTGTTACTCACAAAGCCGTCATTTTGTTTTTTTTTCACTAAATATTATTCCTAAATAATAGCTCAACATACGAAAGTGAAACTCTGCACACACATCATTATGACTAGACAGAGGCAGAGCTACAAAAAAGGTAATTTTTTGACAAATTATGTCATTCAAAAAAATTGTAAGTGGAAAAACACAATGGCGTCTGTGTGAGTAACCAAGGACTTCGGACAGTTTGAAAATGATATTTAGATATGTTTATTACCCTGGAACAATGCCCTAGAATATTGGTAGGGAGTTCGGAGACCTTCTGTATTTCACAGAAGAAATGCAAATCGGAGAACTTTTAAAAATAAAAAACGTCACCAAAGGAAATAAAACGATAACATTGAAATTCAAAGTCACGTTTCTTCTACAAGCGAATTCAGCTAGGACATTTCTAAGGTCAAGTTATATCAATGGTGCAAATTTCAGCCAAATCTGAGATACTTTTTGTTTGAGTGTGTTGCATTTGATGGTTGCATTTAGAGTAAAGAGAGTAGAGACCTAGTTGCATTTAGAGTAAAGCAATCGTCCCAACGTTTAATTTAATTACGTAACTACACAAATAAACAGCACGAAGCACCAAGATTTCATTGTGAAAACTCAGTCCTCACCCAAAGGTTGACACACTGTTTCATCAAACATCAATTATAATATTCATGAGATTTTCCGACTGCAGCAATGAGATAATGTAATCGCACTTTGCAGAGACATCCATCCGGACACCCAACAGTTTCTCCAGTTGTCCAAGGACGTCAAAGTATGCTTTTCACTGACAGCAATAATTTCCGGCCGGCACTTCATTAACCTTGTAACAATTACAACCCTTCATGCCCACCCACTTGCTGCACCATGAATGACTTCAATGAGACGGTTTAGAATATGACTTTCATTTTCTGTTCTGCTATACAATTTGGAACCTCAATACTTCAAAATTGGGCTCTACAGTGATACTTCAATTCAAATAATAAGGATACAAAAGGTTAAATTGAGAAAAAATAATCAGTTATTGATTAGAGTGGTAGTGCATCTACCTTGAGAACTTCACAATTAACTATAATAATATATCACTTTTAATTGTATAATGGTTCATTGAAAGTAATATTCCATTTTCATCTATCATTTCATGTTTATAAATTCCTAATTTTCAGTACGAAAAAAATTTTGGACATGAAATTATGTCAAAAATGGACTTGACCTTATTTCAAACTATAATAATAATAATTCATAATAAGTGCTTGGTGAACAAAATAATACTCACAATATTTTAAGATACAATATAACCTAATGAAATATCAATTTCAAATCTGAGCGATTAGATATCGATATCACTGTAACAACAGGGCTAATAATTACTTCCAAATCTCTAATCAATAATAGCAAACATGCTATTGGCGTCTTACTTTTAATAAGTAGGTAACTATAGAAAACCTTACTCATGGAACGAGACTGAACAGCCAATCGGTTCACTATTCATGTTTTACGGGTGCCATGCCAAGATCTACTACTAATAGCTGAATTACTGCAACCATACCCCAGTATGGTGGCCAATAAACACTCATAAATCGTCGTATGCTCAAAAGTCACGACTTTGGCCAATCTCACTGAGAGAAGACCATTGCGTTTGCAATGGATTGCATAATCTGACTCTTCAAGTCCCGTTTCCCTTGCTTTAAAAACTTATTACGCCAGTTTCGTCAGTGAACAGGCAAATGCCGCCAAAAGAAAACTGTCTAATCATTATCTTTCTTATTCTCTCCCATTTCCTATTTCATACTCTTTCTTCTTTCTCATCTCCTACTTCCTCCAGGCAATTCCACTCGTCCGTGAATCGATTTCCGCTTTTCCTGTTTCCCGTTCAATCTTTATTCTGAATTCAGACAATTTCCAAAATTCGCAATACCAATAAATAATTCAAGACAGCATAAAAGGCAAGTATTGAACTCATAGTTCTGTTATGATACTAGTTTGACAGAAGAGAAAGGAATTAGTTTTGTTGATTTTTTTCGATACAATTCAACTGAATACAAGTACATAACGGTACTCCTGCTAAAAATAACAGAGCAATTCCAATAACAGACTAGGCTATACTTCAATACAATCGGAATATTTCAATTGGTACATAAATTTGATGACTTACTATTTTTATTAACAAATCTATTTCGTATAAATATTACAATTCGAATCATAAGTGAATGATAATACAATCAATAATAATTATAGTGGGATTCTAGAATATTTGTTATTCACAGCCTGATTCTTCTCTATTTATCCTCTAGCCTACATACCATGATATTCAGATGCATTATTATTGTTATTTTTCAATATCAAAGAACCATACTGTTTCATATACCCATCAACAAAGCCTACAAAAAGTTTAGTTTTCTTGAACTTGAGTCAACTCTCAATCAGCCTCCGACACACAGCCGGTTTGATGTGACACATATGATGCGTCCTATTTAGACTATGTACACATTCATGCAGATGCTCCAAGCTCACTTGAGCCGGAAACCGTGCCGGAAGTCACATTTATGACGCAATATCCTTTTGAGCATCAAATCAGTTCATATCTGTCTGTCACCCGGCAGACAATCACTATACTATTATTTGTCTAGCCAAAACATTAAAAACCAAAACTTCAGTGAAAAGAGGTAACCAAAATTAACAACCAATTCATGGGTGTAAAATTTGGAAACGTTACAATATTTCATGGATAAACAGGTGTAACATTTCTAGAACTAACACCTTTCTTGGAGTAGGTCAAGTACTTATGCGAAATTATCAAGAATCGATGAGATAATGACTGACTCAATATTTACTTTCAATCGAGAATAATGCATAACTGTTAAATAGCTGACTAAACAAGAATTTTTTGCTCAGCAAATTACTACCTGGAATACCTAAAAAAATCATGATTGTGCAGGTGTGATAATCATACTTTTCTTGGAGTAGGTCAAGTATGGGAGCAGTGATAAATCGATAACTCTATAATATATTACCATTGGTGATGCAGACTGAGTTGTATGGTATTATACAATTATTTCAATGGTAAGAAATGTTTTTTTAAAAATAAGTTCTTCGGCAAAATTGGGAAAAAGTTGAAATTAAGCAGACAGTAGTACGATACATAAATATTCATGTTTTAATGGAAAATTTCGTGGTTATCATTAAGGTACTGGAGTCCTTGCCTAACTTTCAGGACGACGATATCTATGATAGATTTAAATAATATAAATAAGGATCTAATGAAGACACTTACTAATTTTAATAATCACTGATTATAATCCATCACTTTCATTCACTGTTCCTTCTAATGAAATGACAAGCTACTATAATAGAAGCCACAAAAAGAACCTGTAAGAAACTAGTAGCCTATTTTATACTATTTACGATAAAAACTACTATTTTAATCATCATCATCATCTTTGGGATGGACATGTTATAGCGTCGGTCTCGGCTGTCTAATAACAGTCGTCAGGTCATGTCAGAGGCCTTGAAATTTAATTCATTTCACCAAAAAAACACAAAAATAATACAAATTGATGAGGTGCGACCTGACAACCCTGTCACCAGACCTAAGCCAGCCACGTTACTCGGTATTAGTATTTACTACAATAATTATATCGCTTAACATCAAACTTGGTTATGTTAGAGGCCTACATTAGATCATTTTTCTTGGTAATAACTTGAACTTGAAATCTACTTGAACAAGTGACTGAACACATCATTAACTAAAGAAAACCTGATAACTATATTGAATCAATTTGAGGGAAGCTGTGGTTCAATGTCAATGACTAGATAAGATAGGTTCAACGATATAAAAACTAACAGGTGCATTTTGCCACCAAGTTTCCAATCCAATCAATCTTCACAGCTTTTCTAAGATTTTCTCCGCCATTAATAACAACTCGACAAAAAGCGGGAAAATCGATTCGAATTGACTTGTCGCTCATCGCTTCGCCACAGTCGCTTGTGGTCCACGAGGAGAAACGCAGCACTGTGACGACTGGGGTCATGTTGACTGGTCCACACTACAATCAGTTGACAGGCTAACCAATTGCCGTTCAAATTCCATTTCGCTAAAAAATATTGCCAACCATCCAACAACAACAACATCATCATCATCAACAACAACAACTACTGATTTGCTGCTGGCTGACACATAACAGTGATTCCTCATCAACTGTATCTAGTGACAAAGTATTCGATCATATCCTTGGAAGGAAGCGCGAGTGAGAAAAATAACACAAACTACCCAATCACAAAATAGAAATTTTGCCAGCAAGGTGAGCGAATTAGAGTTGAGTGATTAAGAATCTAATCATTGGAGAACCGGTATGAGAAAATTAACCAATAACAGGTCGCCAATGATAAAGTAGAATGATATTAAGATGGAAGGAATTATGAGAACTGGCAATTATTCAATAGCTAGTAAATTAAGAATTTCGATAGAGAAAGCCAAAACATATATTATGTGGAATCAATAATTAGAATAATTGATAATATTCTGAGAAAAAATTTTTCATTTTAGCTCAGATTTTTTTTTGTAAAAATTGCATGTACTTCTTGTGTAAGAATGTACCAATGTATTGCATGAATATAATTTAATTGCTGCAGCAAGTGTCAAATCAGCGTTTCCACACCTTCAACAGAGGGGATAAAGATGTGCACTTTTGCTATGTTCACCTACTAACTAGTCCAAATTGAGCTGAAAAGTCAAAAATTGTTTCACAGACAACCCCTTCAAATGTCATTGTCAAACGATCACTTGTTGCAGCAATGAAAATTTCACCCCCTACATTGAAGCTGCTATAACAATGAGAGGAAAACTTAGATGAGTGAAATAATACATCATTGCTAAGAGAATTCAATGCTCTACAAATCTACGATAAGCATCAGTTTTTACGATGCATTGTTGGAGAGTTATTAGCCCTGAAAAAGCAAAACATTGGATAAAAACCTGTCATTTTAACAATTACACACCTTCAAGAGCGAATATCTCGGGAACTGTTGGGAATATCAAAAAAATTCCACTAAACAAAAAGTGTAGAAAATTTATCAAGCTTCATTTTTGAATAGTTAGTTATTTCGGTTGAACGTATTGTTCTTAAGATATGAGCGTGGAAGCAAAACACTGAATAATGCAACTTTTAAACCACCCTCATCCCCTTAGCACTTGAGTTAGGAATGGGGACTTTTGATATGTTCTTCTCCTAACTAGTCTGCAAAGCTGCAAACTCAAAAATTGTGTTTAAAACATTCCCTCCTAATTCCTTTGTCAATTGGTCTATTGTTGCAAAAATTGAGATTTCACAATCAACACTAAAGCTGCTGCAAAAGGTGTAGGGAAATTCGTATAAGTGTGAAATTATAAGAGTGAAATTATACATCAAATTGAAGAAAATTCAATGCTTTATAAGTTCATAATCAGCATGGATCTTTCCCATGGATTTTTAAAAAGTTATAAGAGAAAAAATTGAAAAAAATTGGAGGCAAACGTGTTTTTTTACTTTTCTTGCCCTACTACCATAGGTAAGGAAAGTATTGCTTTCCAAAAAAAATTAAGGTACCCCAATTTCAAGTTGTATATACGTTTCAAGGTCCCCTGAGTTCAAAAACATGATTTTTGGGTGTTGGTCTGTGTGTGTATGTCTGTGAACACGATAACTCTATTCCTAATTAACCGATTGACTTGAAATTTTAAACTTAAGGTCCTTATACCATGAGGACCCGACAATAAGAAATTCAATAAATTTCAATTCAAGATGGCGGATAATTACTAAAAAACCATGTTTTTCACGGTTTTCTCGAAAACGGCTCTAACGATTTTCTTCAAATTTATACCATGAATAGCTATTTATAAGCCCTATCAACTGACTGGAGTCTCATTTCTTGGAAAATTGCATGAGCTCCGTAATATTCTTGAGAAAAATGGCGGATAGTTACTAAAAAACAATGTTTTCACGATTTTCTCAAAAATGAATTGACCGATTTATTTCAAATTCATACCCTGTATAGTTATTTATCAGCTCTATCAACTGTCACGAGTCTATTTCCTGGGAAACTAATGGGGTCCACCCCATCCTTGAGAAATGGACTTTGTAAACTGACATGAGTCTTTTGTCCTTCTCGTGCATGAGGTAGGTAGGTAGGTAGAGCAGTTTATGAAAAGAACACATAGTCAAGATATTTCATCTGTAGAACAGCTGTTTTGACGACTTTTAAAAAATCATCGAACTTGACAATTTACACAAAGGAAAAAGTACTCTGAAAACAATTATTATATTTAAACTTATACAGTAGTCTGATCGTAGTTTCAAATATGTTGCCGTCAATTTTCATTATGTTATTCCCTTGAATTATTCCCATATAAGAATCAGGATTACAGTTCAATGAGCAAGGAAAGTTGTGTGAGTGTACCACACCAGATTTTTAAAAATGTCACACCTTCAAGAGCGGATATCTCGAAAACTAGAGAAGATATAGAAAAAGTTAAGAGATAAATATTGTGGGAAATTATGTAAGCTTTAATTTCGTATATATTAATTATGTCCGTAAGATACATAGTTTTCGAGTTATATGCGAGAAACCAAAAAATGGTACCTTTGAACCACCCCCACCACCTTAGCACAGGGGGTAGGGGTGGGGACTTTTGATATGTTTACCTCCTTACTACCCTAGACAGAACTGCGGGGTCAAAAATTGTCTTCCAAACATTTCCTTCTAAAAACTTTATTTGACTGGACTATAATGGTATTGAAGCATAGAAAAATTATGGGAATCGAATAGAATATAATAACCTCCACACAGAACGTGTATAACTGCACTATCAAACAAATAGTCAATACTTGGTGAGTCATAGCAGGACAAGAACTGCGAAATTGCAAATCTATTTTCAGCAAATTTACGTGACGAATGATCAATACTACTGTATCTGCGTTTCAATGACAAGGTTATCTGACCGACAATAAAAATTTTTGTATCTGGAGTAAGCCACTGCTTTATGACAATCAATAAAACCGAGAAAGTGGATTGATAACAATTTAATGAGTGAGAAACCAATAATTCATTGTGACAGATTCAACACTTGAGCAAAAACTTGAATTATATCTTCTTTTGTAATATATTAATCATCATATTTTTCCCATATTTTCCCAGCTATTTTATTTTATTTATACTTGATAATTTTTTATCATTATTTCTACTTATGCTTATCATTTATTTTTTGTAATTTCTTTATTTTTGTTTTATTTTTAAAGCCTCACGCTGATCATCTCGGGGCTCATTTGATATCACTTGTATTGTGTTATTGAAAATGTAAAGTGTGAGTTTTGTTTTATTCAGTAAAATTCAATTCAATTCAATTTCAATTTTATGCACGTGGAAAAATTAAATGAATCCTTCTTATTGTAACAGAATTGTATATTTACTATACATAAAAAAGGAATCTGCTTATACATGTACAGGTTTCGAAATATATGTTTGACGCATCATCACGTCTAAACTACTGAACTGATTAACTTAAAATTTTGCATAAAGATTCGTTATTTACCGAGGATGGTATGGTTATAGCACTTATTAGCACGAGCGACTCATGAATTCTAGGTTCGAGACGGATCAAATTCTTCTTTTTCTGCTGAGAATTTTCAACTCTGATGCAGATTATCCACATAATCTTGACAGAATGATAAATAATTATTATATTTTTTATGTTTCCTGAACATAAGGACTTTGCATTTTCTCCAATCCAAAACTTGGGTTACCTACTAGTACAATAATAATAAGATATTATTGTATTATTTGTAAATGAAGTGTGAGAATGAATGTTCACTGAGCTCAATAGGAACAAAAAGTAAGTAAACTGGCGTTGTGTTCAGGCAACTACTAGTATCTGTAATCAATCATACAATCTGGAAGAAGGAATCCTGTTATAACAGATCAATACGATAAATTCCGATAGCGGTCAGTTATCTATCTAGTTTTCCAAGACATGTTCTCGGAAATAGGTATATGTTATTCAGGTCATATACAAGTACAGTTTGGAATTTTATCGTAATAAAGTCTTTACCCAAGTCGTGAACATTTTATAGAGAACCTACCTATTCTGTAAAATAATTTTCCGATCTAGCTAAGTACTGTATATGCAATAACCAATAATAGAAACTTAAAAAGTTGACAATAATAGAAACATATATACAAGAGGTCATAATAACTAGCAGGTATTGATGAATTGTAATAAATCATTCAGTAAATTGAATAATATAAAATTGTTATTCTATTATGATCACCCTAGCAGGTATTGTATATCATCTACGATATTGATGAATTGTAATATAAAACTGTTATTCTATTATGGTTATTAATATGGAGGAAATAATACTTATTTCAAGACAATCTTAAAATATCTGGTTTGAATAGCTATTATGTGCCTGTTTTAGTAAAGACAATACTAAATTTCAGTCCCAATTTCTAATGGTTTAGCAACTACTAATAAGTTACTAGAATACAAATTGCACCACTCACAACAAGACTAGCATCTTATTGCTAACCAAATTCAATACTATTATATTGGAACTGAATCGTCCCAAAAAATGGAGTAATCTATGACGTAATCCGATAGATTACTGAAAAATTGTATTGGACAATTTTATTACTGGTGATTAGTAGAAAATATTATTTTGCATAGCTATTAAAACTTTGTGTGAACAGCAAAAGAAACATTTAAATGAAAAATGGTTGAAATTTAAATCATTCTAATCAATTTATTATACAGTTCATAATACTGCAATGAAATACAGATGGGATATTTACAACTTGTACTCTGAACCTTTGGATTTTGAATCCGTCCCTTCAAAAACATAAACATGATAAACATACAACTTGTAAAAAAACCTATTTGTAAGTTTATTCCAAAGAACTCGAAGATTTAGCACTCAGTCCATCAAATAATGACAGATCGAAAACATTAATCTCAATAAAATCTCAAAAGTACCGTAACGATACACATTCTATCATTTACGTGTGTCTCATTTGACACTCTACCGTTTTTTCCTTTCCACGATTTCAAACTGTCAAAATATTGTACATCATCGATCATTTGGCTTTTTTCCATTGAACGGTGAATACTATGCCATAACAAATCACTTCTTATGCGTGAAAACGGTTGGTACAAGGAAATATTGAGTAAGGAAAGAGCGAGGAATCGATAAAAATATCTTTTCGGTGCTGTCTTTTACAGTGAAGGGAAACCCCACAAGTTCATCCGGTCGGTCAAGTGAGTCTGTCTTGTTGCGGTTGACAATATTTTTTACAGCATGCACTATTTCAGAATTGGGTCACAAGCACAGCGGGAGGTATCAACCAATCTACAAAAAAGTTTTATTGATGCTTTTCTCAACGTATTAACGCACCAATGCTTTTTTCTCACCAATGTGGGTTGCATTGATAATATTGACTTGAAATAATATTTGCTACTGAATTAGATATAAAAATTATAATTATAATAATAAAGTTTACGACAAGTATTAAGCTACATCAACTCATATCAATATCAGTGTAGGTGTCCGATACAGTGAATATGCGCTACTGAATTTGAAATCAACAAAAACCCATCTTATTGACGTTTCCCCCACGATAAGCTGGATTAATATCTATCCAGTATATGTGTCAGGTACCGTTGAAATATAATTGCCAGTTCTAATGGAACTATTCACACTCATCCCAACCTAGCGCATTGAAATAATCTCATGGCAATGATATTTTCACTTTGAAGGACAAGTTCTGTGTCGATGATATGTGGGAATCCACCCAAGTACATTGAATTCAAGTCGGAAAAATATATAGAGCAAATAGTGATGCTGGAGTCTCTACACTTGGCGAAGAACCAAATGTGGAAACATTTAAATTGTACATGGAATGGAATAAATCGTTATCGTTCTAATATGTCGCTTGTTTAATTGTTCAATTTTGCTCGCTCACATCTTGCTAGCAGCAACAGTTCTAGAGACAAAAGCAAGATGTTGGGCATTCACTTTACAATTACATGAATTGGTATTAATTCGCTCGGTTATGATCAGCCAATATCCTGCCAAGAACCACGTATTCAAATCGAATCAATGCTTCCTCTCTCTCCCATGAAGTTAGAGAATAAATCGATAATCTATTTCACTCTAGATTCGACATGCCACTCTACATTATCCTCCATCGTTCCAGACTATCTGAATTTCTTTTTCATTTTTAGAGTTGATAATTCGTTCCAAAGGACGTCTGTCTTGGACTTGCCCCCTTCAGGTGGCAGTGAGAGACGCTGCCAGCAGAAAAAATGTCATCAAACAGTGTTCACACTTTTTCATTGCCAACTCTCAACTACATCCATACCATATACGTTTTAGAATGTAGTTGAGAACTCACTCACTCAGTCCCTCTTTCTCACACACACATGGTTCGTTGACCTCGCAGGACACCAGAGGACGCCAAGGATAGCACTTCAGCTCCTGCTACTCAACACTTCTTTAGCTGCACAAGAAATAGTCTTCATGGGACTGAACTGCACAGATAATTAGACAGCAGTGAGCATACAGCAGCATTAAATTGTGAATTCAGGGGGAGATATGGGAAACCTATGTTGTAAGGAGTTATATTTTTAATAATTAAGTAGTGAGAATCAAGAAATTGATGATGTTTCCCATGTCGAAGCACTTTATAATAATTTACTTTGAAACTGTCTTAACTTCAACGGAGTTTTAGAATCAAGAATGGAATACTGCAGATTATAACAATATTGTTGTACAACAGAACATGAGGGACAATATAATATAAAGAAAATGTTAATTATCGGTTGATTCAACAATTACTGGAAATATTTCCATCGAAACGTGTAGGGAAAGAGAAAGAGAGAGAGAGAGAGAGAGAGAGAGAGAGAGAGAGAGAGAGAGAGAGAGAGAGAGAATTTTGACTGTTTTTTTCTTTCCCCTTCAAACAGATTGTGCATGATCTGATAAATAAATATGACGAATGTTTATTGAATGACCCCCTGTACACTGTACAGTTACAGTGAATAACTTTGTAAGGGGAGTATTATAGACGACAGAACACACATGAGCCAGCTTTCGACACATTAAACTGAAACTATGAATTATGAAAGAATCTTCAATAAAATTATAACTGCCAGACTAGCATAGGTTCCAAAAACTTGCCAGTTCCGTAGAATTCTCGGAATATAATTTAAATCCAAGTAAGTAAACCCTGAAGCTCAAAAATTTATTAAATGTACTGTTGCCCAGTCACGATTGAAATGCTCCCCTAATCCTCTTTCATGTGAATTGTAAGTTAGTAAAACAAAAATATCAATGGTAATATTAGCGTATTGTTTTTTCATTGTCCCTGAATATTCTAGTGCAGGTGATGAAACATTTTCAGTTTGAATTGGATTTCGAAACTTGGATAAACTTGTGTTTTATTTATTGATTCAATTCATTCTTTCAAAATTTATTGAAAAGTTAGATTTTTCAAAATCATTTTTGAGAATACAATTGATTGAAATATTTGTTGAGCTCCAGTAAGCATCGATAGCTAGTGAAAATAACGTGGCAAGTGGCATGAAATCTTTGCAGAAGATAAACTATCAGCTGGAGAACTGGCGCAGTTTTATAAAACTTGTAACAGTACTTGGGGCGAGCAGAGATATGAAGGTAGACCACTTCTGCATCTGACCTCTCATTTCTTTGTCCACTGATGCAGCAACCAGCAGGAATGCACTTCTGCCACGTCCACTAACTTCACTTCCAGACAGTCTTTGTTTACGACTAGATCTTTGTTCTTTGTCAGTCCGATTGTAGCCCAAGATATATTGTACATAAAAGTGGAGTAATTTAGGAAAAGTATGTCTTTGTAGTGTGGAAGTTTGTATAATTTCAGAGTGTAATACAGTTACTAAAGTATTATTAAGTAGTTAATAATTATAGTAGGAGTGATCAATTCCGGAATAACCATTTTTAGACTCCATACTGAAAATATAATTTTCAAAGTAAAAAAAAACAAACAAAAAATGATTAATGAAGCAACGTGGAACATCAGAAGTACAACAGCATTCACAATAGACCTAAAAACGACATGAATAGAAGGCTATGAAGACTAATAAGAATAACTAATGTTAAAATTTTGTTTTTCTGTTTTGATTTCATTAAGAAATTGCGAACCAATTACGACAAACCACAATTAACTGATGAGCGTTAGAGTTCATCTATCAAACTGTCGAAAAACTACCACAACGACAAATTTCTCTTATCATTTTGATGGCAATCTATTAAATCGACTAAGATGAAACGCTGTAATTAGAGTCAGAAGAATTCAGAGCTACAATGATTAAGGAGAATATAGTGCCGCCAACAAGGAACTGTAGTTCATTTTCAAGGATAGAAAAAGTTGATTAGAATATTGAAGTGTAAAAATATTCCTAAGTACTTATTAGAATCCATCATTTCACACCATTTTAGGAGGAATGATTTGAAAAACTATTCCTAATTCCTAAGTAATTATTAAAAACCATCATTTCACACAATTTTAGGAGGAAGGATTTGCACATTTAATTTTCTATTTGAATAAATGAGCACATTACAACGTGAGATGCCACTTTCTCAACTAAATTCCCATACTTTTTGATATATGTCATATTACACGACAAATTAGAATTGTGCCTTGTGTCTGGTTTAAGGGCATTATCTATCAATGACGAAGATATGAATCAAACAAAACTTTTAAATGGGTTACAAACCACCATTGCACCATGCATTTTATCCTATATACTTTGAGTTGAATTTAAACAGAGCACATTAAAGAATGTGTGGAACAATGAATCAGCGATGATAAATCTTTTATCTAAATGTATTTTAATTGCAACAAGGTTATATAATATTGGACTATCATCAACATGCGTTGTGAGAATTAAAACTAGAATGGTGTTGGTGACATCATTATCTCAATTACTACAATGGAGTTTGACTAACTCTAAGGTCACAAATTTGATCTTTGAGTTCACTTCGACTGACCTTTTGAACTGTCCATTGAAAGAATAAACTGAATCAATAAATAAAAACAAGTTTATTTTTTATCCAACTTTTCGAAATCTAATTTAAACTAAAATTGTTTCATCATCGGCACTAGAATAGGACAATAAAAAAGCAATAATATTACAATTATTGATTTTTCCGACTGATAAATTCATGCCTTTTCAAATATTGTTATCCATTCTCTTTTTTTACAACTTCCCTTCAGTTAATTCACATGTTCTACTTCTGTTGACATTTCCTACTCATTCAAATATATTTTTTGTTATATTGAGAGCAGGGGCGAGGCGTGACTTTTGGGCTCAGTCATCTCCAGGAACAATTCAGTTGAAAGTTTGAATGAACAGTTTCGTTATTCTCAGGAAACATTTTGTATGGATTAATCCATTTCATGAGGAAAATCTAGAAAACTATTTCTCCATGAAGGCAAGACTCATTATTCACCCTTAGCAAAAGGGAATGTTATTGTTTGTCTCTTAAACTAACTTAGAAGAATGAAAAGTCTTACCTTTTATGCTTAACTTATGCACATCGACATGTAGACTTCCACTAAACTTTTTCGGTGTTAAAGCGTTTGCATCTAACAAAATTGTTTAAACTTATTTGATAAATTATCAATGATATTTTATTCACTCCTGTTTCGTAACATTAGTTGTTTTCATTATTAATCCTTTACCTTTCGACCTTACTTACTCACCCCTATATTACTTACACCCATTTTTCCAATAACTTTCAATTCATGTTTTGTTGATGAGTTTTACCAAGTTCGTCCTAGAGCACATTATCGTATGTGGTAGAACAACTTCAAGCTATTCACAATGGCTTGTTTGAAATTTGACAATCAGATCATAGACTACAACAGAACTGCCAATTCCCCCATTTTTTGAATAGTTTATTAATGTTTGAACTGACCTTATGCTGTTTGGGGTGTTTGCGGAGGTTGGACTTGCCGTTGATGAGTACGTTGTCGTTCTCGAAGCATATGTCGCAGGGGGAGGGCGGGCCACGCAATGCCACCCCCCAATCATCGTCGGCGTCGGCGTCTGTTGACGACTCCTGAAGACTGGCTGCTGCGTCGTCTAGCACTATTATGCCGCTTTCGCCAGGCTGCAACACACAATTGCAACACACAACATGAAGCACGTGATCAAGTTGATGAAATTATGTAAAAGGTGCTACAAATATAGATTTATAATCACTTCAAACTGTCGACTTTTTCTTCCACCTACATTCACAAATTACATATTTATTCAAATTTTCTGTTTTTCCTCCTATCGGGGTAAATTCACTCGCGAGAAAAAGTACTTTTGTTCCTTGATGGACATATGACTTTTTTCCTCGACCTACAATCACAATAACGTATTATTATAATGTTTAATTTCTATATATTCACATTATTCAGTGCTTGAGATATCAAGTAGCCTATTCTGCTCTGTAGGGTGAAGCATATTTCGTTTATTCAAGTTTGCTTTCTTGTCTTACAGAGATTTCGACAAATTTTCATGAAAACATGAAATACATAGGCCTAGTAGATAAGGAATTTGATTAGTTAAAGAAAATTCTCAAACATGGAATACATAGAGGCCTAGTAGATGAGGAATTTGATTGGTTAAAGAAACTTCTCAAAATTAAAGGTTTTTTTTTGTGCGAAATGACTGGATTAAGAACCAGTAAATGATAGATGAAGATCAGAGCTGTTAACACGCAATAAAATTAATATTAACGATTAGATGTTCAGTTGGAAGACTAAAGAAGTTGAATTCAACCAGCGATGTGTTTTACCTCATGGAGGAGGGTTTATTATCAACTTTTATAATATTCAATTTCGATACATCGACAAATCATATTTTTTTACCAATTTCCTCTTTTGTATTCAATTGAAATAATAAAAATTCGAAACATGATCTCAGAATGATCCCTTCTTTCTATATGTATGAATGGAAGAGCCCAACTGTATTAAGAGTCATGAAAATTGGAAAAAAGGTAATGTCTCCATCTAAATGACGATAATCTACTGAAAATATAAGTTTCAAAGAACAACAAAACGTTGAACTTTCTAACCAATTCAGAGAAAAAAATTTACAACTAGTTCAAGACAGTAAACTCTTTGAATAAATACTTAATTTAGAACAAACTCTTCTGAAATGTATGGTTTTACTCACAATTCGTATTACTTATAAGTAAAAAATAAAAAAACTGGAGTGAAGTTATTCTGAAATAAGCTGTTTGACTAGGTGAAACTTGTGCGAGAGAAAACGGACCATTTCACAGCTCGAATCAGCCAAGCTTTCGTTGCTTGCTTCGAAGGACATCATTCAACGCTTATTGAATCACTAAAATGCACGTCTGTCGTTTTCATGTACATTTTAAATATTTTTTTAGTGATTCAATCGAATTTCTGTAGTATCGTAGTATTTTGGCGTGGAAAAATACCGCATTTATCATCTAAAACCGTAGTACCCATCTATCATGTAAAAATACAGCAATCATCATGCGATTTTGTTTTTTGCATTTAGTACAGATGTACAGCACATGAAGATGCAGCAGCAGTATACAGTATAAAATCCAACTAATTATTGTTCTTAAAAACAGAGTGGCTATCATTCATAATATTGAGAATTGACAAGCAAACAAGATAGATTTTTTTTAAAGAAAATAATATGACTGCCAATAATAGATAGAAATATAGACTTGACAATAATATAAATAGAGTTATTCAAGAGACATAAGAAGCAGAAAGATAGTAGATAAATAATGTTTCAACTTTAGTATTGAAAGCATTGAGTACTGAAAAGTTATCAATTCTTTTGACATTAAAGTTCTAAGGACTTCAAACCTGCTACCTATATATTAAATGCAAATCAAAATAAATTTGTATATCACGAAATAACCTATAACTACACTATAACATTGTGAAATATTCCATTTTTGTGGCTTTGAGATAGCCTATTGCTTAGTTGGGGATATGTTGTAATGAATGGCATACGATACAGACTATGATTATCAAATTTTAGTAACGACTTGTTTTGATGATATAAAATATTATGCTTTATTCGATTCCAAATAACAATTTTCAGTGTTTTATTAATTTAATATTTAATGATAAACGATAGTGCAATTTAGAATTTTGCAACGTGAGTTGAAAAAGTTAATAGCTAATAAAATTATAATATGGCGACCGGGAAATTCAGTTTTCATCGAAAACTTTGTGTGTGTGTGTGTGATTTTTGTTTGTGTGTGAGTGATCTTTGTGACGCAACACTCCCCTCCAGCGTCCTGACAGTGTTCCAGATGCTATTTTTTTATTAACTACTTTATTAGTTATTTTATTTTATTAGTTATTTTTCGTAATTTTTTGTCTTTTGCAGCTTTAATATAATAAGATTCAATCCTAATGGCACGGTTTAAGTAATAATAATTTTGAATTATTGAACCTAAAAGATGACAAAAGTATGAAGAGTTTCCCAAAGTCTAATTCTCTACTATTCGTCCAATACTGAAAATAGCAGTAGCAAGTGTTTAGTTGACGTAAAATATTGCAAAATTATTCAGAACAAAAAGTTATGCCAAATAATGACTTGAGCTACAATGCAAATAATGCAAGCTTAAGGTATCATACAGATACATTACTCTGTTTAAGATATTGAAAATGTACTAATTCTAATCTAATGGAATGACAAGAGAGATTGAAAATAATAGAGCATTAATAATAGATTAATAATAGAGCATTAGAATAATATGTAACAACTCTGCCCTAGAAAGTTTTGTGAACCATTAAAATTTTATTTAGTCGAAATACTTCTAGTCTTGAATTTCAATTTGGTTGTACATCACCATACATCACCAGTTAAACACTAACCATGTATTTCCTACAACACTTTCTCGTTCACGCAGTAATAATGGATTATGGACCATAAAGAGAAAAATATATGACCAGAAGAAAAACCGAGATGTATAGTGGACCTTTTTCGTATAAATCCGGCCACGACAGCAATTGAGAGGACAGCAATCTAGTCATGTAGGAAGAAGGCAGAAGAGTAAGTAAAGTATAGTTGTTCAGTTGTAATTATGCCATTAGGTAAATTGGATTCTGTGTCCCAGTTACGGTTAATCCGATTGCAGGCTTTTGCCCTGGTCTGGTCATTGCCAGTTGTGTTTCGGAACACTTTAAAACGCCAGACACGGATAATAATTCTGCTACAAATCGTCGAAAACGCGCCGTTCAATTAAATTGCCTTTCGTTTAAGCTAAACCCAGACTATGTTTTCAAAGATCTGATAATTGAAGCTTTGTAGGTGGTGCTCTTCTACAGGATAAATAATGAATACAAAAATGTACAACTAAATGACAATCGTAATTTAATGTTTATCGCGTCTACTATAAGGATTATTACAAATAAATTGTCTTGAGCGATGAGCGTCCATCAAACAAATCAACATCGGTACGTTCCAGCAGTACCTGGTCCTAGACTAAACTAGAATAAACTATGTATGATGATTACAACTTTGAACGTGCTCCATCATCGGATATACATCACATAAATACAATGTTTATTATATCATCTCTATTATTATTATAAAATATTACCTACATAGACTATTATAACGATGTATGATGATTACAGCTTTGAACGTGCTCCATCATCGGATATACATATTTATGTACATCACATAAATACTACAAGTAATTGACAATAATAATGTTTATGATTAATAATTTGTTTAATATATTATTATTATTATATTACCTATATAGACATAGAGCATCCATTAACCAAATTAACATATACATAAAAGCTAGATACAGACTACAATAAAATAAGAATCTAATATAATTAAGAATATCTGAGAACGAAAATAATTTATTGATTATTGAAGCTCTGATGGTGCTCTTTTGTCATAATAGTAATATTACAGTCCTGGTGCTCTTTCGACATAATAGTAGCCTAATGATACAGTCCTGAACAATCTGATCGATTTGAAGAATGTAAATGATTTTAGCTGAGAATAATGCCTACTTGTCTTAGTCTAGTACATTAGTAATGGGAAGGATGATAATGAGAAAAAGATAAATAAAATCAAATTGGTTTTTATTATACATGATTTCAGGGTACAAATATTCATATCATACAACAACGTTACATCTTCTGCAACCAAACAATCATAAATAAAACTTACAGTTGAACTTAAATAATTAATCATTATAACTTAATCTGACTGCTATATATCGTAGCTACAAAAAATACAACATTATGTTTTAAAGAACTTCATGAAAACACTACACAAAGGCAAAGCCTGTGTGTGGAAGAGGGTCTTGGTGATGATTGGCTAACCTCGGACTGTCCCCATACTTGCATCTATCACATTCTTGGGTAAACCAGGTATTAATATCAGAAAACATTTGAAGTTTCAAGGATTTTAAGTATAAAAGATGTAGACATTTAGAGTTAAATTTGGACCATCATTACACATTTGCTTTATCTATACAATGAATGAATTATCACTTCTATATTTGTCCTCCCAATCTCCTTTAACCAGTGATTAACATTTTTTTAATAAATATATTTGGATTTACCTTCGGTATTACGTAGATTTTCAGGCAGATTTCTATACAAAGTGTGTGCTATAGAATAAGTATTTGTAGTGGAATGAGTTTTGACTAGCCTTGGAACTTGGATTCCTATTGCTTCTGACGAACGAGTTCGATAGCTGTGCTCAATTTTCTTGAACATATCTTTATGATTTTTGTACATGTATAACAATATATTTCTTACATAAATTTGCCTTATACTTAAAACATTGAATTCTTAAAAAATTCCATTAGTACGAGTGCGTATACGTTTTCTTAATGCTGTTTTAATAATAGATTTCTGTGTAACTTCCAAGGGTTGTAGTAATGTTTTATAGGCACCCCCATATAGTCCTCCAGTCACTATATACATTGGTGCATGCAATTCATATTGTAATTATAATTTTTTGATATATTATTCGGGTACATAAGTGAATTTCAGAACCAATTTCTTCATGCAAAAATTCCTTGTGCTAGATACAGGGTGGCCCAAAAACCTCGTATTTTCGGCTCATTTTCCAGCTTTCAGCTATTTCTGCCAAATCTCGTAATCGGACAGAAAAATTTGCACTCGCTTTTTTTAGATTATAAAATCCTGAATAAAATGAGATCATTCGGAACTCTCTATCTTCAATGAGTACTGAGTTATGATTTTTCAAAAATGAGTGAAATTTGAAGAAAAAATAAATTTTTTTGAATTTTAGTTTTTGATCAACAATATCATCCGATTGTTACCATTTAGATGTATAATTCGAAATCCCTCTGGGCGTATTTTTGTGCTCTACAATCTGAGATCAGGTAGAGCGCTCTATCTCATATAGATTTCCAGGTACACCTGACAACAATGCTCCTTGTATTGTGAAAAACACCTAATTTTCAGCTTCAACCATCATCACCAACTACATTGTACTCACATTGATATTTCGCACAATGACATAAGTTCATGAGATTATGTTCTATGAGAATCACCCGTTAGATGCACTTCATTTCAGTATTTCCTAGTGGAGAGGCGCGCTTAAGGACACCTCAAGGATCAAAATTTCAAACACTTAAATCATGCATCATAAGTCAAATTCGGTTAAAAATTGAAAAATTTATTTTGAGTGTACTTAAGCCCATAATTCAATACACAAAAAATGGCCAATTTCTATATTCAAAGCTGCATGTCTTGTGAAATACTTCTGATAAAATTCCCAAATCTAGTGAGGATGTGATAATTGTCCCCCTCTATCCACTCCAATAAATAATACTTTCGATTCCAATACAATTCGAATGTTACAGAAGATTCTAAGAATGGCGATTTCAGTTTTTACATTTTTCTCGTGATTTTACTGTTGATCAAGAGTTTCTAAAACGAGTCTGATACATCAAAGAAGCTCACGATTGATTCCAAATTGAAGATAAATTCATCCTCTACGAGCTCAGTTGCCTAAAATCCATCTTGAATCACTTTTCTCTATCATAGAACTGCCAAAACCGTTAATAAGAGAAAAATATCTACAATTCCGGATTTTTCTCAGCAATCAAATCTCACTTTACGAACATATTTTTTTATTAATCATTTACAGCAGATGAAAGAGAAAATTCTATTGTACATTTCAAGATCAAGTAATGATTTTTTTAATAAGGGGTTACCGAGATACATAGCTTTGAATATAGAAATTGGAATTTTTTTGTGTATTGGAATATGGGCTTAAGCATACTCAACAATAAATTTTCTATTTTTCAACCGAATTTGACTTATGATGCATGATTTTGGACCGCCTTGACGAGCCAAGAAGAATGAAGTGTGATACGATAAAATCTGAGCATTGTGTCAAATTTATAAGTGTTTGAAATTTTGATCCTTGAGGTGTCCTTAAGCGCGCCTCTCAATGTGAGGACAATGTAGTTGGTGATGATGGTTAAAGCTGAAAATTAGGTGTTTTTCACAATACAAGGAGCATTGTTGTCAGGTGTACCTGGAAATCTATATGAGATAGAGCGCTCTACCTGATCTCAGATTGTAGAGCACAAAAATACGCCCAGAGGGATTTCGAATTATACATCTAAATGGTAACAATCGGATGATATTGTTGATCAAAAACTAAAATTCAAAAAAATTGATTTTTTCTTCAAATTTCACTCATTTTTGAAAAATCATAACTCAGTACTCATTGAAGATAGAGAGTTCCGAATGATCTCATTTTATTCAGAATTTTATAATCTAAAAAAAGCGAATGCAAATTTTTCTGTCCGATTACGAGATTTGGCAGAAATAGCTGAAGACTAGAAAATGAGCCGAAAATACGAGGTTTTTGGGCCACCCTGTAGGCTATCTAGCACAAGGAAATTTTGCATGAAGAAATTGGTTCTGAACTTCACTTATGTAGCCGAATAATATATTAAAAAATCAGAACTACAATATAAATTGCAAACACAACCCCTCTTTTATGTCTATATTGACTGTATTAATAAGCTAAAATTCCCACTTCGATAAGTGACTGGACATAAGAGAAATAAATATTTCGTAGCTCTTTTAGTGATAGAATTTTGTTTAATTGGTGAAAAATGTAAATAGCTTTGCGAATTTTACTTTTCAAGATTGCAATATGAGACGACCAATTCAATATCTATCATTACTCCTAAATTAATATTTATAAGCTACTACACTTTTAATCGATTCACAGTTACATTGTATATTGGTAGGTTCAGTACAAGAATGTAGAGTGATGTTATTAATTCTGTCTTCTTGCCTTCTTCTGGAAAAAAATTCTATGAATTCAGATTTCTTGATATTTAAAGTCAATATGTTATTGTCAAACCATTTCTTCAAGAGATGAAGATCTGACGTTGTGTTTTGGTACAGTTCTTGTTTATTTTTACCAGTTACATGTATTGCTGTGTCGTCAGCGAATAAAAATAGATTTCTCTTGATTGGAACTTTCGACAAATTATTAACATAGATTAAAAACAGTAAGGGACCCAAAGTACTTCCTTGAACCACACCATACCGTACTCTATTACATTTGGTTTACTATCTACTCCTAATATTTGAACAATTTGTTTTCTATCAGAAAGATAACTTTTGAACCATTGATATGAAATATCACGAATTCCAATAAAATCAAGTTTTTTCAGCAGTTTTTGTTGATCAACGGTATAGAAGGCCTTTGCCAAATCGAGAAATATTACTAAACTTTTCAGATTAACACTTGAAGCCTGAACTCCCTAGAACTTGATACAAATATGCATGAACTAAAACCCCCACAAATACCTTGTAGGTTACTTGTTACGGAATCAATAAATAATTACTTTTCTAGAAACGGTTGATACAAGAGTGAAAATAGGTGGGATGTTTCCGGACATGTAAATAGTAAGCTGAGGTCATGATAAACGTTATAACAGTAACTTGTGTAATAATTTTACAATAAAGTGTAGGTATTCTGTCAAACTGCCATTAGATTGTCGATGTGATCTGTATTAGATTTATTTGAACAGGAGCAGACCAACTTAGAATGTATAAATGAGCCAAAGAACTATTGCTCAGATTGATGGGTGGATATGCACACGCAGTGCTGTATTAATAGCAATCCAGTTTTTCACAATGAGATACTGATTTACATTTATGGATATCAGTGCTAGCCTACTAACTTTTCTTTTTCCTTTTTCTTGTCTCCATCTTCTGCTACTTCTACTTCCTCCTCTACTTTTTTACTCCTTCCTCGTTTTTATTGTCTTTACAACCTTGAATAAAGTAATTCAATCAATCAATCAACATTATATTCTTATGTTTTTCTAATTTTTATTTATTTATAATGATTCAATTTTAATTCTAATTATACTTTACTACTTACTATTTATAGACTCATTTCTTCATTCTCTTCTTTTATTTTTTTTAAACGATGTTCATTTTTCTTTCAAATTAATTTTCTTTTCCTCTCTGCATCACTTCTTACTTGTTTCTTCAAAACTAAATTAACCTTCTACTTCAACATCTACCTTTACTTCTTCTCCATCTACTTGTACTACTTTTACATAGGCCAATACTTCCTCGACGTTATTCTTTTTATACAAAATCATATTTTAATGATTGTCCGACTTCTATGTATTGTCTTCCTTCTATATACTTGTTCTCTATAATCTCTTACATTTCCTTCAAATAAGTTTTGCTTCTTATATCTAGTTTACTGCTTCTCTTCCCTCACCACAAGTTCTACTGTAACGCAACATTATAATGTTTTTCTTCAATCTCATTCACATTCTTTTTCAGCTACTAAGTCTTCATTGTCATAGGTTCTTGATCATTCTTCATTTTCTTCAATTTACAATTTCCTTCTCTACTATTTTCTCTTTCATCGGGATATTTCTAGATCTCTTCTTCCTCTATTAGGACTCCTATTTGTTCGCCATTCACTCGTTTCTCACCTCTTCTTTGCCCGTCACACACTTCAACCACTCCAGCATTACACTTCCGTCTATTACCGTTGTTTCAGCAATTAGCGGTCAACGCACGCAGCGCGAGATTGAAACGGTCTCCGATTGGAGAAGGAAGAGAGGAGAGGAGGACGGGATAAGGAATTGGCCAGGATAAAAATTGGAAGCGGCTTTCCTACATTCGACATTCTATGCTAATTAGGTGTGCATATGGCGCCTGCCCACTATTATAAATAATTAACTACTATCGCATTAAGAAGCGACACGCACCCAAGGATTTCAACTTGCTACTTGTACAAACTCATGTCGCTTCTTGCCGACCGCACTATAACAGTAGTGAGTGTGAATGAACTTGAAGTGGCTCCCACATAGAGATAGTATGCTAATAAACTTGATTCAGTCAATCCAAATGTTTACAACAACTGACTATCACTTGAGAAAAAGTACAATTAATCAACGAAATATACAGTAGGGTACGAATAGGAATATTCTTTTGCTATTTATAGACCTCGCAAAAGCGTTCGACACAGTTGACCGGGATATCCTCATGAATAAACTGTATTATATTGGTGTAAGGGACATGTCATTAAACTGGTTCAGGAGCTATCTCTCGGACCGTCACCAGATTGTTACTATTCTCAATGAAAATAGTATAAGTAGAGAGTTGAATTATGGCGTTCTGCAGGGAAGCACCCTAGGACCAATTTTATTTTTAATTTTTATTAATAACTTGGGAAAGCTTAATCTACAGAACGGTGATTGCTTCTTATATGCTGATGACACAGCTTTACTTTTTGATGGTCACTCTTGGAATGAGGTATACAAACATGCAGAGTGTGGACTGAATGAAGTGAAAAGATGGTTCGATCAGAATCGTCTAACTGTCGATGTGAGTAAAACTAAGTACATGCCAATTTGTCTCAGAGAAGATGCCGAACCTGTGGATATGGAGTTAAGATTGCACTCATGTGGAGCGTTGGATGAATGTATGGTATGTGACACAGTTGAAGTTGTCTCAGAATATAAGTATCTAGGAGTATTATTCGATAAACGTTTGAAATGGAGCTCCCATATCATTTTCACTAGGAATAAATTAAGGAAATTATTATACATTTTCAATTTTTCAAGTAAAATCATGAATATTGAAATGCTTAAGCAAGTATATTATGCATATGCCCAATCTATCTTACAGTATGGTATCTTAGCTTGGGGAGGCGCTACATAGACTGTCTTGAATCCCTTGGAAGTGACTCAAAAATATATTATTAAAACGGCGTTACAGAAAAATAGTAGGTACCCTACTGAAACCCTATTTAACGAGTTCAACGTATTTAATATTAACCAGCTGTATGTTCGATCCCTACTTATGCACATCTACAAGAATAAACCAGACATATTCGCTCAAGTGCAACATGGCTACACAACCAGGAGCTCGGTGAACGGTGGCATTGTTATTCCTAGAGTATCAAAATCAATAAACACAAAAAATTCCTTCTATAAAGCAAGTATACTTTACTCAAAACTCCCCCAACACATTAAAGACATTGAAACACGGTCCATATGCGTATACAAACGCCACATTAATAGATGGCTTTTGGAGGTTGGTAGGATAAGAATTTTAGATTTTCTTAAATCAAATTATACTTTTTGATAAGACTAGCCTTAATGCATTCTGAGTCGGTTGGTCATTGTTCTGATCCGTTTCTCTTGTTCATTCATGGCTTGACAGTGAGTTTTCTGCCCCTCATTCATTTTTCTCTCTCTTCTTCTTCTTCTCTTCTTCTTCTTCTTCTTCACTTCATACTTCATTTTTCCATCTCTCATTTCAATCTTTTCCATCTTTCACATATATTGTCATGTATTTCATTATGTTAACTTATTAAGAACTATTGTCATTATGAACTATACAGATTGCTACTCTTTCCTGCACACAGGCATTTTGCCCATGCATGGAAAAAAATGTGTATTATTTTTTATTTGAAAAGTATTTTGTTTGTAACATGAAATAAATAAATAAATACAGTGATTGTACAAATACGCATCGTGCGAGTCAACCACCCAAAAATGGAAGTATGGCTGTCTAGGTCAACATCTGCTCTGCTTGTATATGTTACAAAAATGTACAGTGATGTGTTGTGTTGAGGGGACACAATTTGCTTCCAGAATGAATAAAACAATTGAGAAACATAATAGGTTGTTCATAAAAAAAATATTTGAAAAATATTAGCATGGCTTTTGAATGTTATTGCTTCTTTTATTAAATATTCAAATAAAATAAAGTAAAGTGTTGCTTTTGTACTGCAAGGCCAACATCCAGGCTACAGACTTACAACACACCAACTGCACCTCCGAGGAAGTTGATTAAACATGCATGAAAACCGGCACGAAAACGTTATGGCCCAACAAAGCAATGTCCGATGTTCAATGCCGGACTGCACCTATTCCGTGAGATTCAGACAACATACATCAAAATGTTCGTTCTCTTCGAATCAAAATTCTGTATGCTCAAGGAAATAAACGTAACTGACGTTGCACAACAATGAAAAATGGAAATAAAATAAATGTGTTTTGGCGGAAAATGGGCCAAAGTAATTTACATCGGCTCGACACTCCAAATGGAAGAATTATCAGCTGGAAGCTAATCAGCCATGTAAACGACTCCACAAAGTAAAAGCTACTAAATAGTACGGTATGCAAGTAGGAATTGGATCGGCCACTATTTTCTAGGTCATTAAAGAAAGGAAACACATTGCCTTAGTGACAGATTTGAGTGGAGAAGAGTAAAAGTATAGTGGTACAGTTCTTCCAACTATGGCCAGACAAAAGCTAATATGTTTCTCTTGTTATTTAAATTCAAGATACAAACACAGACAAGAATCTGTGATAAAAGCTATGTTATTTTAAGAAAAAATGTCTTTTTAAAAATAGAAACATCTTAATGGAATTGGTCTACTTATTCACAATCATTTATGTTCCATCATCATGAAGGGTTAATTACGAAATTAGAAACCAATAGAATAATACAGTATAAAACACTTTTTTACTATCACACAATGATATCTAGTCTTATAATAATATCACCTGGTAGTATTGAATCACGGAAGAGAATGTCTAGAGCTCAATATCTTGACGAAATACAGGTGTATGAAAGAAATCAATGTTAACAAAGAAACCAACCATATTTGTTGACTAGATAGGCAAGAGAATTAATATTGAGAAGTGATACAGAAAACAAAGAAACAAGTGCAAGGTCGAGTCGAGAGCATATCGTGTAACAAGTGATAAACAAACCCGAGCAATGATCAGAGGTTGATTGAAAGTGTCTCATACAGAAACTATGAGTCTCATACAGAAACGAGGTTGTTGGGCCATCCTGTATCTAAGACTAGGAAATTCCGCAAACAATAATTAGTTGTGGACTGCTCTAATGTAACAAAGTAATATATAAAAAATCAGAACTTCATAGAGAAGGAGGCACTAAAATTAAATCTACAAAACAAGCTAGTATCCAACTTTTCTGGTACTGGTAGCTTATTATCTTAATGTTGTTGTAGGTTAAGTTATTTAGTGTTTGTTCAAATAGTCATTTTTTGATCTTCATACACCAAGAGTATGAGAGGTATGTTTTGAGCCTTTGGAGAATCATCTGCCTGAACCGTTTTTATCAGTAATTTTGACGATTTATGTCAATATTTATAAAGTTATTTCTTGAAGATAATTCATTCCTAGTCACACGACCAAAGACTAACTGAATAACTAACATATTTTTTCACCTCCAACAACAGAGTCTTTAATCTATGACCAAACTCAAAAGTTCAAGCACAAAACAAACAAATGAAACTACCATCTCTTAACGGCAATTTCTGACAGTATTCCGTTGTTTGTTTCCACACTACAATTTTTGATCCAATTCCATTTTTGGTCATTTTCCACAAAGCAATTGAACAGGTTGGTGTGATCTACATCTAAAACTTCCACTTTCACAGCAGTTAAATACAGTGGAACAGCGGAAAATGAGAGCCACATCCTCTAGCTTCGACATTCACTTCCTGCTTCTGATGCTGATGTCGATACTGCATGACCATTCTACTATCAAACCTAACTCTATACTATATCGTATTATACAGAGTATAATTTACGTTTACAGTATATATACGGTATAAAGAATTCCTGTACTAGAATTAACCCTACCATACCGCACGCCGCACCGAACTCCTTCGTGAAAACACTAATTATGAAACCGTAATTCACTGAAATCTATCTGTTCTACTCTTTCTTCTGAGCTATTCCACCTACAAAATACAGAAGTGCACAGTTTTAGTATTTTTCCCATCTAAGCCTAGAAAGGCCCAACCGAAGCTTGCTTTAGTAATAGAAAAGTCATTAAAACGACATTAAAGTTTTGTAAATTCCTGATAATACTGTACCCCTAAAAACACATTTACCGCGACATCTTTACGATTCACTTGAAAGATTTATGGTGATTGTTTGGACAATATACAGTAGCTGTGGCGGCTAAATTCAGAACGGTGAATGAAGTAATGGTTTAGAAATTCATTCTGAATGAATTGGTTATCATCAACCTTTGCTATTGTAGGCTAAACGTGAAATTCAAACATCATGAACGCAGATCAATTTGTTTTGAATTTAATCTAGTTTTTTGGAGTGTAATCTACATTAAAACTACCTATAGTAAGGAACTTAGATTGTGATTGAGAAATTTTAAACCGTTCAAGGAATATTTCAAATGTAATGTAAGCTTCTTTCAATGTTCCAAAGTGATTTACAAGTGGATTCGATAGGTATCAATTTAACAACAGACTATAATACTCAACTTTTAAAATTTTTTTACTGTTTCAACATTCAATAGAAGAATTATTTGGAATAGAATTCAGTGAGTAAATCTAGCAACATGCAAATCAACATAGTTCAGTAGTGTTCTATCAAAGAACTAAAGTATACTGTCAAAGAACCGAACCATTGAAACAATCAACATTTCAGCAAGCAGCTGTATTATTTTCAAATTTCAAGTTCGGATAAACAGCTAGAAGAATATTATAATATAATTCTCTCAATCTTGAATGAGCAAGAGCGCTTTTCTTCAATAAAACAAGAATTTATACGTCAAAAACCTGTTCAAAACTGGCTTGATATCAATTTTGATTCAGCTCAATTTACATGTCAATTTTTCTTGTTTTGTTGTAACAAATTATTAGATGAATTTGATACGTCACAATTATGATTGTATATTATTATCATGTTGATTCTACTGATATACTGGATCGGATATAGTGACTTATCGTTTGATATTTTAGCTGTAAGAAAATGTTAAAAAATTGGTTTGAAGTAGACATCAACTTAGATCTTTTGTTTATGAATCGATAAAAAATGAATATGAAGAAATGTGGTAAGGCTCTTATCGTAATATAGGGTGTTTCTCGAGAATTATTTTGGTTATTATTGGGATTATATAGCTTATAGGTAATATATTCCATCATTCTCACCGAAGTACACATTCGACATTCCAGCCTTATAATGTGCTACCTCACTAATGTCTAGACCACAAACACAAATCTGATAGTTCATAGACTACTGAATGATATTTTTTCAGTATGATTGATTGTTGAAATGTTCTTACTTTGAAACTGACTATAATTATTAAACTCTAGCAAAGTTGTAGATTATTCTCAACTTGCTTTTTGAAAGGAAGATCATCCACATGTGTAGTTTGTCCAAACCTCTACTAATTCTCATCAATTTTTATTCATGCTCGAAATAAATAAAAAATTATTCTCTTCAGAAGGTGGATAGATAGTCAATTTTATTTCGCCATCGATTATAACTAATATCAGATATTATTGTACTAGAATACAAATCAGAGCTTAATTAAAAAACAACATTTTCTTAATTTACAGATAGAAATTACTGATATATTGAAATTATTCAAATGCTAATGAACTAAAGAATTTGGATTTTCGTTTAATAATTATTATTTTCTAAATTTACAGAATGTTAGAACACCAAAATTTTGTTTTTGTTCTATTATTCATTGTAAATGCTTGAAGAGTAGTAAATTCTTGATACTGTGGGCAGTATTATTCTAAATGGAAATAATGCAAGGTGAGTTATATTATGATTTTCGGTGTGGTAAATTTTCTGATTTAGTTGTTCTAATAATCAGTATAGATATAGTCGAAAGATACGCAATGAAAGTGGGTACTACGAAATCCATGACTAATGTTAAGAGTAAAATCCATTATTGGACTCCGTAAATGAAAGGTAGTCAATCAAACAGAAAGTTGAGAAATTACATCGATTAAGAAATAAATAAGCGGACATGGAGGAAACAGGCTTGGCGATGAAAAAAGAAAGTGTTACAATAATAAAAAAGTGACAAATGAAAGTGGAATAAATAAAGACAACAAAGTGGTTGGATGACTGGTTACAAAAAAGGATATAGCTGTCCAACTCTATCCTCTAGGCTCCATACATCACCTAATACAAAAAAGCTAAGACAAATGCAGCATAATGCTTATAATATATTTTTTTATGAGGAAACATGTGAGAAATAGAAAATGTTATGTTATTAGCCTACTGAATTTGGAATAATAATAGAAATACAACAAGAAGCTTTTTCAAATAAGAAATATGTAAAAACGTGTAATTACGTGCCATCAGATTTGAAAGTTCAAACATAACAGCACATGAGTTAAAAAAAAAACAGTCTGAAGATGAAAAAGATTTATCTTTGTTTCTACTATAAAGGGTTGTGTGGCAGAGAAGACCTAGAGCCATAAATTCCGCCTTTAATAAAAGCAATTATTCAATAATTCAATTCAATTCTACCGATATAAGTAAGAGAAGTGAATCAAGCCATCAAATTATTTTATCGTTACTTATTCTTACAAAGTAATATGGAAGTTTATTCGATACAAGAGTTAAAAAAGTGAAACAACAAAATGTTCAGAGAAATAAAGTCACATTGGAAAGTAGGTATAGCCCTAATATTGTTCTTCATAAATAACACGATGATAGAATCAAATTATTATTCAAATTTTGTAGCATAAACTCTAATTTTCCTACTAGACGGGAAATTGTTACATAATCGGTAAATATTTTTTTTTTTAAATCAAACAAGAAAAGTAAATTTGAATGATATTTCGTAGGTATTTTTAAATTGGCCAAATCAACGACATAATTTGTATTATGTTGTCGGACTGGCAAAAATATATATTAGCAGTATATTTTTATAGTCGTTCTATCAAACGTTTTTGCTTTATAAAATATTCCTAGAATTTAAGTATATCATCATAAAAGTATTATCCTTTGTCAATAACTTTTTTCACATTTTGTAATACTTTACAAGATAGTACTGCATTCAGTAAATTGCATACTCATTCCCTCGCACTCGGTCCTGTTCACTCTTTCACACTGGGACGGATAACAGATTGCGGCACACTAAGCTCGTATATTTTTTGGTAGCTTATTTCGGTATATAAATGATTGGATCTTATGTAAAACTTGCTGATAAATCCAATAAAACTAGTAAGAGGTTAGTAACTTTGATGGTTATTGAAATAACAGGCATAATATTATGCCGAAAACCATTATTTTCTCCCGTTAAGAGTTGTTCAACTTGATTATTTTATTGTTGAACCAAGTATTTGTATTGGATGAAACTTAAATAATGAATATAACATTTTCAATCACCCAATAATAGTTTGAAATGCTGCAATACTTCCATACCTCAGGAATCAGGATTGAAAGGAGGCAAAAAAGAAAAAAATACTATCAATTTTGAAGAATCATTGTTTTGATTAAGCCTCGTTTATACTATTTAACTGTTATAAAACAATTTTATATCACAAAAGTTACAAAAAATTATATAACTTTGTTATAAAATAAAAAATAATCATTTTCAAACAAATAAATATAATATTGTCATATAACATTACTGACTCAGAGTCTCAGTCAAGATGGCTTATGGACTCAATGTAGTCTCTCATAAGAGTATCTAGTATACCCATATCCGTTCACAGTAGAATTTTTAGTATGGCATAATTTTCCGAAAATGAATTGCTACAAGAATAGAACTTTCCACTATGCATTTATGCAATCCAACACCTGAAAAGTGAATGTAGCCTATGCAATCATAAGGGGGAAATTTGTTTGAAAATGATCTGTATATAACAGAGTTTTCAGCATTCAAAAATACAAACTAATCTAGTGAAGGTCGATTCCCTGCCTACTCCCCCCCACAGAAAAAAACTCGTTACATCATAAAACAACAGACGATGCAAACTATAACACATTTGTGTAATTCAATACTAGTCCAGTCAACGAAAGATTATAGAAGGAAACGTTTGGAATACAATTTTTGACCCCACAACACTTTTAAGGATAGTAAGTAGGTAAACATTACAAAAGTCCTCACTCCTACCCCCTGTGTTAAGTGGGTGGGGGTTATTTAAAAGTTCCATATTCTGTTTTTTTTGCATATATCTTAAAAAAATTCGTCTTTCGGAAATTTTTGTCAAATACAAAATTAAAGCTTACGAATTAGCATACAAGTTTCATCCTTAACATTCCTGCAGCGAACATTAGCCATATTATGTTTCATAGTTTTTAAACTCAGCTGTTAAACGACCGCCGCGAAGTTCTCCGAACCGTTCGACGTCCCTCTAGCCGCTCTCTTAACCATTCTCCATGCCGTTCGCCGAACGCTGAAGAGCCCTCGATTAAAATTCGCCGTGCAGCTAGCGGTCCAATTTTGGCTATCCATCACAAGTGGAAAACATGAGAATACTTTCGTGAATATTAATACAGTACAGGCCTCTTCTGATAATCTATATTTTGAACAATTCATTGTCACGAATAATACATTAGGAATCGATAAATAATGTTTAATGCGAATATAATCATTTCTGAAAAATTAATGATTGGATAAATTTCAATATAAAAATATTTTTGACCAAGAACCAAGTATCATGACAATTATTTTCTTTTAAAATTATAATCACTTTGTTATGTTTAAACTAATAATATTAATTTCACCAACTAACCAACTAATTAAGTTCACTGGAATAGATTCTGTAATTTCAATATCCTATATATTTTAATAAATACTACAGCATATACTAATTCACAAAAAGTGACAACTTTATAAATATTTTCCACTTGCCATCGATTTTTGTTGGTAAGAACCTTGATCATTGTTATTTCAAGAAAAAGTGGGTAGAGTTGAATAATTTCCCCCAAAAGGTGTCTGGTTTAGTCTATGTTTTGGCAACCAAAAAAACGTACTCAGGTGGATAGGATCTTCTCAGGCTCACCAATCTATACTATAATAAAGTAAAGAGCTGGCTTATATTAGTACAGGATAGGAAAATTATGTTTGACGCACGTCTGAACTACTGGACTGATCAACTTGAAATTTTGCATATAGATACTTAATTAACCGAGGATGGTTATAGGCCTGTTTTAAATTCTTCAAATTTTCATCACGTCAAGTTTTCAATTTGTCAAGTTTTAAAATAGACCCTTGCAGAGCACGGGTTACATGCTAGTCAATAATAAAGTTTTGATCAAGGAATAAGGGAGTGTTATTTCCATCGATTTGCAACATTCAGAACAGTACTGAACTGTACTCTGCACGACACTCCACAGCGTTTTCGGCCAACTGTACAGTGCGTCAGTCAGTCTATCAGTGACTTGACTTGATGTCTTAAATGAGGAAGAGGCTGAACAAATTGAATAAAACATATCGTAGAGATTTACAATTTATTGATGAAAATATAAACACATCGAAGAATGCGTTTTTGCATTGCGGGTACTAGTCCAGGCAATGAATGCTCAAAAAAGTTTATAGAAGGAAAAGTTAGGAAGACAATTTTTGACCCCGCGGATCTCTTTAGGGTAGTAAGGTGGTGAACATATCGAAAGTCCCCATCTCTACCCGCTTTGCTGAGGGGGTGGTGGTGGTGGTGGTTCAAAAGTACAATTTTTTGGTTTCTTGCATATAACTCGAAAACTATACATCTTACGGACATGACTATACAATAAAACATTGAAGCTTACATAATTTCCTACAATATTCATTCCACGACTTTTTCTATACCTTCCATACTTTGAATAAAAAAAATTCAAAAATTTGATGAAAACCTGTTATTCCAACAATTACATACTTTCAAGACCGGATTTCTCGAAAACTGTTGGAAATATCACAAAACTCCACTCAACAGGAATTGTAGAGAATCTATCAAACTTAATTTAGAGCAGTTATCTTGGTTGAACGCATTGTTGCAAAGATATAAGCGTGGAAGCAAAAAGCTAAAGAATGCAACATTCAAATCACCCTCATCACTTCAAAAAATTGGGTAGGGATGGGGACTTCTGATATGTTCTCCTCCTAACTAGTATCAACAACGCTGCAAAGTCAAAAATTGTGTTCAAAACTCTCCTTCAAAATTCATTTGTCAATTGGTCAATTGTTGCAAAACTGGAAATTTCATATTCAACACTAGATAAAGCTGCTGCAAAAGTCGTAGGGAAATGCGTAAAAGTGTGGAATTATACATCAAATTGAGGAGAATTTGATGCTCTATGAGCTCACAATTAGCATGGATTTTCTCCATGGGTTTCAAAATTTTCATTTTGAATGTTGCATTCTTTTAAAGCTGCTACATTCTTCTCATCAAATACCTTAACACATAGCTTGACATTTTGCCTTTCAAGGGAACTTGGGAAGAGAACTTTTCTGTCGAGTGGAGGTGCTAATTTGATAACACTATTCGCTTCTGAGTAATGAAACGTTTTCAAGTGAGAAAAGCTTGCAGTGAGGATACTATCATGGTTAGCAGAATCTGGTATGTGAAAGGTTTGTTTTGAGTCAGTCTGATTCAACCAGTTGTTACGAATTCATGTACAGAATCAAATAGTAGAAAATATACTATGTGAGGGATCAATCTATATGTAATGTGTTCTGAGTCACAAAAACGAGTAAAATTTCAACAAAATAATCAATTTTAATGAATTTTAGTTTTCAATCAACAATATTTTCTGATTGCTACAATTCAAATGTATAATCCAAAATCCCTTTGGGCGTGATTTTGTGCGCTCTCCGGTCTCAGGTTGAAGAGCACAAAATTACGCCCAGAGGGATTTTGAATTGTACATTTAAATTGTGACAATTAGAGGATATTGAAAATTTTGCATGAAATATTTGTTCTAGACTCTAGAATTCTCTAATGTATCCAAACGATTTACTGAAAAATCAAACTAAAATATATATTGCAAACACCAATGTATATACCGGTAGTGACTGGACTATAATGTTTTAAAGGGTAAAGGGTAGATTAGCGAGTTTCGATTTTTCTTCTAAATTGCCTTTTTTGTATTATTCAAAATACATAGTTATAATCGTATAATGGTGCTACATTTTGATGAATATTATATTCTTCCAATAAACATGTGTTTCAACCAGCAAGGAAAACCGGGAAGAACGTGAAATATACGGGGAATGTACGGGAATTTCCTGAGCCTGATTCAGTGGATCACTCTGTATAGAGATTAGGTTAAATTGTTGTCAATAACTTCGGTCCAAACGCGGCTCAAGTCAACTCGCTAACGCTCATTCAATAAATGTAATTGAATTAAAAATATCTGAATAATAGTTACAGAACAGAGTTAAAACGAATATATAATAGTAACAACAATGTTATTATCATATTTAATTCTATTGATGTAATATTATGCAATATTAATTCGAATTCAAATTCATTCAAATAATTCTTTTATTATTGTTTCAAATGTCATAATAATAATATAATAATAATAATAATAATAATAATATAATAATAACTTTTTTACTAATAATAACAACAATGCTATTATCATTAGTACAAAGCTATGCCAAAGTTATAAAATCAGAATAATTTGTTATTATGACAAAACAATAATAATAGAATGAATAGACTCATATAATAGAACAGGAACCCCAGCAATAATAAGAATTCAATCATGGCAATATATTCAATACCCTCTAGAATATTATATAAAGAAATGATAATTTGGCCGGAGGATAATGATGACAAGGAGGAGGAGGAGGAGGTGAAGGAGTAGTAGGAGGAGGAGGAGTAGGCGTAGGAGAAGGAGATTGTGGTTGTAGAGGGGTTGGTGGAGCTGGATGAGGATGATGAGGAGACGATGACGAAAGGAGAAAGGTGAAAACGATGACGTCATAATCAGTGAGTCGCCAGTTAGCGACTTCCAAAGTTAGCCATTTCCAATTCTCCACAATTCTCTGGCCAGAATCAGCGGGTTCCAGAGTTAGCCAATCCTGTCTGTGACAGAATCAGTGAGTTCCTAGCCAGTCACTTCCACAACCACAGTTAGCCAAATTCCAGTTAGCGAATTCCGCGTTCCCGTAGGGACATCATTTAAACGATAAATTATAGATTCTCTTAAAGATTAGTTACCTCAAACACAAACTTTTTAAAATATCTTCAGATATTACTGCTGGAGCAGTAGTATAATATTTCTAGAATAATTCAACTGCTGAAGCAGTAGTATAATTTCAAAAATAATTTTAAAACAATTCAATTCAAGAATCAGAGTTAAACACTTGATTTAGATGAAAAGAGTAGCCTAATAGATTTCAACGTCTACTCAGTAAGTTACATGGCATTAAGCTGAATTAGTATTAGGTGACGTGCTCCAAGTAGGCTGCTCCTGTGGGAAGGGGGTATTCAACTGCTTGAGGCCGGCTTTGTCAAGTGACAATAATTATTATTACAAGCTTCAAATCACTTCCTGGTGGTTCGAAGCTGTGATTCCATTCATCTCTTATTATTTCCAAGTATTACAATTTTTGGACAGGTTAGGAGGATGTGTTAGGTGAAATGTGGAAACTTGACCCTATTCTGGACTTTGACATCTACTGTATCTAAATTTTGGAGAGAAATAGTTCTGTTTAGCATGTTTTTTCTCTTCCAATCATTTAAAATTATCTGTTTAGTACTAGTGAATGAATGAAATCATCACTCCTCTCATTCCTTACACAAAGTTTAGCAAAGTCTCATGTGAGCAGTCTCACAAAGTACAACGCTCACAGGAGCATCATCCTAAGAAAATAATAAGCTATTTCTAGTTTATAAATATCGGTGGTTAGTATATTGTTTTCATTAACTAATATAACTATTAACAAATAATTAAAATAATCAAATTAATAATTGCATTCAAATAATTATTCTGTTACACTAAATATTGAAAAAATAACATCCCAAGATAGACAAAATATATCTGAAGTTTCCATTAATCAAAACTGTACGTAAACTGTACTCAACTGGAGAAATTACTACAGTACCAATAACAATTTCAAAGCAATATCAAGGTTCTCAAATTTGAAACATCCAAGAAACTATCTTCTATTGCTGAACGCCATTTGATTTGTGCATTGAGTGGGAGTGCAGGAGCAAGTGTTTATACTCAAGTTGAGTTTGAGCCGCAGGCCGCAGGGCCCAGGTGGCAGAATAGCTGCCTGCCACGAACCCAGCATTCCTGACCCAGTTGAATACGACTCACAGCTGCCACCTGTTGCTGGCACTAACCAACTCGACCCACTATCCACTAGCAATCCTGTTAGATCCGATCCCAGTTGCTTCACACACAAACTTATTCATTTTATACAAACAAGAAAATATTTGAAGAAGAAACATACAAGAAAGAGGGAACAGAAGGTAAACTTGGAAGAAAAATTGGAATTGCATGATTAGTGATTAGTTCGCTCCAATCCTAGTTTTTTGATGCTAACACTGATTGGATTATCCGAAAGCCAAGCCAAAAACATATTGGAAAAGCACAGGGATGAATTGAGTTGAGAATGGGAGAAAAATAAGGAGTTAGTATACAGGTACAAGAGTCGAATCCAGAAGTGGAGACACATAATTTATCCATAAATATAAAGAGATATGAGATATGCTCAATTTTGTGGATGATACATACGTCAGCCTGATACATACGGAACAATTATCAGAGACCATTCAAAAAATGTACTTTTTGAAGAATTCCAAGAACGTACAGAGAGAATAGAGCCAAAGAGGATAAGAATACGATTCCATTTTCCTTGATAGAACTAAATTCAAAATTCCTATCGTATTCTATTCTCTCCAGTCGCGAACTAATCGTCAGCAGTGATTTCAGTGTCCTGAACTCTTTATACCGTAGGCCTAGTCTATGGCACTGAACAGCATCAAGTTACGTACTTATGTTTTAGCTAGATTACTCTTATTGCATATTAATAAACTATTGTTAATTTATTAGTGAAATTAACATTTTTCTGCAAGAACTACTCAGTAAAACAGAAGTACTTCCAAACACCGATGTAATGTGAAGATGAGAAGTGTATAGATGAGAAAAATAGTAGAAAAGTGAGTAGAAATTTTCATTATCCATAATATTATAATAAAGGAAAGAATCGGCTTATACACGTACGGGATAGGAAATTCACGAATGGCGCATCATCACGTCTGAACTACTGGACTACTAAACTTGAAATTTTGCATATAGATTCTTAATTTACCGAGGATGGTTATAGGCCTATTTTTCATTCTTCAAGATTTCAGTAGGTCAAGTTTGCAGTTTGTCAAGTTTTTAATTAGGCCCTTGCTAGTATTTGAATACAAATGCTCCTGTATAGTGAATACTACTGATTTGTGAGAGATTTGATGTAACCAATGCAGTATTTGAATAGACTATTCAGGAATGTTTGTAATGCAATGCAAGAAGACAAGATATTACAACACAACCACTCCCTTCCCCACTTAGCACAGGCCTGAGAAACATGATGTGAGATGTGTTCGACCATTGTAAAGACAGGCCGAGCCGTGTGAATGCCGACCCCCCATTATAACCTAAAAAATATATGCGTCACGCATCACAAGCTGATGGAAACCTACTCACGCACGCACATTACACACTTGCGTGACAAGAATCAACGAATATGGGCTAGGGAGGCAATGGAGATGGAAACACACCACGTAACGATTCCTCCATTAATGTCAACAAATGATGTAAAAATTCATGGCTGCACATTACTGGCGAAGACAATAATAATGAAAATTTTAGATTTATACTGTGTCCAAACAGGCATGAGCTCTGAAGGATTAGGCCGACCCTCCTACTACTCACACACACAAGCGCAGTCTCCTTTTGTCTGTGTGAGTAAAGGGACGGTCTGTCTACCTGTATACTACGTAGTATACATAGTATATTAATGGCACAGGTGTGTGCCTGTGCGTGGGGGAGCGAGGGTCGGCTTAATCTTTCAGGGCTCATGGCAGTCTGGACAGACTATAATTGGTAAAATGAACCTTAACTTGGAAAAGTCTCAGCTCACCGTTAGCATGGTGGTTCCACTCTAACGGAGAAAACAAACATAGCCTAACAAAGATTAAGGCACTGTTTATTGCGAAGATGGAGACTAATTTCAGTTGATACAAATACGCCCTTATCAATTTGAGACAAAATGAAAGTTGATGAGCAACATATATGAATTTTTAAATAGTGTACCACCCGAATTTAATATCAATATAGTAGTGAAATAGTAGTAGTAGTAGTAGTATCAATAGTAGTGAAATAGTATTCTATAAATCCAATATGATTTTAGTATACCAATTCAATTTTCAATTTGATTTCTTCAATGATGATATAATAAATAATAAAAATAGATTAAAATCACTAACTTACATTGAAAAAATTAAATTCACAAACAAACAAAATTAAAAAATAGCAAATTCAGATAGATCAATATATGTACCATTAACAAAATAAAATATAATGAAGTAAGTGTCATAGTGACCGAGTATCTCCATAAGGGCCTAATCTTTCATTCATGTTTTTAGAACAGTGGTACCACGTATTGCTGAATATTATCACATCCTAGTGTCTAAAAATTATCTAATACAAATAAATTATCTAAGACCTAAGAGTCTATTGATCTCTCATCATCCTATAGTAAGTTCCACTTATAATGGCATTGGAGAAAGATAGGAGAAAAGCGTTGCCGATTCCCTGCCTTGCCATTGCCTTCTATACAGGATAGAGTTAATATCGGTAGGCCTATATGTGATGTAATATCAATTATTGTTCATTCTTGTTTAAAATAACCAATAATATTTTATTCGTCAAGAAAATATATTTTTCACAAAATATAAATTTAAATAAAAAATAAGTTTTCATAAGTGAGATTAAATTTCTACATTGTTAAAAACCGATCTGGCAGCATTGATTAACTAGAAAAGGATAGCGTTATCTGCTTTGTCAAATGATGGACAAGTATAGTAACACCAATGTAAATCAAATACTGTCATTATAACGTGGACCTCACTAAAGTCCTCTTATAACCTCTAGAACCATCACCTAATTCTCATTGTCAAGCACAAGCTACCAGTTCCATTTTTTCCAAGAGGAAGTGTGTGATGTAAACATTCGTTTTTTGAGACCGCTGAAAATCATCTAATTTCAACCATTCTCTACTGATTCAATACTGGATTTGAAGGTTTGGGAATGTCTGCTTTTCCGTTCTGTATAATGTATTCTCTGCTCTACTCAATAAATAAACTTATTAAGTTGATGAAAATATAAACTATTTACTTTTTGTTCTATAAACTAAAAATTCTAATACAACCTGCATTTTTTTAGTTTATAAAAAATCTAATACTACTCTAAATTTTTGTAGACTAATCACTACATCTCTCTGCTCTCTCATCTATCTGCTGTATCCTCATATTTTCAACTACACTACACTAAAAACCGATTAACTCACGAACCGATTTTTGTAAATAAATAGATTTTGGCCTTGAAAGTGCATTCCCCATTATTATTATTGTTTACTGGTGTTAAATTACTATCATACATACAAATAGGTCTAGAAATGGTGTCATGTGACATTGAATTTATACAACATTTGTACCTACTGAAATAGTAAAAATTACTATGTAGTCTACAGTACGCAGTTATTTTGTTAGAATCGTTGAACCCATCCAATCTCCAAAGGTCAAATCGTTGAGGCTGAGTTCCATCTGATTTTTTGAATTTCCGCCGACTACTGTAAAATTCAGTTGAAAATACTTAGCAAATTAGATACTAGTAAAATCTCTTGAAGAGTTCTATGGAATAGAAAGGCTAGATAAGGATTAGTAACAATGTGAAAAAGAGGCAACATGAGTTTATAATCTGTTCAAGTAAATTATATTCATATCATATTGATAAAATATTAACATGACAAGAGTTTAGTTGAATTATAATAATGTAAACTGATGTGATGAACTTTTATTTTTAGTACATTAGAGTATTTCCAATCCAATATTATTGCAGTTTTGATCAATTATTAATTTGAGTATCCTATTCTAACAATGATATCATAAACAATCGTTCGTCGACTGTTCTTTAGCTGCACACGATCACAATACACTAAAATATTAACGTCTAAGTGTCGGTTGCACAACAGCCGGTTAAATTTTAATCGTGATTAATTCCACGAGAACAAATCAGAGAAGCTGTTTTTTCAAAAACGCCTTTTCTAATTGGCTCTCGTGAAATTAATCACGGTTAAAATGTAATGTTCTTTCAGGGTTTTAGCAAAGAGAGATATTGCTCAGGTGGCTGCTAAGTGAAAGTGAAATCTTAACCTTATTCTTTTTTGAAACTTTTATTTGTAAAAATTTGGGAGAAGACAGTTTTGGGCTATGCCTGTTGTCTTCTCCCAATCATATTATAATTATGATCTGTAATTGCCAATGAAATAAATAAAATAAAATAAAATAAATAAGATTTATGATGAATAAAAATGTAATGTTCTTTCAGGGTTTTAGCAATGAGAGGTATTGCTCAGATGGCTGGTAAAATTTATGATGAATAAAAATGTAATGTTCTTTCAGGGTTTTAGCAATGAGAGGTATTGCTCAGATGGCTGGTAAAATTTATGATGAATAAAAATGTAATGTTCTTTCAGGGTTTTAGCAAAGAGAGATATTGCTCAGGTGGCTGCTAAGTGAAAGTGAAATCTTAACCTTATTCTTTTTTGAAACTTTTATTTGTAAAAATTTGGGAGAAGACAGTTTTGGGCTATGCCTGTTGTCTTCTCCAAATCATATTATATTATTATAATTATGATCTGTAATTGCCAATGAAATAAATAAAATAAAATAAAATAAATAAGATTTATGATGAATAAAAATGTAATGTTCTTTCAGGGTTTTAGCAATGAGAGGTATTGCTCAGATGGCTGGTAAAATTTATGATGAATAAAAATGTAATGTTCTTTCAGGGTTTTAGCAATGAGAGGTATTGCTCAGATGGCTGGTAAAATTTATGATGAATAAAAATGTAATGTTCTTTCAGGGTTTTAGCAAAGAGAGATATTGCTCAGGTGGCTGCTAAGTGAAAGTGAAATCTTAACCTTATTCTTTTTTGAAACTTTTATTTGTAAAAATTTGGGAGAAGACAGTTTTGGGCTATGCCTGTTGTCTTCTCCAAATCATATTATATTATTATAATTATGATCTGTAATTGCCAATGAAATAAATAAAATAAAATAAAATAAATAAGATTTATGATGAATAAAAATGTAATGTTCTTTCAGGGTTTTAGCAATGAGAGGTATTGCTCAGATGGCTGGTAAAATTTATGATGAATAAAAATGTAATGTTCTTTCAGGGTTTTAGCAATGAGAGGTATTGCTCAGATGGCTGGTAAAATTTATGATGAATAAAAATGTAATGTTCTTTCAGGGTTTTAGCAAAGAGAGATATTGCTCAGGTGGCTGCTAAGTGAAAGTGAAATCTTAACCTTATTCTTTTTTGAAACTTTTATTTGTAAAAATTTGGGAGAAGACAGTTTTGGGCTATGCCTGTTGTCTTCTCCAAATCATATTATATTATTATAATTATGATCTGTAATTGCCAATGAAATAAATAAAATAAAATAAAATAAATAAGATTTATGATGAATAAAAATGTAATGTTCTTTCAGGGTTTTAGCAATGAGAGGTATTGCTCAGATGGCTGGTAAAATTTATGATGAATAAAAATGTAATGTTCTTTCAGGGTTTTAGCAATGAGAGGTATTGCTCAGATGGCTGGTAAAATTTATGATGAATAAAAATGTAATGTTCTTTCAGGGTTTTAGCAAAGAGAGATATTGCTCAGGTGGCTGCTAAGTGAAAGTGAAATCTTAACCTTATTCTTTTTTGAAACTTTTATTTGTAAAAATTTGGGAGAAGACAGTTTTGGGCTATGCCTGTTGTCTTCTCCCAATCATATTATAATTATGATCTGTAATTGCCAATGAAATAAATAAATAAATAAAATAAATAAGATTTATGATGAATAAAAATGTAATGTTCTTTCAGGGTTTTAGCAATGAGAGGTATTGCTCAGATGGCTGGTAAAATTTATGATGAATTAAACATGTAATAGATTTATGATGAATAAAAATGTAATATTCTTTAAGGGTTTTAGCAAAGAGAGATATTGCTCAGGTGGCTGCTAAGTGAAAGTGAAATCTTAACCTTATTCTTTTTTGAAACTTTTATTTGTAAAAATTTGGGAGAAGACAGTTTTGGGCTATGCCTGTTGTCTTCTCCAAATCATATTATATTTATTATAATTATGATCTGTAATTGCCAATGAAATAAATAAATAAAATAAAATAAATAAGATTTATGATGAATTAAACATGTAATAGATTTATGATGAATAAAAATGTAATGTTCTTTCAGGGTTTTAGCAATGAGAGGTATTGCTCAGATGGCTGGTAAAATTTATGATGAATTAAACATTATTTCAATTTTTCAGCTATTATCAATTAATTCGAATATCGTTTTGTACCAGTTCACGGGGTGACGTTTAAAAACAATAGCCTGAATAATAGGCTACTACATAGAAGATAATCCAAATGTGAAAAGAATTAAACCATTAGAAATTAGAAGCTGATAACGTGGATGATTACTTCTAACCTGCAGAAATGTATTAGGAGGAAATAGGGGAAAACAACCAACTATATGGGAACCAATTCCTACAAATAGCTTCTACTATCATCTTGCAATAAGAACTCCTAAAAGGCCAATAACAACTCGGCTAAAATCTTTTAACACTGTCCAAATAGCTGTCTCAATAGAAATATTAATATTTATCAATAGAAATATTAATATTTATAAATCAGGCAAAATATATAGGGTCCTTGAACAAGTTATTTTGTCTTTTGCGCCATCAAGTTAAATTAAAAATAATTATCAGGATAAACTATATTATGCTTATTTCATAAGATTTTAAAAAGTACTTTTGAACTGTTGATTTGTCTATGTACTGTAATAACCAATTTTTTATTTTATTCTATATAGGCTTAATCGTACGTAAGGCACCAATTAACACGAAAATTTTTCAAGAAAGAAATTCATTGCCTAATTACCAAACTTTATATAGAACGAACTGAACGATATTGGATTGGCGATAGCCTGGATAATTTAGGAACCAATTTGACCTCCTCTCCAAAAAACGATTGAATGTGAATTTAAAAATCCATGTGATCTGGGTCTAAGGAGACCTAGGATAGCATGGATGATTATATTAAGAGGCAGCTTTATATGACTTTTGTGACATGAATAAATTTCTTGAGGAAATAATATTTTATGGGGATATCTTCTTTGTTTAGTTTTTTCCCCTTCTTTTCTTTTTAATTAACTAATTTTTCTTTTACATTTTTCTTTTGAATTCGATGTATTTACAGTTAGATAACTCTACGTTAAAACTTTATTTGAATACTTACTAAAAAATAAAAGAAAATTTCCTAAATTAAATAAACATGTCTACAACTTCAGACCAAATGTAATAGAAAAATTCCAAATTTATCCTACAAAGTTGACTTTCATTAGAAGAAAATTGATTTACACAAGCAGCAAATTAATAAATGCAATACCTTTTGATTTAAATGATAAAATATCAAAGAAGAGCATAACGGAGTGGATTAAAGGTGAATATTTTTTTCTTCACTTTGAACCTAGCACTGTGAGTTTTTTTTCTGTTTCAGTTTTCAGTTTAGTATTTCTCTGAATTCTGACCTTTTATAAATTATTAATACAAGTGTGAATTATTCTACTTTGGACCATATTTTTGAATAATAGACTATTGATTCAAAGTATATTTTGTGTCTCTACTTTTGTTATAAAGCCTTTTCTTTTCAATTTCTAGTTATTTTAAGGATTTTTTTAAGCAACTCTCACCAGCGGGCAAAGAGTAATCTTTTTGCTGGTGATGCCTAGAAATTTTATAATAAATGTTTTTTATAATAATAAATGTTTTTTATAATAATGTTTTTCTTCTCTCATGTATATGTAATTGTATTACGAACTTTTTATTTTTGCTCGTGTATAGCCTATATGTGTATCAGTGTATGAGTAAATTATTGATTGTTTTATTTTTGGCAATAAATGAATTTGATTTGACATTTTAATATTAAATTATTATTTCTAAAGGCAAACATTTGCAATCTATCATACATGTTTAAGGTTAGTTAATTGATGTTTGTTTTGGCATTAAAATGTTGAGCAGTTTTTTTCAAGTATTATTATTAAGCATGTCAGGTGAAATATTTGCATTGATAATAATTTTTAAAGGGTGAAAAAGAGATGGATTAGTTTTACTTTATCTTGCTTTTCTATAGTTATTCCGTATCCTTGTATCAATTAGTACAGTTACAGTAATGATTCATGATTCACATTCATTTTGAAGGGAAATATGAATGTTTCAATGTTTTTGATTTATGAGTAATTCGTTTAATAAGATGAAATATTAAAATAAGACTCAATTTCAAACTACAAATTGTTCAAGAACAAAATTTACAATTTTCTACTAAATAAAAGCTATTTATTTCCTTTTTTATTACAGAGTGTACCATGCTGTAAGAACTGTGCATCATAAATAAATGAACATTGACGGTCAACTTTGACTTTTCAGCTTTTATTTCTAATCAATTAGCTCATAAATATTTTCTACTCACCCTTGGTCGTTCGCGCTTTGATCTGAGAATGAGGCCATCATTTTCAATGTAGTCTGGCACATCCTTTCGATCGCTGAAGTTGAAGATCATAGTGTTTTGATTCTGATGCCATGGCTTTTTATCCCATAGGCCTTGACTTTTCATTTCACCACTAGCACTGGCCGACGCCGACACACGACCTAACGACGACATTGTTTTGTTCGACATAAGATCGGCGGGCACTGACCCTACCACAACTGCATCGGGCAGATTTTTAATTGCTACCACAACTTTGCTCACGGGCTGCTCGATTGATTTAACACGATTTATGAGATTTTTCTCAATTTCGAGGTCAGTTAGAGTTGTAGGTGACGATACTTTTCCCTGATGCTGGAGTTTAGAAGTCAGTATTGGACGTATAACACCCACTTGTTTCATTTGTGGTGGTTCATTTTTGACCAGGGGCGTCGAAACCCTTACAGGGGACTTCTCAACCGGCTGAGGAAGCAATGGACTACTTGGAGATAATGCCTCATCAGTCAGCAATGTTGTATTTGTTGCCGGCAAATCATTTTTCACTGCCGGCAGATGCGATGTCGAATTGCATTCAGGAATATCATTCTCCTCAGATTTAAAGTCAAACTTCACTGAAGTGCCTCCTTTTCGTATATTTTCCAATGCTAATTCAGATATCTGTTTTGAGATTACGCTAGCTCCAACCACATCCTCATCAACACCGTCATCATCTTCAATACTTTTGGTTGGAGAATTCAATTTCTTAATGCAACTAGCCGGTATTAAATCTGGCGATCCATTTGAAATAGGTGATATAACTGGAGACAAAGCCTTAGCAATAACTGGTGATGTTGCATTCAATGCAGTATCACTACTGGATGTTGTACTTGATAATGACAGAACATTCGGAGCGGAAATTTTAGAAACTGGTGGTTTTTTATCACAAAAACTCATAGGCTTTGCATCTTCTGATATCACTTCCTTTGTTTCTACAGTTGATCCTGTCGCTTTACTGTTTGTGCATTCAACGTTTTCTTCAACTTTCTTAACAGTGCTGTTTATCCTTTTAGGAGATACTTTGGGACGATTTGGTGAGGCGCCTTTCTGAGGACTGAGAACTGGCTTTGGAGACAAAACAGGTTTATTCATTTTACTCTTATCAAAAGAATTTGTAGCTTTGTTGTTTGTAGGTGTGGTTGTAGTCCTGTATGGCTTGGAAATGTGATTTTGAATAGATTTACTTTTACTGCTGTTGATAGGGAAAGCCTTTGTTCTTGAACTGGGAGTGCTTTCAAATTTTTTAAGGGTTTGTTTTACAACATCAGGAGGAGGAAGTTCTTTATCCTCAATTTTTATTATTTTGCTATTTGAGGATTTAGAATCATCACTGTGTTTACCGTTAGTGCCAGAACTGGAATTTTCAACAATAATAATATCTTCGTTGGCAATTGATATTTTACTCTTACTTCCATTCAATAAATCTTTTTCATAATTCTTTGATAATCTACTTGTGTAGCTTTGGCTCAAACTGGGTTTAGGATCGCTACGCAATAAAGTATCCATAGAGCAAGCTCGTTTCATAGAATCAAGACCCCTGCGTTCAGTGTATACTTTATGATTATATGGATAAGAAACACTTGTAGTCGTTTTATTATATTTCTCGTCAGGCTTATTAATGCCGGATGAGTGAGTAGATTTACAAGCAACTGTCGGTGTTTGAGGTAATTTTGGCTCCTCATCCAACATGTTTTCCAAGCTAGCAGCTCGTCTCAAGTTAGACAAAGAAGGTCTCACTCCTCGTTTCTGATTTTCTCTCAAAGTCATGCTTAAATATTTAGTTTTTAATTTATTAACAATACCTGGTCCGTATTGCAGCTCCTCACTGGAGTCGGACTGACAATCTTCATCCTTGCCGTTTGTTGAGGTTACTTTTTCATTTTCACTAACACTCACTACCGGTTTATGATGTTTACGTTTCAGATTATATTTATCCACAAGTGATTTGGCATTGATCGTAGGTTGTTTGATAATGATTGACTTCTCTTCACCCATCCTGGAAATGTATTTCAGAGCACAGTTTTCTTGTTTGACACTGTCCAACATAACCTTAGTAGATAGTTTGACACCACTCACTAGATCATTGTTTCCACCTTCGAGACGCCTATCAACAAACCGCATGTTAGTGAGACTACCACCGTCACCGCCAACAGAACGACTGCTGTTGGTCTGATGATGGCTCAGCGATGCCGATGATGCACCTGCTGTTTCTACCACAACACTGGTTGTCGATGTAGTGGTGGAGGAATGATGAGTCGGTTTCACAAGCCCGCTATCACTGTTCGTCTGCTGCTGCAGCGTTCTTCCCTGAGCTCTTCTCTTCAAAATCAGTTCCCGCTTCCATTGTGGAATGCTTTGATCCAGTAAACCACTGTTATCTGAGTGTGAGTTCAGAGCCGCCATTATTTTTATCTACTTCCTGCTACCAAGTTTTGATAAAACTAAATAGAACGCTGCCCACTAATAATACACATTGTTGACACTACCACATACAACAACGCGGTTTACTAAAACTAGATTAGAGAATAACTCGTTACACAACAGCATACTAGCCTCACGACTCACGACACTGCTATCAGAACAAGATATTTGATGCAATAGGCGTCTCCTTTTACTTCCAGACAATTATTGTTCTATTTTGACACGTAGCAGTGACCTTGGCTGTTTGATTCATAATTGTAAATACTAGCCAGAAAAAGTGAACAAGCTTTACTCAACTTTATGATTTTGTAATAAAAAATATGAAAATTCTTGCACCAAAACAAAGACCAGATGGGACCCTTCCCACGCTATCTCGCGGTGAATTTTAAAACCAGCTGTCAAGCATGCGTAGGTGATTTTCCCATTTACTGCCAACTTGATCTTGTTCTAGAAGGCAGCGACTTATAAATTTCCCGCACAAATTCAAACACAGTATTAACTTGACTAAGCGATTATTTTTAGATCTCTTTTTCTAGAAGCCTGAATGCTGAAAAGGTAGAAGAAAAATAAACCGATTCAATAGAATTTTCTAATAATCATCCCAAGTCTTACTTATGATACTACAATTATTTAAAGATTACCCTGCCAATTTCCAAATATAACAACAATTTCCACCCGTATTCTTGGATAATTAATTCATCTGCTACTTTCTGCCAAATATGAATTGCCAATTCAGGATTAGAAATTCGGAAACATATTTCATTGAATAAGGTGAAAAAGTTTTTTATTGGCTATAACAATAATTATTTATACAGTAGCCTACCGTACCGTATAGACACAAGATGTTATAATAATTATTAGCCTACTTGGATGTAAGGATTCAAAATGGGAATGGGTTCATTGTAACAAAAAGATTATAAATAATTGTATAGCTACCATACCCTAGGAGAAAATGTAATCAACAGCATCATAAAAAGAAAACGTAGAGGTTAATAATTAAAGCATAATCATAATTTATACCGTAGGTTACTGGAAATTAAAAATAAAAACTGATGTAGGCCTACGTCACCCATAATGAAAACTAATTAACTAACATGAAATAAAATTGATATTGTCTTCATCTTTTTGTTTAATCAAATGAAGATAGAAGAACAAAAAAGTACTCAATAATATGAAAGCACGAAAGCATGCTCCTGTGAAATATATTTTTTTTAATAAAGTGCTGGATTTATTGACAACATTTCAAGTCTCTTCAGTTGCTCAATAATAGAACTTGACTTAACTCAAAAATAGTGGATTACCTAGTTTATCCTATTTCATGTTTTAATATATTTCTCAAACATTGAGTTTCAGTTTCAATGATTTTGTTAGAGTACCTAGGCCAACGTGGGTTATTAATCAAAATCGATTTTTTTCTCAATTGGAAAAAGATGATCATTTTTACTTAAATTAGGTACCTACTCAGTAGATAAACTTAGATGCCTTGCAAGGCATACACACTTCGCTTGCGAAAATCAAATGTGAATAGAAAAATTTGAACGATATTATTTAATCTTTGACCGAACGCAGTGAGTTTCAAATTTTAACTCTGATTTTCTTTCGTCTGTCTATAAGTAGCCTATGTACGGTAACTCATTTACGGCCAAACGCGTTGATAGAATTCTATGAGATTTGGCAGGAATATTCCTTTTTCAACTGCTCGTCGATGTATACACAAGGTTTTTTGAAATTTTTCATTTTAAGGATAATATGAAAGGTAGAGGAATTTTCTCCATACCCCGATATCAATATATACCGGTATCATCTACTCTGAAGATAGGATTAATCAGACTATCGAATTTTTCATCATAAATTAGCTGTCGAGTGGATTATTATCATGCAATGACGCAAGCAATTAATATCTCAATGTAACTTGGTAAAAAATCAGCTGTCCTGTGGACTATTAATTGCATGCAATTTTTATGCTCTATTAAATGCACTATCAATTGCATGCAATTAATAGCTATAAAATAACATAGACCTCTCAACAGAGTCTAACATAGACCAAATAACATATATTTCTCTTGACCTTTTTCTGCTTTCAACTCGTGCTGACCTGTTTCCAGTATGAAGGAGATTAGCTTTTGATGTTAGCATTTTTGATACATCAACCCCAGCAGCCATTAGCCGTTTTCATACCGATATCTTGCTGACACGTCATACAGATAGGATTTACTCTGATGGACAGTATAAGAGGAGGCTGTGGTTTATAACAGCGCGAGGTCTACTGTTCACAGAACTACTAGTTATTTCATCATTCCTCCACTATTATTTTATTGACCGAGCGAAGTGAGAAGATTCAAGTCGACGGTTTTGTATTTCTCTTTATGTTTATATTTATGTTCCGCATTTACGGCGAAACGCGGCAATAGATTTCAATGAAATTTGACGGGTATGTTACTTTTGGAATTTCGCGTCGACATAATTATGTATAAGGTTTTTTGAAATTTTGCATTTAAAGGATAATACAAAAGAAAAAGAAGTCTCGCCAATATTACCGTAAAAATCAGACTAGAGAATTATTCATCATAAATTAGCTGTCGTGTGGACTATTAACTGAAAGTAACATAGTATTTTCTCTAGACCTTTCTCTGCTTCCAACTCGGGCTGACCTGTTGCCAGTATGTCTTGATGGAGATTAGCTTTTGATGTTAGCATTTTTGATACACCAACCCCAACAGCCATTAGCCGTTTTCACACCCATATCTTGCCGACACGTCATACAGACAGGATTTACTCTGATGGGCAGTATAAGACGAGCCTGTGGTCTACTGTTCACAGAACTACTAGTTAGAGGGTAAGTTGGTCCAATCTTGTCAAAAGAGGAATTTTCAAGCACCAGAACAACTTGAACTCGCTAGATTTCTTGCTGAAGTTCAACCTTGAAGCAAAACCTTTATAACGTTGTTTTTATTTTTACGTCCTATGAACAATATTTAGAAATATTAACAATATTTAAAAATCAGTGGTTTTTGACAATTTCTTAGTCTTTTTTCATTCAATATTTAGAGGATTCGTTAAAAGCGAAAAAGTTTGAACAAAGGTCTGAAAAAATTTAGAACCAAATAGAATGGAAATCTGAAATCTCAAAAGTGGTTAATCAAGTTCTGATGATATTGAATAATTTAATTAAGATCATAATTATAAAATATTGACAATTACAACAGAATACAATAAAAAATGACTTGACATGACATAAAAATATGACAACTGAATAGTTTTATTTCCTTGATAGATACCTATTAAAATAATATTGTACTTTCAAGACTGGAATGATGAGCCCTAATGTCTGAAAGGGAGAGAATAAGTGATAGAACCTAGTATTATAATGATAATTTTTCTATATTTATCAAGCGTTGAATACAAAGCTCCACTCAAAGCACAGTATATTTTTCATTTACCTATAATATCCGTTTATAGGCCAATGTTCAGCTGCAAAGATAGTTTAAGTGTCATAAAAATGGGAACCAATAGGTTTATACGCCAAATTGAATATAATAATAGCGTAAACCAAATTCACAAGAATGTCAGATGATTGTCAAATGAAAAATTAATGAATGAAGAAAACTTGTATGCAGAAATACTCCGAAACGTTAACTAATCTGTAATGTTTCAGAGGAAATATTGCACTATAGTGAATTTCATGACTAAAGATCTCAGAGCACAGAGACGGAAACTAGCGAATCAGTCGCTCAACTGGCAGCTTAATAGCTTCAACTTTAATCTGAACACTTTATATAGGCTAGCAACGTTACGGTACTATTCAGGTATAAGAGCGCTTTCGTAAGTATGTGATTATTTATTTGAAATTTAGACTGCTAGGCCGTTAAAAAAGTGTTGCAATTGATCCATTAAAGTTCTTTTTACATTACGCTACGCCTTCGGAAGACGTAGCCGTCATATCTCCCAACATTGAAAGCTTCAGCGTAGCTTTCAATGTTGGGAGATAGGAGAGCTACATCTTCCGAAGACGCATTTCAGCGTAGTGAGTGTAATGTGAATAGGCCTGTACTAGCTCGTAAATGAATGTGAACTTGAAGAATTTAATTAACATTCAGATGATTATACCAATATCAATTTTTTATTACGCTGACGACAGAATTATATCTTGCTGAAGGCGAACACACACAGCAGTAGTAGTCCAGTCACTATATACATTGGTGCTTGCAATTCATATCCATCATTCCAATTTGAACCTGATCCGATAAAGTATTGAAAAGTTAGGTTGATTTTAAGGGTAAAATTTTCGAATAAAGGGCCGCCATCTTGAAACGGGGATGAGTTTAAACATTTTAAATATATACGTTCCTGCGCCTTGTTTTAAAGTACCTGTATACCAAATTTTATCCAAGTCGGACCATAACTGCGACTGTAACTGCAGTACAAACAAACAAACAAAACAGACAAACGCCGATTGACTTGAAAAAATAGAATTCGCTTCGCTCATTCAATTATTTGGATACTTGAGAGAGTCCAGAACGAATTTCTTAATGCAAAATTTCCTTGTGCTAGTTACAGAGTGGCCAACAACCTCTTATTTTCAGTTGATTTTCCAGTTTTCAGCTATTTCTGCCAAATCCAGTAATCGTACAGAAAAAATTGCTCTTGCCTTTTTTTAGATTATAACATTTTGCTTAAAATGAAATCATACGGAACTCTCTATCTCCAATGAGTACTGAGTTATGATTTTTCAAAAATGAGTAATATTTAAAGAAAAAATCAATTCTGATGAATTTTAGTTTTTGATCAACAATATCTTCAGATTGTAACCATTTAGATGCATAATTCAAAATCACTCTGGGCGTATTTTTGTGATCTAAAATCTGCGATCAGGTAGAGCGATCTCTCATATTCCCAGGTACACCTGACAACAATGCTCCTTGTATTGTGAAAAACACCTAATTTTAAAGTTCTTCCGTCATCACCAACTACATTGTCCTCACATTTCGCACAATGACATAAGTTCATGAGATTATGCTCTATGAGAGTCAACTGTTAGACACACTTCATTTTAGTATTTCCTAGTAGAGAGGCGCGCATAAGGACTTCTCATGGATCAAAATTTCAAACACTCAATTTGCCAATTTCTATATTCAAAGCTGCATATCTTGTGAAATACTTCTGGTAAAATTTCTAAATCTAGTTAGGAAGTGGAAATTTTCCCCCTCTTCTCACTCCAATATATAATATTTTAGATTCCAATACCATTTGAAAGTTACAAAAGATTTTAAAAATGGCGATTTCAGTTTTGACATTTTTTTCATGATTCTATTGTTGATAAAGAGTTCCTGGATCAAGTCTGATGCATCATAGAAACTCACGATTGAATCCAAATTATAGAAAATTCATCCTCTACGAGCTCAGTTGCCTGAAATCCATTTTGAATCACTTTTCCCTATCATAGAACTGCCAAAACCGTTAAAATGAGAAAAATATCTAGAATCTCCGGTTCTTTCTCAACAATCGAATCTTACTTTACGAACATATTTTTCCATAAAACGTTTACAGCAAATGAAGGAGAAGGGTCTATTGTACATTTCAAAATCAAGTAATGTTTTTTTATAACAACGGGTTACCGAGATACATAGCTTTGAATATAGAAATTGACCATTTTTTGGTAATTGGAATATGGGCTTAAGTACACTCAAAAATTTTCCATTTTTCGACCGAATTTGACTTATGATACGTGATTTTGGACCGCCTTGACGAGCCGAGAAGAATAAAGTGAAGTACGATGAAATCCGAGCTCTGTGTCAAAAGTTAAAAGTGTTTGAAATTTTGATCCTTGAGGTGTCCTTAAGCGCGCCTCTCCACTAGGAAATACTGAAATGAAGTGCATCTACCGGGTGATTCTCATAGAACATAATCTCATGAACTTTTGCCATTGTGCGAAATATCAATGTGAGGACAATGTAGTTGGTTATGAAGGTTGAAGATGAAAATTAGGTGTTTTTCACAATACAAGGAGCATTGTTGTCAGGTGTACCTGGAAATCTATATGAGATAGAGCGCTCAACCTGATCTCAGATTAAAGAGCACAAAAGTACGCCCAGAGGGATTTTGAATTATACATCTAAATGGTAACAATCGAAAGATATTGTTGATCAAAAACTAAAATTCATCAGAATTTTTTTTTAAATCACTACACTTATATATGGGCTACTTTATTCAAATTGATAAAAACAATGTAAAACTTGTAGTACCCTTTTTTATTTAAAATTGAAAAAAAAAAACAAAGACTAGTTTTGACCTACTTTGGCCATTTTCAAGTTAAAAAATGCCCAAAGTAGGTCGAAACTAGTCATTGAAATGTTTTAAAGTTTTAAATAAAAGAGTACTAAAAGTTTTATATTATTTTTATTAATTTGATTTTTTTTAAATTTTAATCATTTTTGAAAAATTATAACTCAGTTTACTCATTGAGATAGAGTTCCGAATGATCTCATTTTATTCAAATTTTATATCTAAAAGAAGGCGAGAGCAAATTTTTCTGTCCGATTACTGGATTTGGCAGGAATAGCTAAAAACTGGAAAATGAACCGAAAATAGGAGGTTTTTGGGCCACTCTGTATCTAGCAAAAGGAAATTTTGCATGAAGAAATTGGGTCTGGACTTATCTCATGTATCCAACCAAATAATATATTTAAATATCAGAACTACAATATAAATTGCAAGCACACCCCCTTTTTTATGTATATAAAAATTGACTGGACTATAGATAGACGGAGGAGAAAACTCTCCGCCGGTGTTCAACTGTTGCAACGCACACAGATATCCATCTGTCTGTCTGCATATGTCTGCTCTGCTCACGTCTGCATGCTGACGTTTGATTTTTCTCTATCTGTCTACTGCTTTGTGCGTTCGCATCAATAAGCATGCGTTCCCAGATGATGAGGAGTTCTATTGGATTACGCACCAAACAGGCAAACGTTTTTGAAACGCACTTTAGTATTTTGAATTGATTGGCATTATGCCCGGTTTCTCAGTCGTTCAATGAACAACGCTAAAGCTATTGATTCAATAATATTGGTTTCTTGAACATATTTATAGAATTCATAACTATGGAACGATTTATCTGTTCCATGAATCTTGCAACATGGCATGATCCCAAACCCGGCCACTTTCGTAAACAAACTTTGTGCCGGTTGCACAAAAGCAGGTTAAATTTTAATCGTGATTAATCTCACGAGAACCAATCAGAGAAACAGTCTTATCAAAAATGGCTTCTCTGATTTGTTCTCGTGGAGTTAATCACGGTTGAAATTTAGCCGGCTTTTGTGCAACCGGGCCTTGATGTTATGGTAACCAACCAAATCTTGGTTGTTTATTCCATGCTGCTTGTTGTGAGGTAAAGTTGAAGGTTATTTCCGACGGTACTGACATCTTTTGGCTGATGTCAACAAAACAAGATTACTGACACCAGATAAGGGCTAGCAATGCTAAATATAGTGAAACTTTGAATCTTTTTTATTTTGAAAATACTGGTGACCTACACTTCATTTTTCAATTGCAACCGAAAATTTGATCCATTCCGAAAACTTTACACATTTATCCATTCCATAGACTGGATTTTGGCACTATAGTTAATCGAGAGATTTATGGATTTAATAAAGTTTATGGAGCGTTCTAGAAACGCATTTCTCATGTTTATCGGTTCAATAAAGTTATAGAATGGATAAACAGTTTATTGAACGACTGAGAAATTGGGCATAAGAGATTGAACTAGTGATTGGAGCAAGCTAATTGCCTTACATCTGGCCTCGAGTGGAAAACTCCACATCAACTAGGTATAATATGTTCTGCGCACACAAGTAAGCGCAGATAAAAGGCAGAGGTATCTAGCCATAGAAACTGATGTGAACTAGGTTTATAACTCAGATTAATCACCCATCAGCGCTAAGGCCAATAGAAAGTCAACAACCAAATACCAAATCACTTCAGCATATATAATATTTTGGTCAATTCACAAGTAAAGAGAATTGAACTAAGCGAGCTAAACTTAAATAATGCTAAATTAGCTTCAAGACGTCTTTTGAAATCATTTGGTAGGCATGAAGATGGTTCTTGTTTGTATAATATGAAAATAAGAGGCGAATTGAGCCAAGCTGAATTGTTCTTTTTAGCACATAATAGTCAATTTTCACAGGAAAATATTGCATGAATATAGCAAATTAAAATGTCCAGAAAGGACAAGTAGCTTGAGCCAACCAACTTACCAACTTTCCTTCCAACTGGCTTCATATGACCAGAGCTATTAAGATTGTGTTAATAGCATAGTATAAACTTCATTAGGCTACTTTGCTTTTAGAAGTTGACAAAGTACATCTAATATAACATGATGGCGAACCAACTTACTATGCAACCAGCATTAGTTTGGTCCAATACCGTTGTAACTTGAAAAGCACTAAATCCAGACTTGAAACAGCCAGGTCAAACGAGACGGTTGATGGTCTGATTTTCATAGGCTAATTCGGCATCGTTTATTAATCTATTGTTTACTAATTATGATTTATATAATAATCAATTTATTCAAATTTAGCTTAATGAACAATATCGACAATATCAAAATACCAGAAAAATAGACGCAGCGGTGTGGTCAGTTGTGTGGCGGATAGTAGGGCGCTCTCACTGCCCCGCCAGTGGGTGGCGCGGGAGGTGGAGGGGGGTAGTACTGGGTGTGGTTGTAGGCGGGGGGAGGAGCGGCGGCGTAAGGGGGAGCCGGGTAGCCGTGAGGCTGGTAGGTGGGGGGCACGGAGTAGGGGGGTGCCACTGGAGCACTCGAGTACTGGTAGGTGGTGGGTATGGCCCCTGGCACCGCTGGAGGTGTGCTCTTGTCGTCCAAACCCTGTAGCACTGCCGCCTTATCACTGCCGTTTGTCATCATCGCCTTTGCGTCCACCACTTTGGACGACGCTTTCACTGTTGTCTGCGATAGCAGTGCACCTGCAATTACATATTACATTACGTCACAACTACTGTAAGGCTTGTTTACTTGGTATTATTGCTTATGCTCCAAACAGAGTTGAGAAACAAGTTACGAAATAGTAGTTCATACAACACTTTTATAATAAGGGTCTCTAACGCACGAGTTGGATTTAGAGTGACAAGTGAGCGAGCGCAGCAAACGAACGCGTGTCTTAAACATCTCACAAGTGCTTTTAAATAAAGACCATAGAAAACTGTTGTTGTGTACAGTATTTTTTCTACTACCATTCAAGCAAAGTATCACATTGCCAACTTGTTGTAAGGTTAGGAATCAACCAACTAGCCTATATCGTAGAAAGATTGAAATAACAATAGGTAAAAAGCTACTCAGAGTAAACAGTAAACTGAAAACTTCATAAACTGAGATCTTGAAATTGAATTGAAAGCTTGTCAAACTGAATACTTGATTTAGTGAAAACTTGACAAACGTAAACCTGCTGCCAGCATCAGAAAGCGTGTTTTAATGTTGATGCCACCAGCATCAGAAACCGTGTTATAATGTTTAAATCGTTGCATAATGTTTGCATTATAGTATAGTATTGGAGATGCATTGCGAAAAGACCCCTGTTAAGGGATTGATTGTGAGGTTGTAAAGTTTAAATTACAACATGGTCCAAGATAATAGTTATTTGTATATGAGTGTAAAATACAGCTTTTTCTCCCTGAGGAGAAAGTTTGATACCCGAGGCGAGGCCAAAGGCGACAATTTCGCTCAGGGTGAAAAAGCATTTTTCACTCGTGAAGTACACACATTTTTCCTCCACCTACATTAATTATAAAAGCTGCAAATAAAATAATTTCAATAACTAACATGACCCGTAACAATCTGTTACAACATAACCTAAAAAGTAATCTGTCTTGGTGGTTCTGGATTCTGGCAGAGTTCACTGCCGACAGCGCTAGCGCTATTTGTCAGCAATGAATGATTTGTTGTAACAATGAAGGGATTCAGGGCCGTAGAGAGCCGTGGCGGGCCCCACGACTAGACCCATAACGGGCCCCTACATATTTATACAATAATTGATATAGTACTTGATCATTTAAATGAAGCCCCAAATGGCCTACACACGAGCACAATGTTTTACAACGTTACTTATGATACACGCATATTCTCTCTTTTCATTAGGATAATCGAATTACCTAACACTTATTTTATATTTTAATTCAAGTAGGTGTCTATATTTATTACACATATATTTATGTTCCATGTAATAGCAAAAAATATGTTGAAGGATTAAAAACACAGAATACCAATTTAATTATTTGAAACATATACCATATATTTATTTACAAATTGAATTTCCTTGCTTTACAACTAGCAAAAATATCAATGGCTTTGCTGAAGTCCAACTTTTGCACTAGTTCACTTTCTAAGCTGACCCCTAGGCTTGAAAGGCGATCTTGAGCCATGGTGGATCGTTGAACATTTTTCACACGTGCCAGCAAACTGAATGGCCTCTCAGCCTCAGCAACAGTTACTGGCGAAGTAAGAGAATTTTTGAAGCAATCATTACACTGGGAAAAGACTGGAAATCTTCTGTTGAGCGAGGACATTCAATAATTCTAAAAATTCAGGTTGGCATCAAAGTTTGCTGGCTAGATGCATTTGAGATGTCCCATCTCTGAAATGAGCTCTTCTTCAACAACATCATTTTTACTTTCCTTGCCCTATTACTATAGGTAAGGAAAGTATTGCTTTCCGAGAGAAATTAAGGTACCCCAATTTCTACATTTTTATATGTTTCAAGGTCCCCTGAGTCCAAAAAAGTGGTTTTTGGGTACTTGTCTGTATGTGTTAGAGTGTATAAGTGTATGTGTGTCTGTGTACACGATATCGTATCTCCCAATTAACGGAATGACTTGAAATTTGGAACTTAAGGTCCTTACACTATAAGGATCCAAAACGAACAATTTCGATCAAATGCAATTAAAGATGGCGGCTAAAATGGCGAAAATGTTGTCAAAAACAGGGGTTTTCGCGATATTTTCGAAAACGGCTTCAACGATTTTGATCAAATTTATACCTAAAATTGGCATTGATAAGCTCAAGTCCCATATCTGTAAAAAATTTTGGAGCTCCGTTGCTCCGTATGCAAACTTTGATTTTAGATTTCCAATTATCAGGCTTCAGATACAATTTGAACAAAAAATTTCAAGTGGAAAAGATTGAGCATGAAAATCTATACTATTAATGTTCAGTAACATTTTCACCTGAAATTGAAAATAAGCTCGAAATTCGAGAAAATGTGATTATTCAATTGCAAACTGTTGATTCTTTTAAATCATTCACTATGAAGAGATAGCAGACCTCGTGTGTCTCCAGCGTTATTGTCCTGTCACCAACTGGCTCAGATCTTTGAATAGTAGACTTGAGATGCGCGTGATCACTAGCGTCAGGTTTTCATAACGGCAAGGAAAGTTGTGTGAGTGCGCCACACCAGATTTTTGTACAGTGCAGTCCATGTTTTAATCTGGTTACATAGCTCATCTGTTTGGAGCTTCGGATACATCCACAGAAAACTGAACATTTTATTGATTTTATTAACAGCTGTAAACCGAGAAGTCACACTTCCAATGATGGTGTCCATTAAGGACCGAATTCGCCAAAACGAAAACTTGGTTTGAACGCCAGTTGATTCTAAATAAACAAAAAATCATAATACGAAACCAATTCAAAATCATCTGACTTAGAACCAACTGCCGCTCAAATCTAGTTTTCGTTTTTGGTGAATTTAGGCTTAAAACATGAACCTTGAACTGATCTTCTGGAGTTTTATTCAAACTGGGTGGCTATACTGGCCACCCGACCAGTATTATAATAATAATAATATCGAGTGACCTGGCTGGCTCAGGTCTGGTGTCAGAGTTTTCAGGTCGCAACTGATCAATTTCAGGGCCTCTGACATGACCTCACGACTGCTTTTTAGGCAGCCGGGACCGACGGCTTAACGTGTCCATCCGAAACACGGGAGTGGCCCGAGATAAATATCTTGCCCGGGCCGGGATTTGAACCCGGGCCTCTGAATCATAAAGCCAGCATCTGATCCACTCGACTACGGCCACTCACCAATATTGAATCAGGTGCTATCAAATAGGAAAAGTTTCAATACAAATTATTATTTGAGTTAGGCTGCGTTTGTATTGCTGCTTCAGTCATTCTATCAATAGCTCATTATAATAACTCCAACTTATTCGTAGTTGTTTTTATTTCTTACACAGTTACAAACAAAAATATATTTCTTCATGGATGGCCGCCGGGCCCCCCGGATCCAGCCTTACCTGCCGTACCCTCTCTACGGGCCTGAAGGGATTCAAAAAAATTACGGCCGACTCCAAGTTTCTGATTTTATTAGCTGATGAGAAATATTCGTTGGCTAGTATTCTGAATAACATGAAATTTTTAAAAATATTTATATATTTTCATAATCTACTAATATTAAGTATGTAGCCTAATACGTTTAGCATACAAACATATATTTCATAACTTGATTAAATTTCTGGTTCAGCTCTTGAATTTAGTTGGCTCAATGACAACACTCTATATGCTTCCTCATCGGAGCTTCGACCTTCCAACCTATTTCTAATGTGAGTTTTAAAAATAGCGTTGCTTCCCATGCTATTTAAATGGTGTTAATTTTACTCCCTTGGGAGTTTTTCTTATTTTTAGACTAAAGGGCGAAAAAGTGACATTTTAACAGTATGTTCGAGGGAGTAAGTATGTGGCGAATCATATGATTGCCACTGCCACCCGTGATGTTTTCAACTAGCATTGTTTATGACTTGTAACAATTTTATTTTCATATTTATCCAAAGTTCAATTTTGTCATTCCAACATTAAAATTAATTCATCAATCATTTAGTTCCATTTAATCAATTTCAACATAGGAATAATCAAATTAAATTCGTATAAGTTATTTTGGACAGTAGGTGGAGGAAAAATATTTTTGGTCATACTAATGTAATAATAATAATATTTGTATGGATTTTATTGGTGGGGAGTCCCTGATGGGAGTTCCACCTCGCCTGAATTAAGCCTTACGACTGTCATACTTCAGCGGGGACCGACAGTACTTTTTAGATTTTTGACTTCAACTCTGACAACTCTTTAAGTTAGAATGACAACTGAAGAAATTGTAATTATCAAAATTGCCCTGGTAATTAAAAATCTCAAATTTTAACTGTGTTTTCTCATCCAGTAAAGTGATAAACTTTTAATATTGTAGGAGCTTCTGTGATGAATGAATAAATGATTGGAAATACATTTTTCGAAAATGTTGTAGAGGCAGAGACTGACCTGGAGCTAGTGGCATTCCAACAGGTGTGGTGGGCAGTGGTCCAGGAGGCAGAGGAAGATCTTTTTTGGGCGGAGCTCTAGTCATTGGAGGTGAATCGGGAGCTGAATTGGTTTGAGGCTGTGAATACAGGTCCAAAACCTGATGACAAATATCTGCAAAACAAGCATGAAATTATCAACAACACTAATTCATAATTCATTCATAAATGAATTATAGTTAACAACTAATTATTATTAATTTATTGTCATCGTAACAATATCATGAACAAATTAGACATGTTGAAACATGGATGAACATAATAAATTATCTTTCCCTTATTTTAATTTTGAATTTGAATTATTTATCGTGAATTATTAATAAAAGAGTCAATGTTGCACCCCCTTCAACCTAAAAAAGGACAGAAATTACAACGGTACTGTAACATTTTAGTAGAAGTACAATTTTTCTCAAAAGCTTTAGAAGTAATATCAAATCAAGAGATTGGGTCTCTTCTAATGTATTCAACCTTCTTGAAGGTTGATTTATTGGATTGAGAATGTCCGGGACTATACTCCAAAATGCATGAGAAATGGGTAGTGCCACGAAAAGAAACTAGAGTTATGTTGTTCAAGGGAAAGTTTTATATCTACATTCAACTAAATTACATTTTCATAGGTTCACCGACATTCTATTTGCAGGAAAATAAAAATCTCACATGTCAGGCATTTGGAACAGAGAACCGGAGATAATGCGATTTGTATGCAGACAGAGGTCATATGCAAGCACCATAATTACTGGCAAGCATATTGATTCGATAACCGTAATCAAAAGTTTATTGACAACTCTGGCAATACCAATACTAATTCATGTCTAACGAAATGTTCCTTAAATTCAAAGCTTGATAATAAATTAGAATAGCCGGGACGAACCTGCAGTCTGCTAGCGCTACCTTATCGTAGGGCTAACCACAGAGGTTTGATTATCTCATAGAATCACAAAAGTACTTCACATTACCCACGCACAAGCTAAAAGCTCATGTGGGCATCATCAATACCTACTATTACTTAGTAGTAATAGTAGGTATTGGCAACATCCGCAATATAAAAATAAGATTAATGCCTCTAGATGGTCGGTTCAAGTATTCACCGACTAAAGCTAGGCTCCCACATATCAGTGACAGTGAAAATATGACTCCCACCAGTTCTCATTGGACTCAACGAGTTCCCATTCAGCTCAGCTGAGCGTATATGAATAATCCCATTGCAACTTATAGAAATAATATTTTCACTGCCACAGAATAAACGTCTCAGCTCGCTTTGGCTGCGATCGCCAATGTTCAGGCGAGGGCCAACTCTTCCAGAGAGCTTCCTTGGCTTCAATTCACTGCAATGAAAAAATGAACCTACTTCCTCCAACCCGACCACTCCTTCGAGAATAGCAATGCCGTGATAGGCTACTGGACTGTCACTCAGAAAGAGCCAGGTCTGGATAGGCCTATTTGGCCTCGTCGCGTCACATCGTAAACGCTCAATTTAATGTTAAGACATGATAAATTATAAAAAGTGATGAATGTTGTTGGTTACCCTCGAGGAGATCCATTGTGACATCCTCAATGAACATGTCCCACCATCTGAGGTGTTTGGAGGTGCGGCCAACCCAATCCACCACTTCGAATTTACTCAACTTGCCAGCCAAGTACATCAACGCCACTGCTATGATTTCCGGCTCCCATTGCAGGCACAACGTCGTACATAAACTGACAATCAATCCATAAAAAGCTTTCAACAAATATGTTCAAAAATATCTCTAGAAAAGAAATTCATATAATGTAGAAAGATTTTAAATGTATGAAAACCTTATCTACTGGTTTATAAACTAATAGTAATAAATTCAAATGAGCCTTCTTATTTCATAGAAATTAATTTTTACTGTTTTATTTTAAAAAACCTATAAAATCATTCATTTTATATCAAATGATTAATAATTAGTGCATAGAGAGAACAGTAAATAAATAATAATTTAGAAAACATAACATAAAACTAGGAGACTATGAAACTAATGAAAAAAATGAAATTGCTGATGAAAATTGTTGCTTAAAAGTGAAGTTAGGGTGAAGGGTGAATATAGTGAGATTCACGTTACAAAGTCAGCACCTGATTAACATTGGTTTGCTGTCCTTGTATGTTATTGGTATGTTATCAAATTGTAACGTAGTTCTATTGTTTCCAACTCCGAATTGCTGCCAAGTTGTTTCTACACTATGTAGAAATATGATACATCAATAATAATTATAATGACAATTTATTATTAAATCATGAACAAATATCATTTATTGGCTAATAAAATATACCCTGACAAAGATATCATCATTACTAAAAAGAATATTCGCTCAAGTCCCAACATGACTACACAACCAGGAGCTCAGTGAACGTTGGCATTGTTATTCCTAGAGTATCCAAATCAATCAATAAAACAGATTCCTTCTATAAAGTAAATATAATATACTTAAAACTCCCCCAACACATTAAAGACATTGAAGCAAGGTACATAGGTGTCTACAAACGCCACATTAATAGGTGGTTATTGAATGTTGTGGGATAAGAATTTTAGACTTTCTTAAATCAAACTATACTTTTTGATAAGACTAGCCTCAATGCATGCAGAGACGGTTGGTCATTGTTCTGATCCGTTTCTCTTGTTCTTGGCTTGACAGTGTGTTTTCTGCCTCTCATTCATTTTTCTCTCTTTTATTCTCCACATCATACTTCATTTTTCCATCTCTCATTTCAATCTCCAAAATATTTGGATATGTGATTTTGGACAGATTGATGAAGCATCTTAAAAAGGTCAATATACTGTCACAGTCTCAATTTGGTTTCAGACCAGGGCACTTCACTTGTGATGCTCTTTTTTCTTTCATTGATGAAGCTCTATCTAGTCTGGATAAAAGTGAAAGGGTGTGTGGGATCTTTGCTGACTTGTCTAAAGCATTTGATTTCATTAATATTGATATATTAATATCCAAATTGAAATTCTATGGTATAGAGGGAACTGTGTTCAGCAGGTTCAAATCGTATTTTGAAGACAGGTTTCAGCAAGTTGAGATTAACTGAACTGCACATTTTTAGCTCAGGATGGTTGAAGGTTAGGTTTGGTGTTCCTCAGGGCTCTGTCCTGGGACCCATCCTATTTCTCTTATATATAAATGACCTTTCTTTTTATCTAAATCCTACTCATAGTGTAATGTATGCAGATGATATGAGTTTTCTATTAAAAAGCTATTCACAATCTTCTCTAATGCTGAAAAAATGCATTGCGTCCAGAGGCGAGGCGTCCGGTCATCTCTGGATTCGCCGATGACTGGACAGAAATTTATATGCAATGTGTATATTATTAAATTGGAAATATTAAAAATAAATATTAAAAAAAGGTGAAGAAACCAAAAGAGAAACGTTTTTTTTGCGAGCGCGCCAAGCTTGAATAAAGTAGACTACTGCATCATCAGATCCATTTGTTCAATGTGATTCTCAAAAACATGCGATTCCACTAATGCTATTTAACATTGGTTACCACCACTCTTCTGCATCAACACTCTCCCTCTCCCCGTAAACGATGGTGGAGTAAACGGTCAAAGACATCGCTATTTTCTGCGATTCCACTGTTCCGCGCCAGTGTTGCAAACCGTACGATAGTTATTTTGTTTGCATTTTGTGATTGATAATTATTATTATTTCTTCTATTTTTGGTTTTGAAGCATCTAAATTTAAAAATCTACTTTGTGAAAATAATCAAGAACTGAAAATTTAGTGAAGTGAACAACTACAATTCTTGACCTATTTCGGACTGTGTGTAACCTTATCTAAATTTGAGAGAGGAATAGCACAAGGTTACCTTATTTTTTCTCTCCCTGTCATTTTTGATGATGTACTTGTTGTATGAATCAATAAAGAATAAAGAATTTCATTTCAATTTTTTTAATTAATTTGAGGGCCAGTTTCCGAGCTTGAGATTTAGCCAAGTTCTAGACTTTTCAACTCTGGGATTTTGAATAGTAAGCTTATCTTATACTAGATGTCATCTTGCTCGATAAATAATCGTCCAAAATGAAACATAATCTTTAAAGTAGGAGAGGGGGTGCAGCTTTCATTCAAACTTTCAACTGAATTGTTCCTGGAGATGACTGAGCCAAAAAGTCACGCCTCGCCCCTGATTGCGTCAGTGAAGAAACTTGAAAAGTTGCTTGCAGCAATAATGTTGATTCTTAATATAGATAAGACAACAAAATCTCCCTTTCAGATCTACAGACAGCTTCAATGTTGAATTGCAGGACCACACTATAGAACATGTAAGTGAAATAAAAGTTCTTGGTATAAATATTGACAACAAACTTTCTTGGAAGCCTCATCTTCAGCATTTGAAAAAAAGGTTGAGTTCAGCCATCTTTGCATTAAGGTCATTAAAACAATTTCTCAATTTGGAGTCCCTTAGAGAGATCTATTTTGGTCTTTTCCATTCATTACTGTCTTATGGAATAGTTTTCTGGGGGAGTTCATGTGACTCTGTTGAGGTTTTCAGGATTCAAAAATGGGCTATCAAGGTAATGGTTGGAGAGTCACAAAGGAATAGCTGTAGACCCCATTTCAAAAGTCTGAAAATTCTTCCTTTACCCAGTGCCAACATTTTGGAGGCCCTTTGTTTTGTTAAGAGAAATCAATGTTATTTTACTCGTGGTGATGATGTTCATTTTCATAATACCAGGAATAAACACTTGTTGAGAGATGAGATGCATCGCTCCACTTTCTATAAGAGAGGCGTCAGAAGCTCTGGTATCCAATTATATAATATTTTACCTGATTTCATAAAGAGTATGAATGAACGCGACTTTAGATCTCAATTAAAGATAGATTTTTCCAAGAGTGCTTTCTACTCAAAGGAGGAGTATATTCAATATTACTCCACATGAATGGTATAATGCTTACTTTTCCTGTGTCTTGTGTATTTGTTACTGTGGGCTGTCTTTTTTTCTTCGACCATATAGAGTTTTTGACTAGTTCCTGATCCCCCTGTTTTAGGTGGGCAGTGGATGCTATTTAATCTATCCATCTGATATTTTCCAAAATTCAATTTTTGCTTTCACATACTGTATAAATTGTCATGTTTGTCATTATGTTAACTTCAGATTGCTACTCTTTCCTGCACACAGACATTTTGCCCATGCATGGAAAATGTTTTTTAATTATTTTCAATTGAAATGTATTTGTTTTGTAACATAAATAAATAGATCATCAATATAGACCGTGATTTAAAAAGAATACCACAACTTTGAAAATCTGTATTTAATCAAGGAAACATAATAGAAACTTGGGTTATAAATCAAAATGAAGAGTATTAAAATAAGTTTTCCCCACTAGAAAACAAGTTCACAAATGTTCAATGTGACCCCCCCCCTCCAGACACTCGAGTGATATCAATGCGATACTCGAACTCGTTCACACCCTCAGTAGCATATCGGGCGTAACAGTTTGTATAGCTGCTGTAATTTCTTGTTTGAGCTCCTCAATGTTAGCTGGTATAGGCGGTCGATACACATTATTTTTAACGTACCCCCCCCATAGAAGAAAAATCGCAGGGGGTGAGGTCAGGGCTTCTTGGAGGCCAGTGATGAAGTGCTCTGTCTCGAGCTGCTTGGTGGCCGATTCATTGCCTCGGATAGTTTTCATTCAAATAGGTACGGACAGATGAGTGCCAATTGGGTGGTGCTACATCCTGCTGGAATATGGAACTAAAAAAAACTTTAGAGCTTCCTCGAATTGATGACAGATAGTGCTCCACTCTCCGTTTATTCTTTGCAGAGTTATTAATTTTCAAAGTTGTGGTATTCTTTTTGAATCACAGTGTAAGATAAAACAGGATTAACTGAATCACAGCAACCTGCTATAGAAGGTGGTGGAAAAGGAAAAGTACCATCACTACTACCATTCTATCATTTCCACTTTATAACATGAATCTCACAATAAGTTCAAAATTTGATTATGTATACCTCAAATGTAAAGATACACCGATGAAGTTATAGTATTATGTGTGGTTATGGTTAATGAAAGTATGATGATAAAAGACAAATTGTTATAATTTTCAGTGGATTCCGAACCACCAGCGATTGGTTTTGGAGATCATAGATGTCTGTTATCATAGCTGCTCTCTAGTTGATACTCTTCCAACAGGAGATCGGCGCTTACATAATAAATAGCCGAATGCCAATAATTGCTAGTACTAACAGTTATAAGTTACAAAAATTATTTGAATTGAATAACTTTAAAACTGTAGTAAGTTCAAAGGATCATTGATAGGTATAGAGACGAATTAGCACTAATTTTAAATCAATAATTATTGCATACCACTATTGTCATCTACCATGCTACTTTTATGTCTTGAAAGTTAAATTTGTTTTCTATCAAATGTCTGCCAGTCTGGTAACCATAGTCAAAACAAAGGTACACAACATTTTCGGTGTACTTCACATTCTATTGCACAGGAAAATTGACGGTACAATAATGATAAATAATCGATTACAGTATATAGCTTTTTACAATGTCATTCTAGTCATTATTATTATTATATATAAAATTATATGCATAAATGAAGCATGAGAGTTATTGACTGTTCCTATGAATGGTTGGTTTATTGATTATCATGTCAAATTGTGACTAAAATTGATCAATTTAAACTATTTTAATGGCCGGTTTCCGAGCTCGGGATTTAGCCAAGTTCTAGACTTTAAACAGCTGGAGTCAAAAAATTGGTTTTCCGAAACGGTGAGTAGTCGCAGTCCACGTTTAAATTAAATTTCGAAAAACTAGAAAATTGAACAGAAAATAAAATAAGGAGTAAATAGTGTAAAAGTTTCAGCTATTTTGAATTATTTAGGAATGTTTTATTTTGTCAACGAAAAACGTTTCCAATTAGGCTATAGAAATAAGTAAATAAATATTATCATAAAAACTGTAACTACGCCCCGTTTCGGAAAGCCAATTTTCTGACTACAGCTGTTTAAAGTCTAGAACTTAGCTAAATCCCGAGCTTGGAAACCAGCCCTAAAAGAAATTCAAACATTCCAACAAACTTATAAAATTTCTTGTCTATAGTGAGGTCCACGTTATAATGACAGTATTTGATCAACTTTGGTTTTGCTATTCTTGTCTATCATTCGACAAAGACGATGTTACTATCCTTTTCTAGGTCCTCAACGATGCCAATTATTTTATTATGTTTTTGACAGTGTAGAAATACAATTAATTATTCCAGAGAATCGTCATCGCTATTCTTCTATCTTTATCCACTGCCATTATAACGTGTTTCTCACTATAGGGAAATATTCCCAAATCATAAATAATGTTCCTTTCCACTGGGAATATTCCGAACTTCCGAACCAACATCACTACTATAGTGACGTCCACGTTATAATGGCAGTATTTGATTAACATTGGTGTTGCTATCCTTGTCTATCACACGACAAAGAAGATGGCGCTATCCTTTCTAGCTCCGCAACGTTGCCAGATCGTTTATTAACAATGTAGAAATATCAAGGACGTCCACGAAAACGCTGGCTGGAGGATGTAGAAAATGATCTTCGGAAAATAGGGGTTAGGGAATGGAGACGTAAGGCTGCCAACAGAGAGGAGTGGAGAGGCATTCAAGAGGAGGCCAAGGCCTTAATGGGCTGTAGCGCCATTAGTCCAGTCACTATATAAATTGGTGCTTGCAATTTATATTGTAGTTATGATTTTTCAATACATTATTTGGATACATGAGAGAAGTCCAGAACCGATATTTCTTCATGCAAAATTCCCTTGTGCTAGATACAGAGTGGCCCAAAAACCTCGTATTTTCGGTTTATTTTCCAGTTTTTAGCTATTTCTGACAAATCCAGAGATCAAACAGAAAAAAATTATCTTTTGATTGTTACCATTTCGATGTATAATTCAAAATATTTCTGGGCGTATTTTTGTGCTCAACAATCTGAGATCAGGTAGAGCGCTCTATCTCATATAGATTTCCAGCTACACCTGACAACAATGCTCCTTGTATTGTGAAAAACACCTAATTTTCAGCTTCAACCATCATCACCAACTACATTGTCCTCACATTGATATTTAGCACATAGGTTCATGAGATTATGTTCTATGAGAATAACCCGTTAGAAGCACTTCATTTCAGTATTACCTAGTGGAGAGGCGCGCTTAAGGACACCTCAAGGATCAAAATTTCAAACACATAACTTTTGACACAATGCTCAGATTTCATCGTACTACACTCGTTCTTCTTTTGTTCCCACTTTGTCGTCAGCCCAGTTTGTCATCGTCCCAGAAGAACAAGTGCGGACGATGACAAACTGGGCTGACGACAAAGTGGGCTGACGACAAACTAGGCTGACGACAAAGTGGGCTACCGACAAAGTTGCACGCCGTCAAACTGGGCTGCATTCCTTAGAGTGCCAGTTTGGCGGTGCATGCAACGACAAACTGGCACCCCTGAGATTTTGTCACTAAACTACAAAGTTGCACGCCGTCAAACTGGGCTGCATTCCTTAGAGTGCCAGTTTGGCGGTGCATGCAACGACAAACTGGCACTCCCGAGATTTTGTCACCAAACGACAAACTTGCACGCCGCCAAACTGGGCTACTTTTAAGTCCTGATGTGATTAGTTTATACATAGGTGTTTCACAAACAGATACATGCTGGGATTATGAAGACAAAGTACTCTTCATATTTGCAGAAGACATAGTTACATTATACATGATAAATAATTATTATTGATAATCATAACAAGGAGGGGGCCACTTGTTTCAAGATTAGATGAGTTCCATCTCATATGGATAATGAATCAACGTGGGCGCTCTCTAGCCGAGCTTGAAAAGTACACGAGCCGGACTCTGGAAGTTCATACACGTTAGTGGTGATTTTCTTCTGAGCCCAACTCGCCGGATGGGGCCTGTGAGCCCGATCCGCAAGCCGGACTCGTCCTTTAAACAAAGAGGGTGTTGAAGATCTGTTGTAATTACGATTTCATAAAAATGAATGTTGAAAATAATAAAATTCGAGTTCGAGCAACATTTTACTTAGCTATTATTAATATCAGGCTATATTTCACCCACCTCAACTGGTCTCAGATTTGAGTTGCCTTTAGTCTGAATTTTTACTGGTGCAGAAAGTATAATATTAAACAATAAACTATTGTAATGATTTGAATTACAATAAGAATAAGAGTGTAGAAATAATTGGCTAATGAGAAATTTTAAAATTTGAATAATATGCTAGTGTTACTTGGACTTTTATCTTGTAATTTTTGTTGATAATCTGTAATCTGTTATCAAGGCATGAAGCGCCAACCACCATTTAAATGGAGGTTTAATATTGTTAAATTATTAATAGGTTAGGGTTATCAATAAAAATAATACACAAGAAATTATGTCAATACAATATAATATAAAACATAATTATATTAATAATTGGATAGTGCTTGATTTTATGAATGCGTATCCGAATTTATCAAGGAATCTCTCTCTGAAAAACCTAGGCATCAATGTGGATAAAAACCTCGACTGGTCAGAACAAGTCAGTAAAACCTGTAGAAAGATTTTCTCAGCAATGCATTCACTTAAAAAATTGCTAGATGTCCTTCCTAGAAGTATACGATTATTACTGGTCCAATCTTTGATTTTTCTACATTTCACGTACTCTCTGTCCTCAATGGCATGCAAGTTACACTCAATGACAAAATGCTGCGCTGCAAAATTATTGTCTACGTTTTGTTTACTCTCTTGAACGCCATGAACATATTACCCCAGCACACATTGCTAGTTCTACCCTGAAGCTCCCCGATCAGAGACGTTTCAGAATAATCAAACTTGTTAGAGATAATTTAAAATATAGTTCGGGTGCAAATGTCATGAATAAGGCACTCTGTGGTCATTTTTGAGTAACAGCCGTGGAAGATGTCTCAATTTCTTCATTAGGTCTAGCATAATAAGGATCGTAATGATGATAAGTCGAAATCACAGTCAAACACCTCGGAAACAAGATGGCCGCCAAAATTTTCAGGGTTTTACTATATCGCTTGTACTTCAATAACCGTTCAAGATATTCAACCGTTTTTTCTAGACGAAAATATTTTTAAAATCTTCCTCTACAGATTTTGATTCTATAAAATTTTCCTCTAAAACGCATATTTTTTTAGTTATAACCTTCAAAAGCCCAAAAAACGTTTTTTTCTAAATTTGTTCAAATTTCATTCCATTATAACTTTTTTCTGCAAGAGATACAAAGAAATTTTCAATCTTTGTAATTTAGAGCGTTTTTTCAACTTTGGAACGATATATCTTCGTGCGCTGTACGGTACATCGAAAAATGAGTTCTCCAGCGCCCTCCAAAGAAAATCCTGCATGATTTCTTGTGCGTTTTTCCATATGCATGAAGTAACAAGCTAGAACTATAAAATCGATTTTTTCATGACTACTTAAAGATAGAGACTTGCAAATGGTCTCAATCTCCTCGTTACAACAAGACGAAAAAGAATATTGATGATGGTAACAACGAAAATATTCGACATCATTGAAAAATACAAGATGGCTGTCATTATTGACAGAAATTTTTACATCTCTTGGTATTCAGTTATTGTGACAGATATCGGATTGGTTTTACCACCAAAGTGTTTAGAATTAACCAAACAATGATGTTCGGAAGAATCATCTCATTTCAACCACTCTTTCAATTATTTATTCAACTTCAAAAACTTGAAACATACATTTTTCGGGGACAATATTTCACTTTCAACTCTGTATATGTATTCGCAGTAGACAAACACTAGTATTATTGGCACATTGTTGTAGAATATTTTCAAAGCTCAAAAATGACATCTGGTTGGAGGCTGTAAGTCCATATTTTATGGCTGGAGCGTCATCGGAAAAAGAGTACAAAGTACTGTTTGCAGCGGAAAACACGCTTTTTCCACCAAATGACAATCTCAACAATTAGAAAACCGTGTAACTCATGGCTCTTTGAAGGTACATACTTGGGAATGCTATCAATCTCTATATAATGATGTGTAGAAATAGATTATCCATGATGGCAATCTTAAAAATGTTTGTCATCATGAAAAAAACAAGATGGCGGCAAAAATATGTCGATTATCAAGAAATCATCTTTAATTCTAGTAATGTCGAGGATATCGGATCAATTAAGTCATCTGGAAGCTTCAATACAATCATACTACAATATCCGAAAGATTTATCCAATTCCACCAACTTTTACTATTGTGAATTTAACTACAAACTCTTGAAATCAGATTTTTGGCTGCCATCTTAGATTTTTCTAAGATGACAAACATTTTTGAGATTGCCATCATGGATAATCTATTCCCATACATCTTTACGAAGAGATTGATACCATTTTCAGGTCTGTACCTTCAAGGGGTCATGAGTTAGTTACAAGGTTTTCTAATTGTTGGGATTGGCATTTGGTGGAAAAAGCGTGTTTTCCGCTGCAAAAAGTACTCTTTTACTCTTTTTCCGATGACGCTCAAGCCGTAAAATATGGACTTACGGCCTCTAACCAGATGTCATTTTGAAGCTTTGGAAATATATTCTACAACAATGTGCCAATAATACTAATGTTTGTCCACTGCGAATACATATACAGGGTGGAAAGTTTCTGTTTTCAACATTTTCTATTCTTCAGTATTGTATATCGTCATTATTACTTAATTAATTTCTAAAATCTTAATTAAATCCCACCCTATAACGTTTGTTTCATTTATCTATTTTGAGTCTTTGAAGCAATATTGTATTCACTATTACTCATTCTAATAGCATCCACCTTATTCATCAATCCCATAATTCTAGATTCAAATCATATATTCACATGTTATAATACTACTAACAGCTCTATTCCATCACAACCCGGTCGTGTATTTATGGGAAGGATATTATTTTATATCCTTCTTAGAGAATCGACAATTATTTGTTGAAACACCGCCGATTTATGAAGTTAAATTACAATTTTATATTATTGTTATTCTAATTGCATTTAATATTTATTTTTATTGATCAATTTTTTATACTTTGTCAAATTCGTTGAATAATTAGCTTCACCGTCATTTAATGTAAATTAGTGTAGAAGCCAGTAATTATTGTAACATACATAAATAAAGAAATCTAATCTGATAATAGATAGTAGACACAAACTAGAGTTTGGAGAGTGGTATCTCTCTAACTAGTAGACACAAACTAGAGTTTGGAGAATAGTATCTCTCTGATCGATAGTAGACACAAAATCTTGAGAGTGCCAGTTTGGCGGTGCATGCAACGCCAAACTGGCACTCCTGAGATTTTGTCACTAAACGACAAAGTTGCACGCCGTCAAACTGGGCTGCATTCCTTAGAGTGCCAGTTTGGCGGTGCATGCAACAACAAACTGGCACTCCTCAGATTTTGTCACCAGACGACAAAGTTGCACGCCGTCAAACTGGGCTGCATTCCTTAGAGTGCCAGTTTGTCGTCAGCCCACTTTGTCGCCAGCCCAGTTTGACGCGGTCCTGTTCTTCTCGGCTCGTCAAGGCGGTCCAAAATCATGCATCATAAGTAAAATTCGGTTGAAAAATGGAAAATCTATTGTTGAGTGTACATCGTGAGTTAAGCCCCATATTCCAATACACAAAAATGGCTAATTTCTATATTCAAAGCTGCATATCTTGTGAAATACTTCTGATAAAATTTCTAAATCTAGTGAGGATATGAAAATTTTCCCCCTCTTCCCACTCCAATAAATAATACTTTCGATTCTAAAAGTATTCGAAAGTTACAGAAGATTTTAAAAATTGCGATTTCAGTTTTTATTTTTTTGTGATTCTACTGTAGATCAAGAATTTCTAAAACGAGTCTGATACATCATAGAAACTTACGATTGAAATTGGCCATTTTCTGTGAGTTCCGAATGATCTCATTTTATTCAGAATTTCATAATCTAAAAGAATGTGAGAGCATTTTTCTGTCCGATTTGGCAGAAATAGCTGAAAACTGGAAAATGAACAGAAAATACGAGGTTTTTGGGCCACCCTGTAACTAGCACAAGGAAATTCTGCATGAAGAAGTTGGTTTTGGACTTCTCTCATGTATCCAAATAATATATTAAAAAATCAGAACTAGAATATGAATTGCAAGCACATCCCCTTTTTCATGTGAATATTGACTGGACTACATGGGATAAGTAAGAAATATCAATAAAATATTAAACCTCAGTTTTGAAAATTCATTATTCAATCATTGAAAAACATATTTTATTGGCAAATGAAATATTATTGATCATTTTGAATAAGAATTTACAGTTGACAGTACATCAGATACACCGGCATCAGCCATTCCTTATAGAAGGCAGTGGCAAGGCAAAGAATCGGCAACGTTGTTCTCATATCTTTCTTGATATTCATCTATTTATTGATTCAAGATGCACAATTATTCATTAAAGTAATTGGGGGAGGACCAACAAGTACAACCCAAAACTGTTCCTCCCTCGAATTTTGATCCATTATTATACTAGTCCAGAAAGAAGGTTATGTAGCCTATTCCACTTTATAAAATTTTCAAATAACAAGCCTATTCCTGGACATAAGCAGGAATTTGGAATTTAGTGGCGAAGCAGTGATGCGTGATTCTTCACTGCCATTATAACGAGGCACTATAGTAAATATTCTCAAATCTAACTCAATTATATTGATAACTTTTTATGGTGCCTTTTACCTTTTAGCTTACCTAGTCAACAATGGCCTCAAACGTAATTACAACTTATGGCTCCAAAGCGTGATGTCAGGTTGACACAAATACAATTTTTCATTAGATAGACTAATAATCTTAATCGTATAATACATACATACATATGTATGTATATATATATATATATATATATATATATTATATATATATATATATATATATATATATATATATATTAATATATATTATTATATTATTAATATATATTAATATATTGCGTTATTTCAAATCATGCTAATTGATCCATTTAACAGATAATTTTTGAATTGAATTATAATCTTCCCTTTACTTATTATTTAAGCATTCTGCCTGTTTATGATATAACGCTCTTCCTTCAGACAACAACCGCCATAATATTATAATAATCATTACACTTGGTGCTGAAGGATTGAGACCTCTCACTTGAACCACAAATAAGATGTAAAAGGGATAACACTTTTTCCCTAAACTAAAAACTCCAAATAAATAATGAAAAAGCCTACCTGTCATTAACGAAAGTCCAGGCCATTTGTACCATTTTATGAAGTTTTGTTTTGTCACCTGAAAAGTTAGAAGTACTTGTAAATTCAATATCAATAGCTCAATTTATGAAATAGCTTGGGCATTAAGGATATTGAGAATCCTGTACATACCTTTCAAGCATTTAGCATACTTCAATAGAAATCCGTAAGGGTGATCTACTTGAAGATCAAACTTGATGGTCTGCAACAGAATACGTTCCAAAGTCATCACTTCTTCCTGAAAATGAATGATTTATTAGAATACAACAATTAGTAATGCGAAAAATGAAGTCACACAGGTAAAAATAAAAATGAACAAAAAATAGAGCAACTTCAGTCTAACAATAATGATAATAACAATGAACTTAACACAATATTTCAAGGTAGGCTACCTGATGATAACTTTCAGTTATTCACGGCAAACAAAACACAATATTATTGCAATTGAAAAACAAATAAAAATTATTGTATTAGGCTATAAGTTATAGCTTAGAGGTGTTTATAAGAAAGGTCAGTAGATTGAATGGTGGTTATCGAAAACCTCACTCAAGCACAATAGTCCGTTGTTGTCTGACTATAAGGTGGGCCGTCCACTAGAACCGTTTTCGTCTGAACTAGCATCGGCCGAAAACTACCGAATGCGACCGAACGATCCCCCAACAAATAAAGGAATAAATGCTCGTCCATTGCAACAAGTTCATACAACCGGGCACGGCCGTCTCCGGCCGATCAATTTTTCGATCCGAATTGAATGGGATTTTCCGGCTCTATCCGGCCGAACTAACTAGTCGAGTTGAGTGCTCCTAACCTAAAATTGTTTCACAGTCTTGTTTTTTTGAAGTTGTTCGGTTGTATAAAGTTATAACTATGGACAATGAAAAGTTGATAGGTTTGGTTCAAGAGCAAGTTCCATTGTGGGATATGCGAGACAAAAGATATCATCGTCGTGATGTTCAAAGGAATCTGTGAACAAAGATTGCCTAGTAATGAATAACTAATTTAGTGAATATTTGTTGAAGGTAAGATTATTGTACCGGTAATGAATAACTACTTCATTTGTTTATTCAATTTTCAAAATCTCAATATAATCATTGTTTATGAAAAATGTTGGTGGCTATGATAGTAGTTAATTCAATAATTGGCAACTAGACTGACGTAAACGGTCCTAATGGACGATCATATTCGGCCGAACGGTTCGGTTGAATACGGTTCCAGTGAACGGTTACCCTTATGCAGTCGATCAGATAAAAAATTGGAGTTAAAAATGTAGTAAAATGAAAGTGAAAATGAACTCTATAATTCGCTCTCATGTTGGGTAACTAAGTCTTTACCTCAGTCGGTCTGCTTGTATCTCTATATTTCGTGATTTGAAACTACTAATGCAGTATAACAAAGGCACTAGACTGCAGTTTATTAGCGAGGAAACCTAAGGCTCAACTCACACTTACGCGACTCAGGGTGAGAAGAGACTCGACTCTAGTCGAGAGCATATGTTTTCTAATGGTTACAGTAGCAGAGACTAGAATCGACTGGTCTGAGTGTCACCATTTGGAAACACATTCTCTCGACTAGAGTAGAGTCTCTTCTCGACCTGAGTCGCGTAAGTGTGAGTTGAGCCTAAGGCTTGTTTCACACGCATATGGTTCCGTTCGGTTCGTTTTCAGTCGATTCCTACAAATGAGAAACGGTAATTCGGTTTGAATTCTGTACCGAATAGAAACCGCACAGCACCAAACACACCCTCGACACGAATAGGTTTTAATTCGTTGCCAGGGGACAGCAGACAAATTATGTGTTTCACACACACTCGTCGCTCGATTCAGTTTCTGTTTCAACCTTATAGCGAGTGCATTTGCTTAAAAATCTTTCAACTCAAAATCATTTCTCGCATTTAACTTGAAAACTATGCATCATAAGCCAGTTACACACACATCGATTTTTGGACGTTCGATTTATTGCCGATTCGATTTGACGTTCGATTGGGTAACACTTTATCCAGCGTTGAACCTCAAACAGAAAGTGAACAGGAGAACTACCCTGTTACTACACCTCAGCCACCAAAGAGACGAAAGAAGCCAAACCGACATAGGAATCGAGTGCATTCCAACTATCCTACGAGATTAAAAGGAACTTGATAAGCATCATCTGTTTCATCTAATAGAATTTGTAAGGACGACAAAATATCGAACGTTCAACTATCAAATATCAATCGATGTGTGTGTAAACTAGCCTTAAGAACATGACCTTTGGACTAACTAATAAATTCTCTTCAACTTTTGTTGAGTGGAGTTTTGTGATATTCCCAACATTTCTCAAGACATTCGCTCTTGAAAGTGTAAAATAACAGGTATTCATCCAATAACTCTCCATCAATGCATCGTAAAAATGAATGCTTCTGGTACGTTTTCAAACATTAATCTTCAATCTGATGTATTATTACAAAGTATTGATGTAGGCTAGCCCCAAAGTTAGTAGACAGAAGGTTGGTCACTCATCTGTAGTATTCAAGTTGACATGCAATTGGAGTGGGGGAACTGCAGCCGTGACATAGACTGTAGTACAGAGTAGGCAGAATATCGCATTCTTGAAAATCATACGGTCAAATTACACAAAACAAACATTTATTCTGACATGCAAGCTTTCTGTTTCTGCTTTACAATAGTTATTATCAAAACATTCAAATAATACAAGCATTTTGCCATTTAAAAGCAAAAACCCCACCTCCTAACCTTCCCTTTCAAACCCTCAAGATTTCTTCATCTTCTAGGTCGCATTTATATCTTGTAGTTTTGGCTATACATCAGCTTGTGAATTTCGGGGATGAGATATTTTGATTCTCGTAGAACATGTGCTCGATACCAGCACATTGTGTTCAGTGCATTTATATGAATGAAATTCATCTGATTTATCGGGATCGGTTTATTGCAATGTATTGGTTTATCAATATTTTTTATGGGTTAATCTGAAGTTATAATAGTATAACGTTGTCTACTAGCGTTTTCCCAGCTTATCAACTTTTAAGTGCCACGTTTTTAGATTCTTGAAAAACTTTCAACTTCATTTTATTCATACAAGTTGAATGAACTTGAAAAATTTAACAACATCATTAGAATCAGTGATTCATTTGCTATAAGTATGGAGAATTTTACAGTTCTAGGTCAATCTTGAGGGGATTAAACGACGATGTATTTGAAGATACAGTGAATAAACTGCATGCTCAGTGTGGTTACTCTATCACATTTTTACTACACGTGACGTCACGCTGGCGTTCCCCCCACCACTTCGAATCTTATCCCTGTGAGTGATCAAGCTTCTGTCTACTAACGTTGGGCTAGCCCTACATGGATACTTATCATGTGAGCACGGTTGTCAAGGTGACTGATTTGGAAACAAACTGTTTATAAAAAGATAAGGCCGGTTACAGAGCTCGACCGACCGTCAGTGCGTATGTACCATCCTGACCATACGCATCCATAAATCAGTTTTACACATTCAGAGCTCGATCGACCGTCAGTGCGTATGCACCATCCTGACCATACGCATCCATAAATAAGTTTTTCTGACTAACAAAATGGACGCCTTTATTGTTTAATTGCAGCTTATTATCTTCGTAAACGGAAGATTAAAAGACGTAGATATCAAGTTCACACGATGGTCGCCCAAAGAGCATTTCAAAGGGAATTTAGTACCATTATATACATTATTGCTTGGGGATGAAGATACATTTTTTAACTATTAACATTTTTTTAACTCAGAATGTCCATCAGAAATTTTGATGAGTTATTTCGAGTTTGTATCACCATTGGGAATACTTGCAGTCACTTTGAGCTACGAATCAAATAAATGTAGATAATATTTTAGATAATATTGTAGATAAGACAAGCGCGACTGACGTACTCACTGACGGTCGGTCGAGCTCTGTAACCGGACTAACAAGTGAGAGTTTTATGATGAACGTTCCAAATTTATGTAGTATTTTTTTTTATCTTGTTCATGAATGTAAACTTTTAATGAATAAAGTGTTAATTACAAAAGCACATTTAAAACAATATATTAACTATAACTATTAACTAGTCTACTTATTAAATATATTAACAATTCAAAAATGAAGCTTGATAAATTCTCTTCAACTTTTGTTGAGTGGAGTTTTGTGATATTCCCAACATTTCTCGAGATATTCGCTCTTGGAAGTGTAAAATGACAGGTATTCATCCAATTTTTTGCTCTTTCGGAGCTAATAGCTCTCCAACAATGCATCTTAAAAGTGAATGCTTCTGGTACGTTTTCAAAGCATTAATCTTCAATCTGATGTATTTATCAGGAAGATTTATGTCCGGTGTTAGTGGATAATGAGTGGAGAATTCGGAACAACATTGAAATGGACAGCATTCTCCAAAAATAAGACATTGTTCGTTTGTCAAATCAAGGCGAATCTCTTGGTTGGGACATGTCCAAAGAATGCCTCCTACACAAATGTCGAGGCAGCTGCTAGGATGAATGGTGGAAGGGACATGTAGGAGAGGAAGACCAAGAAGGCGATGGATGTATTAGGATCTAATTGAGGAGGACCTATGCTCCATACGTTTGGGAAAACGTAGATAGAGTCGTTTAGTTAATCAGAAAACAGATTGGGGGCGTATTATACAGGAAGCCAAGGCCCACCCAGGGCTGTAGAGCATCGAAAGTAAGTAAGTATGTTTTCCTTTCATTTTTATAGCAGCAAAAATGTTGGGGGGGATGAAATTTTCAATTTTTCAACAGGTGTCAACTTAGCGGTTGTCACCTTCAACAGACGGGCTAGATTTGCGCACTTTTGCTATGTTTACTTCCTAAGCAGCCCCAATTGAGCTGCAAAGTTGAAAATAGTGTTCCAGACATTCCCCTCAAATCTCAAATGAACAACTGTTGCAAAATTGGAAATTCCACCCCCCACATTGAAGCTGCTATAACAATGGAAGGAAAACATGAAATTGTGAAATAATACATCAGATTGAAGATAATTTAATGCTTTAAAAACGTACCAGAAACATTAATTACTACGATGCATTGTTGGAGAGTTATTAGCCCTTGAAGAGAAAAAATAGGATAGATACCTGATACCTGTTATTCCAACAATTTTACACTTTCAAGAGCGAATATCTCGAAAAATGTTGGAATAACACAAAACTCCACTCGACAAAAATGTTAGAAAATTTATCAAGCTTCATTTATGAATAGTTTGTCATGTCGATTAGACGAAGATATAAGTTTAGAAGCAAAAAACAAAAAATGCTACTTTTAAACCACCCTCATCCCTTTAGCACAAGGGATAGAGATGGGGTCTTTTGATATGTTTACCTACTAACTGGTCTCAAAAAAGCTGCAAAGTCAAAAATTGTGTTCAAAACATTCCCTCCAATTTCCTTCGTTAATTATTGGTCTATTGTTGCAAAATTGGAGATTTCACACTCCAAGCTAAAGCTGCTGCAACAGTCGTGGGGAAATGCGTAAATTTGTGAATTTATACATCAAATTGAAAAGAATCTGATGCTTTATAAGCTCATATATATATGGATTTTTTCAATCAATTTTTAAAAAGTTGCAAATGTAGCAAAAAATTGGAGGTAAACATGTTTTTTTTTTAAAAATGTCACACTTTCAAGAGCGAATATCTCGAAAACTATGGAAGAAAGGAAGATATATAGGAAAAGTTGTTAAATCAACATTGTAGAAAAGTATGTGAGCTTTAATTTTGGATAGAATAGTCATATTCGTAAGATGCATAGTTTTCGAGTTACATGCTAGAAACCAAAAAAAATGGTACCTTTGAACCACCCCCACCCCCTTAGCACAGTGGGTAGGAGTGGGGATTTTAGAAATGTATATGTCTTTACTACCCTAAACAGAACTGTGAGGTCAAAAATTGTCTTCCAAACTTTTCTTTCTATACTCCTTTTTTAACAACCATTGCCTGGACTAATTTGTTTTTGTGCGTTCTAAAAATGGCAGGAATATGTAGTGCAGAGAAGAAAAGGTTGAAGTGGAATTGTGATGACATTTCAATATTTTTAAATGCATTTCAAAGTCATGAATTATTATGAAATTGATTTAAAGAGGGTACTGTACTGGATATTATCATTTTATTTCAACTGTTTTTCTTTTTTGCAATTAAACCAAGCCAAACTAGAAAAAAACACAGTTATCACTGTTATCTCCAGTTCTTATTGAGCTGTGTGTACGAGCCGCATGCAACATTCCTACTCCTATTCATTCCCTGTCAATAAGCCCCTTTACTGATAGAAAATGTAAACGATTTCATCATTGCGAGGCACCTTGCTGTGTACCTTGACGTGTTCTCCTTGCTGTGTTAATTCTATGTATGGGAGACTCACTGCACAAATTCAGTAGTATACTAACTCAGATAATAATGGTCTAAATATGAGGTTTCAAATGATAATATCTAAGACTTATAGGGGCTAATTGAATTATAATGAATATTAGCCCAGTAGTTGATGAAAAAATGAATTTGAAGTCTGACCACAGTGTAACAAATTATTCACAAAATACAATAGGCTGATTAAAATTAGCAGCTATGCATTAAACTCTTACCTTTGGATCGTCACCGAAAGTTGCAAATTTCTGATCAGTTAGAAGGTCACTTGCTGTTTTTATAATATCTCTACATTTTTTGGGTGTTTCCTCAACTTTCCCAGCTAGGAACAGGCAGCAGCAGGCTGTCACCTTGAAAAGTAAATTTATGGACTTTCACTGGCAATGGTAAATCATCTAATAAGATTAATGCAATAATGAGGCTCTACGAATACATTTATTATTATAGAATCTTTGGCAAATGCATAGATATTATGAAATAGTGAGCCAGCTCGTTTTGATTTGGTTTAAATGAATAAAATTTCCTTGCATTAAAGAAAAAAAGTTTGGATCCACTATAAGAATGTAGACTACAAGAACAGAAACTTGTATTCATTATACCAATGTAGACCTTCCATCAAGTTTTATTAATCCAAAACTTAAATCTTCATTTTTTCTTATTCAAGTTGATGTTGAACATGTTTGATTTTTAGATTCAAATTGAATCTTGAAGGTACAATCCAACCTACAAATGGGAAAATGATATAAAAACATTTGTCAGTCAATATAGAATGTATAAAAAAAAACTATATGATGCACGAAAAGTATAAAAATTACGAAGAAAACTTTGTGATTGATTACATTTTTAATTTATGATCTATACTACTTGTAAGATTATGGAATCTTTAATTCAAGTAAACCTGACAAATGTAATGCCTAATCGCTAATGTTACGGCATTGCGTATTTATTATGGTGGCAGATGAATTGCAAAGAACCTGATTCCTTCTTCATCCATTACCTACACTTGTCAGATTCATGGGCGTCGTCACAAATGACAAAAAATACTATTGATCAAGATGGCAGTGATCAATAATTTAACTCACATTTGGAAACATCTAAGGGCCGGGTTCCGAGGTCGGGATTTAGCTAAGTTCTAGACTTTAACCGGCTTTAAACACTGGAGTCAGAAAATTGGCTTTCCGAGTAAGGGCGTTAACGTAGTCGAGGACTTGAATAGATCCTGGAATTTAGAGTTCACATTAGACTCTGGAGTTTATAATTTCGCGAGTGAAGGGCTTTTAAGTCCAGGACTTGAATTAGATTCTCGTCTCTTCCCGAGTCGATGATGTATAAAAAAATGTTAAGTCCAGAACTTAAAACAGCGTGATTTTAAACACTTGACTGGGGTGGGGTTTAAATTTAAGTTCTAGACTTAACTGAGAAAAAAACTCAGTTATTGTTTTAGAGTAGGTGAATAGACAAATAGATATGGAATACCTAAATTATTCGGATTAGTCCATCTAAGTTCATAATTTGTAGTTTGCAAGTTTATTGTGGAATAAAGTTCTATCAGAATATTATGCGTAAAAAACTAACCTTATTTTACGACTGTGACATAACCTAAAAATGTTCTAGAAAAATAATACAAGGATTGCCTTGGAATTTTATCTTCCAATCGGAATGTTATTAATCAATGTCATATTCAACATATTAGTAAAGTAGTATATAACAATAAAAAAATATTCCAGTTTTTTCAAACAAATTAATACGTTTTCCAACTCAATAGCCTACTAAAATGTTTATTCCAAAATAGGATCAATGATCAATAATAGCATAACGTGAAATGTAGCCTAATGTGTGAATTCATTCATGTTTCAAAAGGTTAGGTCTTGCTTTGAATAGGTCTACAAAGAAATCAAAACGTTTTTTAGAAAATAGTTTGGAGAGCATGCTTATTTGAATTAGCCCGCTTCAATCAACTGTCTCCCATTGCCAAAATAACAATATAATATTGTGAATTTCACTCATGTTTACTGCGTTGTGCAAGTCCTAGACTCAAAAAAGTCGAGAACTTAATAGACCCCGGAGTTTAGAAGATAAACCCGTGACTCAGAAAGTCGATTTAGACCCGAGCGCTTATTTTAGTCCAGGAAGTCCAGAACTTATAGATCCCGGGCTCGGAAACCGGCCCTAAATGTGCAATTCCTTAGCGGCGTCTCGAAACGCGCGGCTATAAACAGGCGTCTCAAGAGGCGTGGTTAGAGCCGCCGCGGCAAGAGAACATGACCTGTAAATTCATTCCCTTCGATGACTCATTGGATTTCAATTTTGTATGACTGATATGGCGGTGGATTAATTAGAAATGTCGGCTACTATAATGCTTCAACGATTCATATCTAATGAATCATAAAATCTAATGAATTTATAGTTTAGGCTTATGATTTATTGGTTTGCTCTAGCCGCGGCGGCTCTACTAACCACGTGTCTCCGGACGTCACTATAGGAACAATTTCTTAGCGGCGTCTCGAGACGCGTTGTTAGAGCCGCCGCTGCTACAGAAAATAGTCTGTAAATTCATTAGATTCGATGACTCATTTGATGGTTTTGTTGTATGAACGTTAGTTACATGGCGACAGATAAATTTGGAGTGTTGGCTACTATTGTATGTTGCTTTTACGATGCCTAATAAATTTATAGATCATGTGCTTACTTACAATCACTATCGGTTGTCTCACTTCAGGTTTTATACATAGTGAAGAAGTGAAGGAATTATCAGCTATCTAATTTTTCCGCTACCCTCGAGGTAGCAAATGTGATTATATGTTCCATACCATACCTGATGTACGTATAAGAAGTAAATTTCCAAAGAAAAATCATTAGAACAAAAATTCGATACTTTGTATATTAAAACACTTAACTTGGAAAATTGCATACGTTAATATAACACTGAGGAGTCACACAACCCCGAGCAGACAGTTCCTTTTGCTGATGAGTGAAGTAACACACTGACAGTCAGTGCAAATAAGAAAAAGTCTACCAACTTTTAAAAATCTTCATTATTGTCAGGATTAATTCACAATTGATAGCTTTAATGTTGAATATACTTTATATTGTTTATTATATTAAGATTCCATTTTAAATTATTAGCTTAAGAATTAGAAACAGCAAATAAGCTTTTACTCCAACTGGTAAACAAGTGTTTCACTTGTACCGGTAGTCGTCGCCTCCAGCCGTATAAGAATAAGATAATTAATGTGGCTATTTGGAATAATAATTATTGTTTTTGTCTAAGTGTCACAATTTTGTACTATTTTTGTGTTTGTGGTGGTACAAAATTGTATTGAAAAATACAACAGAATAATGCCGCATGTACATATTGGCCCAACAAAGGCAAACGTCGGCGTCGGCCAGCTCCAATGTGTGGATGGGTGGTTTGTAAGCGCTGGGTATCGCTTCGATTTTTTCCGAGCGAAGGCCAGCCCTTTCCAAACTAGTCGACCATTGCGTACTGTTTAGTTGTCTGCCCGTGCCCTGGTTTGATTTGTGTACTGTGCAATTGAAATGTGATTCTGAGTTATTATTGTGTGATTCGAGTTATTTTCCTGTGAGTTATTATTGCATTAATTTTTTTGAAAGTTCATATTCTGTCTCTTCTAGTTAATATTTTCAGCCTCAAACTTTATTTTCAATTTGGCTCTCCGTGTAGGGAGCACTTGCCAACGTTGGCCTTGATTAAGTAGTGAACAAGCAGTGTGGATGGCAAGACCAACGAGGCCAAGCTTACCAGGCTGGGCTAGCTACTGTGCTAAGTGTGGACTAGGCATAATGTAAATTGAATTTACACAGGTGTGAAATATCCTTAAACTTTCTTTCAAAGGAGAGAGAGCTCGAAAAAATGGTTATGGAGTCGTACAACCAGTGATATACTAAAATGTCAAGATTGATAGAATGTAAATTGGTTTTTACGCTCAAATCATCCAGTAAAACATTACCAGCCCCTGACTGTTAGTTTTATTAACTTGATTTCGTAATAACTGGACTGAACAAGTACTTACATATCGAGGAAAAGTCCGGAATGAGTGATACATGTAGAAACGATGAAAGTAGACAACTCCGGTGGCCATAGTATTATAACCAAGATCCATTTTAGTACCAGTGTCAATAATAAATCTTGCTCCTTCTTTTCTGTAACGACATTCTGTATCGTAATCAATTCCATCTTGGGCTGATGGAGTATTTCGCAGTTCCTTCTTTTCATAATACCAGCACGGCATTTTTGGGAGCCAATATTCACTTTCCTTTAAGATAGTTTTTATCTTATCAAAGATAAAAACATTTGATTATTGATAAGCATTGCAATTCAATGGATAATAACATAATTGCTCTGAGGACATTTCTAAATATAACTCTACAATAAAAAACAACCGATAACTTTTATTGACTCAACATAACCTACAACATCTAAAGCGAAGCCATCTTGATCTTAAACAGCAACAGTGTTGCCAAAACAAAAGCAATGGACAAAATTACCCAAAATTTACACCGGAATCAATCCCAAATGACTTTACATTATTTATCTCTTACATTGATATAGAGAATATTATATCAATGATCTCTAATTTATTATCGCAGTGGCTACAGTTACGGTAACCGTAGCTCCAGTCACTGAACTCTATACTAACTGGAATGGACTAGCAACACAAAGAAAGTGAGACAGCTGGTAAAGATAGGCAACCCGCATTGCTGTCATTTTGTAACACATTGGCTCTTATGGAAAAATACATTGCGCAGTTTCAATTTCTATTTTATTTCTATATTGTATGTCTTATTCCATGGAAGCGTTATTTTTCCTTTATTAAGCAGTTCATTGTTAACTTTTTGAGAGCAAAAATAATGAAATAGGTTGAATATGAATAAAGAAAAGATTTTTTTCATTTGTGACTGCAGTAGTTTTAGTATTGTCAACTTTTCACAAGCAAGGGAATAACTATGGGCCAGATTTCAGAGAAGCGTATCATCTATTTATTTTTATTTATTCAACAAGGACAAATATATAAACTGTCATGGAATGATTGGGAATGAAAAAACAGGCTCATAGTCCTTATTATTCCAATCCCGAATTTTGTTTGTACACAGTCCAAAGGAGGGCTGTGTTTAATTGAAACTATTAAACACAGTCTTATGTTTATTTTGATAGGATATATTATTGTTTTTTGGATTATATGATTTATTTTTATTGTTAAAGGGAAGATTTATGATATATTGTTTAAGGAAATATCTCAATTTAATAATATAGGCCTACTTACAGCAGGCTATTAATGTAGAATTATGTAGGTGTGCATTGTTGTAATTTCAAATCATGTAAGAGTGGGAGTTTCAAAAATGAAGCAAATAATGAAGAAACATTTTATTATATTATATGACTATGATAAGCAAACAGTTAAATATGCTACATAATTACCAGAGTAAAATGAACAATTTGAAATTGAAAGGTTTCAAAAATTAATTACAATTCAGCTGATAACAATCTCATATTTTTCACAATAAAAGTAAGTAAATAAAATGAATTATGTTGACTCATGATGATTATTAAATATGATGATTATTAACACAGGATTATTGAATATATAATAATAGCAATGCACTAGGTATTCTGATAACATTTTAAATCATGTAAGTGTGGGAATTTCAAAAAATGATGTAATTACAATTCAGCTGATAACAATCTCATATTTTTCACAATAAATGTATGTAAATAAAATGAATTATGTTGTCTCATGATGATTATTAAATATGATGATTATTAACACAGGATTATTAAATATATAATAACTCCGCCTCTGCCGGTCACAAGCCCAGGGCCTTATCAGGCAAGTGATAGGGAAGGAGGAGCGGGAGGAGATACACCTCGTTAAAAAACCAGGGTCCATCTGGCTCCGGATGGTAGCACCCTGTGAGGGCCCCTGCCTAGGGTTACTAGGTGAAAACCGGCCAACGACCTTAAAGGCGGATGAGGAGAAATCCCAACGGCGGAGAGGGCGGAAGAGCCAAATAGCATCTGTACCCAGATTGGGCGGCTGATATTCAAGGGAATAAACCCTAAATTCTGGTCCTCCTAGCAAGGGGGTTTTGCGATAGGCCAGTACCCTATTCATAGAAAAATTTATATCACTTGCAGTACCCAAAATAGCCTCGGACAGGACAGGATTATCGGAAATAATTCCTGTTGCTGACTTCCTCAATAGTTTTTCGAGCATAATAGCTGGAATAGGTACTAATCGTACCGCAATATGCATAGGTGATTTCAATATTGATTTGAACTTGGATAATAATGAGATATTTGATAGATATAAGAGTATTTTTAGTGGCAACGGTTTTGAGAATATGATTAACTTAAATACGAGAGTGACAGACACTACTTCCAGTTGTATTGATCACTTATTATTCAGAAGTAATAAGCCACTTATGAATGAGGCCTTTGTAATTGATCCTCAAATAACTGACCATCGAAGCATTGGTTGTTTATTGGCATGCACTTATGAGCATACTACCCACAATGTCAGTGATGAGAGAGTAATAGTTGATTACAATATATTGTTAGATATCCTTACTGGGGAGTCGTGGTCGTCCGTGTACTCGGCTGATTGTTGTAATAAATCATTTGACTCTTTTATTAAAATACTGGATGATTCGATTGCTGAGAGTAAAGTAACTTTTGCTCATCCTAGTGATCGCCGCTTGAAGAAACTGAAACCTTGGATGACGGATGGGCTATGTCTGGCAATATTGAATAGAGATAAGCTAAGGAAAAAAGTATCAAGGTCGCCTGACGATGCTCGACTTCAGCTTCAATATAATAATTTCAAGCGCAAAATTGATCTTTGGATTAAGGAAACAAAGGAAAGATACTACAGTAGGCTGTTTGAGAAGGTCAAGGATAATTCCAGAGCTCAGTGGAGGGTCATTAACTCTTTAGCTGGCAATAATAAGGCGAAAAATTGTGTAAAGAGTCTCCAGATTAATGGTAAAACTGTTGACGACCCAAAAGTTATTGCTGAACAATTCAATGAGTATTTTGTTAATGTGCCTAATTCATTGTCGACTTCCCTTATTGCTCCCAGTACAGACCAAAAGGAAGCATATGATAGAGTTTTTAATGCAAATCACGTTTCAAATTCTTTCTTTTGGTCTCCAGTTTCTTGTGAAGAAGTAGAATTATTTATCTCAAGACTGAAAGGAGGTACAGCGACAGGTGATGATAGTATTTCTACAGCTCTGGTCAAGACAATTTCACATGTTATTTCTCCTGTGCTGGCTTACATTTTCAACAAATCATTCGCAGAGGGCATTTTTCCACAAAATATGAAAATCGATAGAGTTATTCCCATCTTCAAGAAGGGACAAGCTGCTTCTATTGGCAATTACCGACCAATATCTTTGTTGTCAGTTTTTTCAAAGGTGTTTGAAAAAATTGTAAAATTTAGATTGTTTAATTTCATGGATAAACTGAATGTGATTTCTGATGTCCAATTTGGTTTTAGGGAAGGTCTGAGCACTGAGATGGCACTTCGGAGGTTCATGATGCTGGTTCATAATAGTTTGAACTCTAATGATAAAAACCGAGTCACAGGTGTCTTCCTTGATATAAGAAAGGCATTTGACACGGTTAATCATGATATTCTCCTCAGGAAGATGGAAAGGGTTGGAATAAGAGGACTGGTACATAAGTGGTTTGCATCGTATCTGAAAGAAAGGCATCAATATGTTTTCCTCAATGGTCAAAAAAGTTCACTGAGGAAAATTAATAGTGGAGTACCACAAGGTTCGGTCCTTGGGCCAATATTGTTTCTTATCTTCATTAATGATCTGTACTCTTCATCATTCAAAGGAGAGTTTACAGCTTTTGCGGATGATATGGCCCTAACCTATGGTGAAAAAACAACTCAATTGCTGATGGAGAGTGTTACTTACAATGTTAAAATGCTGACATTGTGGTTCACGTGTAATAGGCTAAGTCTGAATATTGAAAAGTCTGTAATTGTTAATTTTTCACTGTCTCAAGGTTTTCAAATGCTCACTCCCATTAAATATCATTCAATTGATTGTCAGGGGCGGCTAAATGATTGTCCTTGTAGCAGTTTTCTACAAACGGATGTTGTAAGATATTTAGGTTTAATGGTCGATGAAAAGCTCAGTTTTAAGCAGCACATCCTATCTCTTAAAAACTATCTATACATTTTCATGCACAAATTCTATTTTTTGAGATCTCTGTGTCCATTGAGTGTCATGAGGCAGATTTATTTTGCATTTGTGCACTCCAGACTAAACTATGCTATTACTTGTTGGGGTAGTACTTATCATACTCATGTGAAGCCGCTATCTGGATTACAGAAGTCTTTTGTAAGAATAATGATGAAGAAAACAAGATTGCATGAATCCTTTCCTCTCTTTTTAAATTTAAATATTCTGCCACTTAGATATATGTACATTTTTAGAGTTTTGCAGATGTTCTTCAATAGGAGTGGCATTGCTGGGGCAGTTGTGGATACTATTCGTTCTTCATCGCGACATGGTAATAGAGCTCAATTGCCAAGACCAAGATCCACCATGTTCCAAAAATCTTTCTTGTTCTTAGGTCCAAAATTCTTCAATAATTTGTCTGACAATGTAAGATCTTGCCAATCGTACCCCTTGTACAGTAGATTGATCAGAGAGTGGTTATTCAGTATTCTTCCGGAGGCGGTTGAAGCTGTGTTTTTTGTTGTTCAGTGAGAGATCACATTTCTCAAATTCTAAAAGTTATTTTAATTACTATTTTCTCTGTTGTTAGCTTTCATCTTATTCTTTATTTGTTGTATGACTTTTATTTTTGTTTCACAATGCCTTTTTTCATTACCTAGTTATAATTACTGGATACATTATGTAAGGAATTCGATAAACAAAATGATTTTTTTACTATAAGAGAGTTTCTAGGGTCTGCAGCAACTCCTCCATGCATACAGGGAAGCTTCCCTTGCATGAGAGTATTTATTGTCAAGAGAATTAAATGTATATAATATTCATAATTATATTATTTTTATTATTATTAGTTTATGCTCTAGTTGATTAAGTATTATTTTTTATGCATTTTTTTGGCAATAAAATTTATTATTATTATTATTAAATATAAACAGGATTGCCCAAAATAAAGAACGGAAATGGATTGCTGAAAATTAAAAATAGCCACATGGAATGTAAGAGGAATAAGGAATAAAGAAATATAACTCTGCAAAGTGTTTAAGATTCAGAAAATAAAAATTGCCACTGTAACAGAGACAAAAATGAAGATGACTGGCTCAAAGTATATTGAAGATTATGCTATGTTTTATAGTGGTGTGAATCAGGAGAGCAGGGCAGCCAAGGGTGTGGCCATTTTTGTTGATAGAATGTGGAAGGAGAGAATTGTAGACTACAATTTCATTAATGAAAGAATTCTCACTATCAAATTCAAGTATGGTCGTGGCCACCTAGTGATAATAGGAGTCTACGCACCTGAAGAGGGAAAGGATGAAGAAACTGCCACATTTTATGACGAACTACAAAAAGAATTAGAGAAGTATAAGAAATATGGGGTAGTTATAATGGGAGATCTCAATGCAAGAGTTGGAGTAGAACACAATCAACAATGTAGGTAGTTGGAACTTTTGGTGAAAATGTGAAAAACAGAAATGGAGACAGCCTTAGAGAATTCTCAACTTTTAATGAACTGAAAATTATGAATACTTTCTTCTGGAAGAAAGAAAGACACAAGTTTACATGGGCAGCACGTGGAACAAGATCTTTAATAGACTACATGATAGCTAATCAAAATATAGCAAGACAGATTACTGACGTGAATGTGCTCCGTGGCTTCGATATCTTTTCAGACCACTATTTAGTTGTTGGTAAAATTGATTTGTTTACACGATGGAAGAAAACCCATACAGAAAAGGAAACAAACAATACAAATAGAGACGAAGTTTTCAAAGTGTATCTATTAGAGGAAGATAGTATCAGGCATCTCTATCAACAACACATAAATTCCTACATCCAGGACACTCCAACAGAAGAAAATATTGAGACTGAATGGAACAATATTAAAAATATAATAGTAAGAAGTGTGAATGAGGCTGTTGGTAAGAAAAGGAGATATAGGAGTCAGAAAGGTTTAAAGATTTGGACAAATGAGATAGAGGAAGCAATTAATGACAAAAATGAAGATGACTGGCTCAAAGTATATTGAAGATTATGCTATGTTTCATAGTGGTGTGAATCAGGAGAGCAGGGCAGCCAAGGGTGTGGCCATTTTTGTTGATAGAATGTGGAAGGAGAGAATTGTAGACTACAATTTCATTAATGAAAGAATTCTCACTATCAAATTCAAGTATGGTCGTGGCCACCTAGTGATAATAGGAGTCTACGCACCTGAAGAGTGTAATGTTAGAAAAAATAATAAAAAATGTCACATTAAATATTATCAGTTAACTTGAGAGAGAATTGATTTTGTAGTTCAAACTTGTCGATCTTATACCGCCAAAACAAAATTTTAAACTTGCCGCCTTTTAATGTCAATAAATCAGGTTGAATAAATGAACTCGTTTGAATTGTAACAATAGTTTATTTAATTTTTTATAAAGTTTTGACAGTGTACAAATTAAATAACCAGATTATAACTTAAATTTAACTTTTATTTGGTTGATACATTGAATTATATAACTCAGATTTCAGTAGCATTGAGATTTATTTGCTCTAGGTAAAGGAAGTTTATAATATATCCTGTTTGATTCAGTACCTTTTTTCACCTGAGATTCCACGAGTTAGAACAAAAAATTTGGTTGCTCCACATTTATTGGTAAAATTCTAATTAATAGCTTATTATTTCATTTATTTGTTCAATTAAACATAAAGTAGAAAATTTGTTTGTTAATGTAACTTTTGAAAGTGTCAATTTAAATTTTTTAAGGTGTTTAAAATTAAAAGTGGAATCTTAGGCTAAATTCACGTGAGTAAAAATTAATTAATCTAATCTATTTTCAGAAAATCAGTAAAATTTGTTCATTATTTTAAAAATTAGGTCTTGTCAAAAAGAAAACATATTTCAGAGTATAGGTTTGATAGTAATAAGTTTTTTATTGTGTAACATTCTTTTATTTTGTAAACTTGAAAAGTTTTCAATAAAAGTAATCAGATGCAATGTATTTTATTTATTGCCTACGCATTGTCAACTTAATGAAAATAGTAAATTTGTTAGTTTAGGATCCAGAGTAGAATGATGAATATTTTTATTAGACAAAGAGGCAAAATCCTTCTTGGAAAATAAGAGTATCAAATGATTCTATCTCTGAAGTGGGGTTTCGGTGCCGATACAATAAAAGTAGACACACGAAACGCCCCAAAAGGGAAAGGATGAAGAAACTGCCACATTTTATGACGAACTACAAAAAGAATTAGAGAAGTATAAGAAATATGGGGTAGTTATAATGGGAGATCTCAATGCAAGAGTTGGAGTAGAACCAATCAACAATGTAGGTAGTTGGAACTTTTGGTGAAAATGTGAAAAACAGAAATGGAGACAGCCTTAGAGAATTCTCAACTTTTAATGAACTGAAAATTATGAATACTTTCTTCTGGAAGAAAGAAAGACACAAGTTTACATGGGCAGCACATGGAACAAGATCTTTAATAGACTACATGATAGCTAATCAAAATATAGCAAGACAGATTACTGACGTGAATGTGCTCCGTGGCTTCGATATCTTTTCAGACCACTATTTAGTTGTTGGTAAAATTGATTTGTTTACACGATGGAAGAAAACCCATACAGAAAAGGAAACAAACAATACAAATAGAGACGAAGTTTTCAAAGTGTATCTATTAGAGGAAGATAGTATCAGGCATCTCTATCAACAACACATAAATTCCTACATCCAGGACACTCCAACAGAAGAAAATATTGAGACTGAATGGAACAATATTAAAAATATAATAGTAAGAAGTGTGAATGAGGCTGTTGGTAAGAAAAGGAGATATAGGAGTCAGAAAGGTTTAAAGATTTGGACAAATGAGATAGAGGAAGCAATTAATGAGAAAAATAAAACATACCAGAAATATTTGGGAAATCAAAATGAACAAAACAGGGCCATATATATCGAGTTGCAAGAAATAAAACCTCAAGAATTGTGAAAAAAGCTCATCAGGAAGCATGGGAAAAATTTATAACAACCATTGAACATGATCTACATGGACGTCAGTCCTAGGCATACAAAGTTATGGAAGTTTTGAATAAAAGTGAAAGAGACATGGTGAAAACTGATTGTATTGGAACTGACGAATGGATTAAACATTACAAAGAGCTTTTGTGTGAAGAAGTAGAGCCAAATAGGTTGGAGTCCATATGTGAGAACTGCTGTATTGATCCAATTACAATAGAAGAGCTATTAAATGCCTTGAAAAGCACAAAAAATAGGAAAGCCCCAGGTTTGATTGGGGTAAATATGGAACTGTTGAAGTATGGAGGAATCCTTCTACACCATAGAATACTACATCTTTTCAATATGTGCTGGAAACAACACCAAGTACCTAAAGAGTGGTTGCAGTCCCTGGTTATATCCCTATTCAAAAAAGGAAGTAGAGCAGATCCTCAAAATAATAGAGGTATCAGTCTTCTAGATACAACATACAAAGTCTATGCCAGAATTCTAAACAATAGATTGAGAATAATTACTGATGTACTTCTCCTGGGAGTACAGATGGGCTTCCGAAAAGGTAGGTCATGCACTGATGCAGTTTTCGCTTTGAATCAAATTATATCAAAACGAAGAGAATATAATCTAGAGACACACTTAGCTTTTATAGACTTCACAAAGGCTTTTGATTCAGTAAATCACAACTTACTATGGTCAATTCTGGATTCGAGAGGATATCCCAAGCATATAATTCAATCTTTGCAGAGCCTATATGTAAAAACGACCATCCGTTTACAAGTAAAGGACGGTTTGAGTAAGGTCATTGATATAAACAAGGGTGTAAGGCAAGGATGCTGGATATCTCCGACATTATTTAATATTTACGTGGACGACATGTTACGAACATGGAAAAATTTGGCTGACTCAGGTATACAGCTATCAGCCCATACATCTGTTAACTCAATCATGTATGCAGATGACCTTACAATAATTCAAGAGAATGAGGACGCCTTACAGAAAGCGATGTTCAAGCTGGACAGAGTTTCTCAGAAATATAATTTAAATCAACTTTCAAAATTAAATCAAATTTATATCAACTAAGAAAACAAAATCAATGGCTTTCAAAGGTAAATATCCATCCAGAACCAAGATAGAATTGAATGGGAAGATAATAGAACAGGTGAAAAATTTCAATTATCTTGGCAATGATGTAACCTATGATACAGATAAAGATATTCATAACAAAGTATCAAAGTTCCAACGAATATGTGGCAATATTCATAGCACTAGAGCAGATAGAATCAGAAATGAGGAGATAAGAAGAGCTTTATCTATTACACCTTTACATGGAAAAATCATTCAAAATCAAAACAGAATGAATTGGTGCAGTCATTTGAATAGAATGCCTCCTGGACGAATACCTTTGGAGGCTAAATGCTATAAACCTACTGGGAAAAGAGACATGGGAAGACCGAGGAAAAGATGGGTGCCAGAACAGGTTCTTTAACAAACCTAATCCTTGAAGTGAAGAAGAAGAAGATAATAATAGCAATGCACTAGGTATTCTGATAACATTTCAAATCATGTAAGTGTGGGAATCAATTTCAGAAATGATGCAAAGAAATCTATGAAGAAACATTTATATTAATTGTATTATAACTTAATTATGACCATATGATAAGCAAACAGTAAAATATGCAAAATAATTATTATAATATTGTAAATTGAACGATTATTTATTTGAAACGGAAATGTTTCAAAAATTAATCACAATTCAGCTGATAGCAATATCATATTTTTCAAAATAAAAGTAGGCTACTAAAATAAAGTAGGTGGGTATACCTAAAATAAATTATGTCATCTCATGATGATAACACAGAAATTATTTAATCATTTGTATTTATTCTTTTTTGAATAAGGATTCATTTGTTCTTCAACTATGTTTTTTTATTTTAGATGCTAATAAAGTAGGCCTAAATTTTCAATTAGCATAGAAACTATCACAGTATACTAGGAATAAAACCAAATATGTTGTTCTATTTTTGGTCAAATAAACTGATCAATATTGAAAAAAGTATTGGAAATGCATGTAAAACAAAAAGGTTTCTTCAAATTAATTAATAGACTAAAAATGTTTGACTTACCTGTGAAATGGTATTTCATTTCCTTTAACATGCCCATTCTTGCATCCAAATGCAACACAATACATCACCATTTTTCGGTCATATTTTTATTCAATTCTACGCATTTTACAACAAATACATCACAATATTCAAGAGAAAACGTTGTGATCTAATTCTGATAGCACTAATACTCATTCAAATCCATTTTTCAACTTCAAAAATAAAAAATCGTACTCAAGAGCTGCAACAACCTGCTTAAATGTATAAGTACGAGAGAGAAGGGAATCCCACACGGTATGCCTGTCTCACTCACTCCGCCTTACACACTTTTAGCTGTAGCTTAGCATTGGACAGTCCGTTCTAGTTAGTATAGAGTTCACTGGCTCCAGTTCGCGTTCCGGTAAAGTTATGACTTTGTTTGCACATGCGCCAACATCAAAGACCTTAAAGAGATATAGACCCACAATGCCCAAAGACCTTAAAGAGATGCATCTTTAAGGTCTTTGGCCAACATACTTCGTTTGTCACAGCACTCATTACCGGAGCACAGTATACATACAGTACGGACACAGAATATACAGAATGGAAACTTGTAATCAATCGCCTATCTAACCAATGCTTTTTACATGACCCCAATACTAAACACGTCACATGACCTTGGGAAGTTCCAATCTTGGTCTTCTGATTGGCTCGTGGCAGTGAATGAGATCAATTGATCCGGATCATTGAAGTGATCCGAACCTACCATCAATACTATTACAATGCGGCGCTTCCTAACAAGATGGCGGATTTTGGCGTCAGGGTATAGCCAAGTTTCCGTACTGTATGTATACTGTGGTACGGAAACTTGGCTATAACCTGACGCCAAAATCCGCCATCTTGTTAGGAAGCGCCGCATTGTAATTATAGTATTGATGGTAGGTTCGGATCACTTTAATGATCCGGATCAATTGATCTCATTCATTGCCACGAGTCAACAGGAAGACCAGGATTGGAACTTCCCAAGGTCACGTGACCTGTTTAGTATTGGGGTCATGTAAAAAGCATATTTAGGTAAGATAGGCGTTTGATTACAAGTTTCCATTCTGTATCTATTCTGTGACCGGAGCTTACCTTGTCTAAGGCCGGGATTACACGGTCAAATGTCTTATAAAAGATCTTTTATAAAAGATGATGACCATCTTTTATAAAAGATGATGACCATCTTTTATAAAAGATTTGAATACTGACTCTTTTATAAAACATTTCGGACTGAAACATTTTACACTGTCAATAGACCATTGTCAAAGATCTTTGTATTTTTTAATTCAACTTATCAAGTATAAACTTTTTATTTCAATTGTTGTTGCAAAACAATGGATGATGAAGAATTCTATTCCTGTGCAAGTATACTTAGTGCTGTCGTGTCAATATCACTTATCCTGAAAAAAAGACAACGTTGTCGTAATCGTCGTGTTTGGGTTAGACCATTGGATTGGAAGACGTAATTGTAGAGGAATTCATCATAAGGAATTGATTTATTTTCTTCTTGATGTCATCATGTGTACATCCAGGTCTTATAAGGTTTATATATTATCGGCAATTCTTTTATAAATTGATTGTCTTAATAGTCTATTTTTATAATATTGATGTTTAGGATTAAATAGACTTTCATGATTTTCATATTCGGAAATAAGGAGCATAGTGGTTTCAACACACCAAGTGTACTTCGAAGACATTTCATTCAAATTAAAAACTAACCTGAAATAAAACTAACCTCAATCAAATTAACATCACCTGAAATTCAGAATCTCAACTTTTATAAAAGATAATGCCAACCTATTATCTTTGATGAAAGAAATTTTATAAAAGAAATCTTTTATAAAATATGGCCTATTAGACTATCAAATATGTTTGTCAAATATCTTTTATAAAAAATCTTGTTAGGTCAGTTCTGGTAGTCAGTCAGCACACACAAATCATTATCAAACTTCATTTATTAGAATCAATAGTAATTTATAAGAACATCAGTAATAGACATACAGTACAACGCAATCATTGCATAGCAGAACAAAAACATAAGTAAGTTTTCATGGTTAGGTTACAGTGCAGACAAAAGGCGCGCAAAATCAGGCTGCCAACATTACTAAATTAAATAATATAAAATACAATATAAAATGATAATCATATATGACACCTCCCCCCGTAATGAACACTAAGGGGAATAGCGCTCAGGAGGTCTCCTACATCGAACAGGCCTAGCCTGTGGAGTACAAACATCAGTAAACCTATTGCTAGAAGCATTCCCAGAAGCAATTGGTGTTGAATGCAAAACATTTTTGAAAGAGAAATTAGAATCAACCTCTTCCTGGCCTGTAGTGGTGGTTGAGGTGTCAACACTTAAATCTGACCTGGCAACAATGTCACCATTGCAATAATGAACATCATTAGGAGCTTCTTCAGTAGAGAAATTAATGTTACATTTTTTCATTTGATTTGCATGTCGTTTTACAGAAAAATTATCATCAGTTGTAATATTATACATAGTAGAACCAATTTTTGCATTCACAATACCAGTATTCCATTTACCCTTATTATTGTAATTTCTGAACATAACTCTGTCATTTACATTAAAATTCAATTCTTTCATTGCATGTCTTTGTACATCATTTCGTTGTGCCTCAACAACCTGATTTATTTAGAATTAATGCATTTGGATTACTCCTACATACTTTTGCTATGTGACCGATCTCAAGACAAAAATTGCAATTGGACCCCTTGAATCTGCAATTAGTGGCAATATGCGAGTTATTTCCACAACGAAAACATATGAAAGAATTTGTATTAGTAGATTTTGAAACATTTGAATTGTGATTATTGTATTGAAATCTTGAATTTGAACTTGAACCAACCTTTGTGTTTTGCCTTTGAAAACTTGATGTAGAAGTAGATGTAGTATTGTTAAACTTACCATTTTTGTACATAGAATCTATTTTATTTACAGTTCCTTGTGTATCGTTGAACGATCCTTGACTCTGATTCAGTAGGGTTACACCAACACTTGCTTGTTCATCGGCGAATGCTTTGTCATGCACCATAGAGTAGGTTAAGTCTTTCGTACGCAGAAAATAATTTTGTGTTGTGTTGCCTTGTCACATATACCAAAGATGATTTGGTCTCATAATTCTTCTTTTAGTCGTTCCTCGCCCACAAATCCGCAAGTTGAAGAAAGTTTTTTAAGATCTGCAAGAAAATCCAAGTAGGTTTCGTTGGGTCCTTGAAATCTTGCCCTGAATCTTTGATGTTCAATACTGGTCACAGGAGTTGGTGATAAAAATGGTTTTAGTAAATTAACGATTTCAGTAAATTTCAATTCCGTGGGTTTTTGTGGCCACGCTACAGTTCGCAGTTTTGTGTATAGTTCAGGTCCAATGCAAGTTATTAGAAAACGTACCTTCTTTCCATCATCAAGATTGTATACCTCAGTATGGCACTCAAAACGTTCTAAATAGAGTCAAACGGCTCTAGCTCACTGTTAAAATGTTCAAAATTTGGTATGAACACATTCATCATTGCTTGTTGTAAAGGTCTACTCGGCTCAGCACTTTCCTGTTCGTGAGACAACATTTTCAATATATTCCATTGCTTCCATTTGTTACAGCTGTAACAAATCCCATCCTCGTCACCAAATTGTTAGGTCAGTTCTGGTAGTCAGTCAGCACACACAAATCATTATTAAACTTCATTTATTAGAATCAATAGTAATTTATAAGAACATCAGTAATGGACATACAGTACAACGCAATCATCGCATAGCAGAACAAAAACATAAGTAAGTTTTCATGGTTAGGTTACAGTGCAGACAAAAGGCGCGCAAAATCAGGCTGCCAACATTACTAAATTAAATGATATAAAATACAATATAAAATGATAATCATATATGACAGATCTTTTATAAAACATTTGACCATGTAATCCCGGCCTAAATGCAGCATTTTGATGCTCATATATTATTATATATCCATATACGCATTAGAATGTTGTATTTAGACAAGGTGAGCTTAGTGTGTATATATGCGGATGTATGGTGTAGCATAATATCTGAATAGAGCATAATTATATTAGAGCAGCTTGTATGATCTGGATGACGAAATCTGACACAGCTGAAAATGAACACCAACTGAAACTGATAAAGTATCACTTCTGAAGCTGTTTTCTAATCTATCTTGCGGGGTTTCGGGTACAGAACCCCCCACGCCCCTCTCCAACACAACAAAAAAAATCGGGAGTTTAGGTAATAAATAGCTTAAGTCTATAATGATTCGTTTAAAGGCTTTTCGCATATATTTTCCCTCAAATTTACTTTTTTTTGGTCGATGTCACTTGGACTTACTTTTCATTACACCACCATAAGTACATTTATACTTCAATATTCATAATATACAAGCTGATCCTTTAATTTTTTTTTCTTTTTCGTCACTATATTTTTTCAAATCCTGGAAGGATGTAAACTTCATGATTGAAACATTGAAACGATAGGTTATCATAACCATGTGACAAAAAACCAACACCACAGTGCACATTTAAATAGCAGTAGCCGCACATGTGCAAATGTTTACCGGAACGTGAACAGAGCTACAGTTACCGTAACTGTAGCCACAGCCATTTATTATAGAGAAAATCAAATAGACCATTGACTACCTTCAGTTTGACCAACCCAATGGCCCAACAGCTTAGCTATTTTCATGTACTTTTCAGGTTATGGAAATAAATTATTCGATTTTATTTCGATGGAAGCAATGCTGGTCATGAGGGCCAGTGAATATTTTGGCAATCCTGGTTGAAATAAAATTTAAGCCAAGTCCGATTGAATCTTATATTTTCAACATTAAAAATCAATTTCATTTCTGAAGTTACAAAATATTCAGTTTACAAGTTTTGATTATTAAATCTATGTTAGTAACCCGGTAGGCCTACAACTGAAGCTTCAGTGTGATGTGGAATCGTAGATAAGCGACGATTAACGAAGTTTGAAACTCATAAAATTCGATGGACTTGGTTGAATTAGAAGCCGAATTGTAAAACAAGTGTTCTGCTTACCCCACTTCGAATTGTAAATTGAAATTTAATTTTCATACTGTACTGGAATTCCAAAATATTTGGTTGAATTTGCTTGAGTTTATGGAAAATGTGTAGTCTCCTTCATCCTGTATTTATCCTGGTATTATATTTGTCCGGTCATTCAAAATTAATGGTAAAATAAAAAAAACCTGTTTGGAACAAAAGAAATAGAATAAAATCTAATAGATACAAGCATCATGTTGATGTTAACCAGAGTGGTTAACATGCAATGTTGGACAGGTTAATTACAGGATACATTCTGTAGAAACATGGTACCGTAAGAACAGCGGTAATAAAATATTATTATGACAAATCTCAAATAATTTAATAATAATAAATCTCAGAGGAATACGGTAAAATTAGTAAGCAAAATAGTTCAGATGAATAAAATAACAAAAGGAAATTATAAAATATCAGAAGGCTTAAATCAGTTACACATGGAGGGATAAAGTTGATTCAATTCTAACAGCTTCTTTACGTTATTTGATAAATTTCAAAATAGGATGTAATCAAATTTATATTGAATTTATAGATGATAAAGAATTAATTAATTAAAAAACTAGGCAAATATGAGATTTTCGATAGAATAGCAGAATAACCTACAACATAGAGACAGTTACAAGTATAACTTACCCAACTGGGGTTATTCAAATATAAAATTCAATCAGGCATTGTAGATTTACATTTTATGCTACTTTAGCATAATTTAAAGAAAAATTTTGTAGTAAAAAATTTAGATATTTCATAATTCAAATCACATGCTACATTTTGAGATGCCACAGCTAGGCCTTATAGAACAAGAAGAAGAAGGAAATCGCTGGCTGGTCAACCGACAAGGCTTCGTCCAGTTGTACCAATCCAACAAATCAAAATTATTAACTAGAAATTTAATAAATGGATATTCAAAGTTATGTCCAAATAAGGAGAAAATAAAATAAATAAAATAAAATTAAGTAATTAATAAATTTTTGGTACAAACCTCCACAACTGGGGGTATTTAATTTAGGAACCAAATTGTACCAGAAATTTATTCAAGATAGAAGTTAAATAAATAGAAAAGGAGAGTAATTGGTCGGCCGCCCAAAGAAAATGGAAAGTAGAGGGAAGAGAAAGAGAAAGAAGAGAGATCATTGTCAATTGATCAGGTCGACAAGGCTCAAAGAAGAAAATAAAATCTACAAGCATTGGACAAAACTTCAAAAATCCAAATTACCAAAGAGAAAAGCAAGAGTTAGCATGAGTTACCGAGAGAAAACTGAGCAATGAGTTTAGTGAGCAAATAACACATTATCAAAATAACATATACAACTAAATTGATACACTGTAACTTACTTAGTTACGAAGCAATAATAATTACAATTCTTAAATATACAGTACATTCTTCATCATACCATGTTACAAGAAATCAAGTGACACAATAATTGTGCAGAATCACAAGTTTCCAAAGAACACAACAAAATTTTACACAAATAGAATAGTTACAAGAGTAACTACCACAAACATATGGGTGCGTCCACCACATATGTGTATTACAATAAAAATCTCATTATGAGAAAAGTCTACTTAAGGATTATTTCCCATTTTAAGTTGACTCACATGTGCTCGTCGCACAAATGTTTGTCCATCGGTTGAAAATAATTTCACACTGACTGGACTAATCCATTCTTTTATCAAATAAGGTCCAGAATACCTGGGAAGTAATTTGGCAGTAATCTGATTACATGCTTTACTAACAGGATTTGATTTTAGGAAAACAATATCACCTATCTTATATGGAATTGGATTTCTATACATATCATACCTCTTTTTACTGGAATTATGAGACTTCAATAAGTTATGATAAGCATCTTTCCATATTTTGTTAGTATCTTTAACAAACTTCGTTGGTAGTATATCATCAATTTTCCAAATATTGTTTATAGGATTATTAACCTTATGACGAAACATCAGTTCATGAGGAGAAAACTTGCTACTCTCATGGAAAGCACTATTGAATGCTAAGGGAAGCCACTGTAGAGTTAAATCCCATTTATTCTGTTTGTCATGATTAAAGCTAATAAGACAAGATTTTAAATTACGATGTATTCTTTCTACTTGGTTAGGTTTAGGATTATATTCTGTTTGAGTTATATGCAAAATTCCCTTTTGGAAACAAAAGTTTTTAAAGAAATTTGATTTAAATTGAGGACCGTTATCAGAAACTACATATTTAGGGACACCAAAGTTTACAAATATTTTCTGAAGCTCCTTACATAAAGACTCAGAGGTTGCTTTTCGTAATGGAAGTAGCCATGAATACTTAGTGAAAGCATCCATACAGGAGAATATCATGGTGTTACCACTTGTTGTCCTTGGTAATGGCCCTACAAAGTCTAAGAACATTTTTTCCATTGGTTGTGAAGCAATAGATGAACAAAGATAACCATAATTAGTTTTTTGTGCTGGCTTACTCAATGAACATAACTTGCAGGACTTGATGAAAGCAACTAGATCTTTAGAAATACCCTTCCAAATAAATTTTTGTTTTATTTTGTTTAGTGTTTTCAGAAAACCAGAGTGACCGCCATAAGTAGTTTCATGATAATATTTGAAAATCATGGGCTTCAAAATACTAGGAAGAACAATCTTGGGTTCCTGATTATTTCTGCTATTATAAAGAAGTACCCCTTTAGAAATAGAATATGGAAAAATATCTTCTCCAGATTCCTTCTTATTCATTATCTCTATTATGAACGGATCCTTTTTTTGATAATCAGAAATCTCAGTAAAACATAGTGGAAAGTCAGATAGAGCAACGTTACACAAAGCAGGAGAATCAAGACTTTCAAATTCATTAGGAGAAACATTATCAGTAGATTCCTTATCAGGATTTTCATCAAACATCCTACTTAGATAATCAGCAATCACATTATCAGTACCCTTGATATGTTTGACATCGAACTGGAAAGAACTTATTCTAAGAATCCACCGGCCTATCCTTCCTAATGGCTTGGGATTCTTAAGTACCCATTGCAGAGCACTATTGTCAGTATGTAAAGTAAATTTCGTATGCTCTAAGAAATATCTGAACTTTTCAATACCAAATAACACAGCAAGTGCCTCTTTTTCATACGCCGAATATTTCCTTTCTAAAGTGGATAATGTTCTGGATGCAAATGCTATTGGGGCAAGAGTACCGTCATAATCCTGACTCAAGACACAGCCAATACCTACACTAGATGCATCTGTTTCCAGAACAAATCTACGATTAAAATCGGCAATTTTTAAAACAGGAGGCTGGGTAATTATCATTTTCAATTTGTCAAATGCTTGCTGGCATTCAGTACTCCAAATGAATTTTACATCTTTCTTTCGAAGTGCATTTAATGGGGCTGCAATGGTTGCCAGGTCGGGAATGAATTTATGGTAAAAATTTAACAAACCAATGAATCTCTGAATGTCTTTCACCCTTTTCGGTACAGGACTGTTTACAATGGCCTTAGTTCTATCAGGGTCGATGCTAATAGAGTTGTGAGAGACAATGTGTCCAAGAAAAGATATTTTTGGAACACAAAATGAGACTTTGGTAGGATTAACAGTTAGACCTGCACTACGAAGACGGTTGAATACCTCTCTCAGTACTTCTAAGTGGGATTCAAGAGTTTCAGTGTATACAATTAAATCATCAAGATAGAAATAAACGTTTTTAAATCTAAGGTCACCAAATATTTTCTCCATTAGGCTGGAAAGTACTTGAGCTCCAGAAGAAATTCCATTTGGAATTCTTTTATATTGGTAAAGTGCAAAAGGAGTAATGAAAGCAGTTAACTTTTTAGAACGTTCGGTAAGAGCAATCTGTCCATAAGCATTATTCAAATCAAGAGTAGAGAAGTACTTGGCTTTCGAAAAATGATGAAAGGATGTATTTAGATTTCCAATTGGTGCAGAAATTAATTCAATATTTTGATTTAGACGCCTATAATCTACTACCAGTCTGAAATCTTTCTCTTCAGTGGGATTTTCAGTTTTTGGTACAAGAAAACAAGGGCTGCTATACTGAGAGTCAGAGTTTTCAATAACTCCATCATCCAATAATTTCTGAATTTTACTTCTCATAACCTGAGTTTTGAAAGGAGTAAGAGGGAAAGGTTGACATCTAACAATTTTATTTGAAGTCAGTTTGATATCATACTGTACTAAATCAGTACTCCCTACTCTACTGGTCAATACATCAGGAAAGTCAGCAATGATTTTGTTCACCCTTTTCAATTCAAAATCAGAAAGATGAGAAACATCTCCAGGAATAATTTTTTGAATAACATTACTAACCGAGAAATTTCTTTTATTAGCATTGTTGTTTGCATCACGAATTAAAGGAAATGTAGTACTAGGGTTGAAGCAAAAGAAGTATCGATTATTAGGTAAATCAATAATCATATCTGACATTTTTATAAAATTAGCACCAAGTATTATCTTGACTGGCAAATCACTACTCAAAAGGAATTCAAACTTCCAAGTCATATGTTGCAATCTGATTTTCATAATACAAGCCTTTTTTATAGTCATATCAGAAGAATTAGCAGCAGAACAAATCAGGTTTTTATTGAATACATTGAAATCCACCTCATTACTTTTAGTCAACTCATGAAATAAGTTGTATGAAAGAAAGGAGTAAGAGGAACCAGTATCAATCAAAGCAGACTGAGTTATTTTGCTATTTCCAAAGCTAACAGGAATAAAAGGCAGATTATTATTAGAATTGATAACGCCACAAAGTCCTTTTTTAATCTTTCCTAATTGGTTTTTGTGAGTATAATTCTTTTTTATTTTTAGACTTGCATTAGAAATCAGGTGTTGTCTTTTGGAAAACCGCGCCGCTCGTTTTTTGAATAACAATTACGAGAGATGTGACCTTTCTGATTGCATGTGTAGCATACACTATCATTCCTACGGTTGAAATTATTTTTATTGGGATTTTTATTATTAGAATTGCCAAAAGCATGATTTTGAACAGAAGTATTATTGTACAAATGCATTCTTTCATTATCAATGAAGGCAATATTTTGAGAATGAACTGCAAGCATATTTAGGTCATTGAATGATTCAGGTTTTTTCATGAATACTAACCTACTTCTCTCTTGAGGATTAAGACCAGATATGATTGTACTTACAATTTCAGCTTCACTCTCATCCAATAATAATAATTTCGCTGCTTCTTTGATACTTGTCACGTATGATGATAGGGCTTCACAAGGTCCTTGCAATCTATCAAATTTATCTCTCTTAATTGTTGAGAGAAGACGCTGAGGGATAAAATATTTCAACAAGTCAAGGTGAAATTGTTTGAAGCTAGCATTAGAATTCAAAGAGTACAATATTTTATCACCTAGAGGTCCAGTTGTATAAGGAACAAGAATTTGCAATAGGCTTGTGTCAGACATAACTGATAAATCATGAATTTTTATAGCAGCTTCCAAGAATTTCAATAAGCTATCAATATTTAATCCATCACAAGGCTGAAGATTTTTCAAGAAGCTTTCTACAGGATTTCTCAATTTATTGTAGAAACTTGAATCAATTTCCAAAGTTGGTCTAGGGATCAAATTATTAACTTGATAACCATGATTGAGTTTTGATGGACCAATATTTTCAAATTCAGTTGTAGACTCACCACTTGTACCAGGTTCACACAATGTAACAGCACAAGTATCCTTTGAACTAGTTCCTAAATTTTTATTAATTACAACTTTAGATTGACTAGGAAAAGGTTCCAGTAAAGCAGCTGGATTCGGTGATGGTGGTCTAGATGGAGCAATCAAGCTTTGTAGTTCAATAATTCTATTATAACAATCAATAAAATGTTTTGCAAATTTCGAAAGCTCATCCAAATTTTCAGTTAAGACAAAAGTTTCTTCACTCTCAGTTTGTAAAAATACAATAATTTGTTTCATCCTATTTAAATAATGCATAAATATTGACTCAATTTTTACTACATTAGCTCTGATTACAGTTCTGTAATATCCAGTTTGCACACCATTTTGTACAGTGTCAATAAGTTCCATTACTTTTGGAAGTTTTTCTCTAAGACAATTGACTGACTCATTATAACTTGACAAATTATGAATAATTTGATTGGTACTATTACCTGCTAATGAACGATAGCTAGATCTAAGATTACTCACATTGCATGACTCAAGACTTGACAAGTCTTCTCCCAAGGTCATGAGTTCAAAAACAAGGTTAGGTTTCACAAGATAATCAGGAATAATTTTCTGAGTTAAAAATTTACTCAGATCAATTTCATCAGAAATAGTCTGATTTAGTTTTTCCATGATTACAAAATCGATGGTTATAGCAAGTGAAACAATTCAATACGGTACAAAATACAAATCATGAAAATAATTGCTCAGTACTAAGCTCTCTCTCAGTAACCATACTAAATAAATTATGCTTCAATTTCAACCAAGATTTCCATATAAATTAAAAGGCAGAACCACATTAGAACCACGTTCTGCTACCAATTGTAACCAACCCTATTTGAGTAATCTCAAATAAGACTGCCTAACAAGTAGGAAGCAATGCTGGTCATGAGGGCCAGTGAATATTTTGGCAATCCTGGTTGAAATAAAATTTAAGCCAAGTCCGATTGAATCTTATATTTTCAACATTAAAAATCAATTTCATTTCTGAAGTTACAAAATATTCAGTTTACAAGTTTTGATTATTAAATCTATGTTAGTAACCCGGTAGGCCTACAACTGAAGCTTCAGTGTGATGTGGAATCGTAGATAAGCGACGATTAACGAAGTTTGAAACTCATAAAATTCGATGGACTTGGTTGAATTAGAAGCCGAATTGTAAAACAAGTGTTCTGCTTACCCCACTTCGAATTGTAAATTGAAATTTAACTTTCATACTGTACTGGAATTCCAAAATATTTGGTTGAATTTGCTTGAGTTTATGGAAAATGTGTAGTCTCCTTCATCCTGTATTTATCCTGGTATTATATTTGTCCGGTCATTCAAAATTAATGGTAAAATAAAAAAAACCTGTTTGGAACAAAAGAAATAGAATAAAATCTAATAGATACAAGCATCATGTTGATGTTAACCAGAGTGGTTAACATGCAATGTTGGACAGGTTAATTACAGGATACATTCTGTAGAAACATGGTACCGTAAGAACAGCGGTAATAAAATATTATTATGACAAATCTCAAATAATTTAATAATAATAAATCTCAGAGGAATACGGTAAAATTAGTAAGCAAAATAGTTCAGATGAATAAAATAACAAAAGGAAATTATAAAATATCAGAAGGCTTAAATCAGTTACACATGGAGGGATAAAGTTGATTCAAATTCTAACAGCTTCTTTACGTTATTTGATAAATTTCAAAATAGGATGTAATCAAATTTATATTGAATTTATAGATGATAAAGAATTAATTAATTAAAAAACTAGGCAAATATGAGATTTTCGATAGAATAGCAGAATAACCTACAACATAGAGACAGTTACAAGTATAACTTACCCAACTGGGGTTATTCAAATATAAAATTCAATCAGGCATTGTAGATTTACATTTTATGCTACTTTAGCATAATTTAAAGAAAAATTTTGTAGTAAAAAATTTAGATATTTCATAATTCAAATCACATGCTACATTTTGAGATGCCACAGCTAGGCCTTATAGAACAAGAAGAAGAAGGAAATCGCTGGCTGGTCAACCGACAAGGCTTCGTCCAGTTGTACCAATCCAACAAATCAAAATTATTAACTAGAAATTTAATAAATGGATATTCAAAGTTATGTCCAAATAAGGAGAAAATAAAATAAATAAAATAAAATTAAGTAATTAATAAATTTTTGGTACAACAGAAACGGTAAGATACAAATATAAAAACTTAAAAAGCTTGGCATCAGCTGATTAAAAGTGAATTGCTCATGTTCGCAGTGCCTAAATCTGTATGCACCTTTATAATCATTGCGTCATCCAACAGCCGCCGGTAGATAGTGGACAAGAGTGTGTGCTGCTCTGCTCCATAACCACCCATGTATTTTTTTATTCTCAACAAAATGATTATTCTGTGCCATCCAGCAGTGCGGCCTCAGGTTAAAGATTTACATGCTCTAAAGACATTTTTGCTTTGTTTTGAATAATTGAGCTGTCTTTGGTGTTTAGAATTAATTGATTTTTAGTATATAGTTTATTTTGCAGTTGGAAAATTATCTACATGAATAAAATCCATTAAAGTTAATAATTGGAATAATATGAATACAGTAATATCATCTGAAGTTATCAGCTGTACACTAAGCTAATTTTGAAATCTGAGGAGGCATGGCTTGGTGATACAAAGTGTTGATCTTTTGGAGATTGCCTTACCACACCGTTCCACGCCATTCCCGATTCAGTGTGTGTTAGTTCTTTCATTCAAACCAATATGCAAGCAGCACCTGGATGCAAAATGCCACATCGTGCCTCCTCAGGTGTGCATTCAGCTAAAGTTTGTCATGAGATTCATCAACTATTTGGCGGTATGAAATTCGTTGGGCCAGCCAGTATGAAATAATTATCCAGTGAAGTACATAATACCTTTTAATTTTTTCAAAACATGCAAAATTGCGAAAGTAACAATAAATTGGTAATTTACATAAACACATTATTATTCATGACAGAACACATGCATTGTAATGTTCAAAATTATACAATGGAAGTGGTATATACTATGATAATGGTAAAACGATGTGTACAGTGTCAAACTATGGGATTGCATGTTCACTGTCTTTGCAGAATGAGAAACACACGATGGCCTTTGCAGCCTTTGTGACATATTTTGGTGCCTGAAATGAAAAATAAAATAAACTATTTTCAAAATCTGCAATTGATTGGAATGAAAGGAATACCACTTAATAACAAAAGTAATGAGTTATACAGAAATGTTGTCACACAATAGTCCAGTCACTATATACATTGGTGCCTGTTATTAATATTGTAGTTATATTTTTTAATATAGTCCATTATTTGGATACAAGAGAGAAGTCCATAGGCAATTTCCTTGTGCTAGATACAGAATGGCCCAAGAACATCGTATTTTTGGTTCATTTTCCAGTTTTCAGCTATTTCTGCCAAATCCAGTAATCAGACAGAAAAATAGGCTCTCGCCTTTTCACAGATAAAATGAGTACATTCTGAACTCTCTATCTCCAATGAGTACTGAGTTATGATTTTTCACCTTAATCAAAATGATAGTGACACTATAAATCTGATCACATGCAAAGATCTTATTTGGTTATGGCTGCCAAAGTTCAAAAGTCTCAATGACAGTCAATCATTTACAAGTCTAAATAACTCTATACTGACAGATATGCGAGATCCAATTGAAGACTTGGATGGGGTGAACAAATAATATTTGGAAAAAAGATTCCGAGAGCTTTTCATTGAAGTCGTAGAGAAATATATCAATGCTATATTCATCAGTATACCTGATTTACAAAACATGTTGAAGAGAGCAGGAGGTTGGGATCACACTAGATTGCGCGTAACTATTTATTATCTATTAAAACATGTATTATTATTCCCCATTGTCTTCCCATCTATATATACTGAGTAAGAACATATTGCAAATCATTGTGCAATAGTACACTGAGCAATCAAGACCATGATGCTTTGCTTTGGAGGTAATACTTCTGTGCTGAAAAGCAACTTTTACCCACCTCTTGATACAAGCACTGGTGAATGGGAGGTTGGTCTTATCAGCTTCACCAGCTATAATTCAATACCAAATGTTGAGGTGGGCTACAACAATACACTGCACTACTATGCGCCAAAGCTGTCAAATTATGTTGTGAAGAAATCGGCAACAACTGACCCAGCACTGACACATCAGGAGCTAACATCAGTTGACAATTCAAATATGACAAATCATTGGTATGATTATGTATGTAATGTTGGAACCAGAAGTAATAGATGGAAGATTGGAGTGGAAGAAGAAGAGAAGAAAAAAGAGGATATTGTATCCAAGGTGATGCAGAGGCTGAATTTGGGTCAGATCTCCAGCATATATCATTACCAGAGGGCAGTTTTGAATTTCAAACTCTTGTATTCCTTCTCAGGAAATTCTCTAACGGTAGGTGGTTATAAAATATGATTGCTCAGACCTTGAAACTAGTATGACTAGATCTATAATAGTAAAATTCTCTTTAGATCTGTAATCAGTGGCGGCTCGTGCAAATACTAATGGGGGGTTCACATTTAACATGAGCAACAAGATCTAGATCTTTAATAATTTGTTAAACCCCATGTTTCAAGTGAATTTTGTTCGTTTCACGTAGTAGAATGTAATTTTTTATTCCTAGAAGAGTACTAGGCCTATCATATTATTACGTAGGTAACAAAATATTCTAATGGGTTGTATTATATTAAGTACCTATATAATAATTTGGATTTTCGTTTAATAATAATAAGTATTTAGATATACTCAGGATTCTCAACCTAGAAGATGTACTCCCATACTCCCATTGAATAATTCATGTACAAATCATAAATTATACAGAAAACAGCAATAATTTTTCCTCGATGTAAGATAATTTCCAATCAAAGAAATAAGGATTAACATGCTTTTAGAGACTTTGTTAACACTCACCCTCCTTCTAGTTGGCATTTACAGAGCATTTTTTGAAAATAAAATCCATCCTCCTCTCCTTCCTTGCTGCGAAAACATCGATCACCTTCTCATTGAAGTTAATGATATTTGCTATCATTTCCTTCTCAATAGTCAGCATTGCTAATGCTGATAGCCTGTCCTGGTTCATTGTGGAGCGCAAAAACGTCTTGATTCGTTTTAGTGTAGAAAAACACCTCTCAGCTTCAGCTGTTGTCATTGGGATGGTTGAAATTATCAACAAAAGTTTATAGGTTTCGGAAAATGACGAAGTTGAGTTATTTTCAATGAAAAATTGTAGCAAACTGACAGCACCAAGCAAATTTCTGAAGTCTACTCTTCTAAAAATTATTTCAAGTTCTGTTTTTAGGCGATTTTTCTCAAGAAATGAGTAAACCTTAACAGTATCTTCAAGCAAGGTATCTGGGAAATCCTTATTGAAATGTTCAAATTTTTGTGAGTCCAATAAACAGATTGCTGAATAGAATGTTGTGAATGAGAACCGGGTTTTGATTTGAGTGGTGATGATGTCACAGGTTTCCTTGGCAGCCACTGTTCTACTGAGGTAGGTGTCCTCTTCGCGCCTTGAACGTTTGGGCACACTTCCTGCACAGTCTGCTACCATCTCCATCAAATCATTCATTTTAGTTCTTTCCTCTTCAACAGCTTTGATAAAATGTTCAACATTTGATTTGATTTTCATAGCATCTGTCTTAACTGTTTGTACAGCTGATTATATAAAATGTCAACATGAGGCATTAGCCTGTGAAAAACCGAGAGCCAAAAAATGAATCTATTATCTTTGAGAAGACGAGCAATAGCACCTGCTTTTATAATACTAGAAGGTTGTTTTGATGTGGATTGAATCTCCTCCATACACTCGATTAGCTCTTCTCTATATTCAAAAACTGTATTCACAGTTCTACTTTTAAAATTCCACCTTGTTGCTGACGCCCTAGGTACACGTTTGCCGACTACTCTGTCTAAAACATCTATTCTTTGAGGAGAATTTGAAAAAAAATTAGTAATATCACTCAAATCTGAGAAAAAAATTCTTACATCTTGATTTTGACTCGCTGCTTGTGCTACAATTAAATTGAGTTGATGTGCATAGCAATGCACAAAAAAAGCATGCTTATAGGTTTGTTGCACAATTGTCTGCACACCAGCATGTTGTCCACTCATCACATTCGCACCATCATAACTTTGAGAAATGAGTTTTTCTGGAATTGTTATGACAGTATCCAAACTTGAAAAAATACATTTTGCAATCCATTGTGAATCATGACCCTCAGGATTATCGAACTTCCAAAATCTCTCTACTGGTTGACCATTTGATAAAATATACCGAAAAACTAAAACTAACTGAAATGCAGACGAAATGTCAGTTGTCTCATCTGCTATTAGAGAAACATATTGAGCATTTTTAATCTCTTGTTTGATATTTTCTTGGCACACAGAAAGCATGCAGTCCGGCAATTCATTTTGAATGTCTTTGGAGGTGCCTTTGAAAACTGTAGCACTATTTAAATGTTCTTTCAAAGCCGAATCAAGCTCTACAGTAAAATTCACAAGGCCTTTGAAAATTCCCGGATTTAAAGCATTGTCGTCCTCTCGATGACCCCTAAGAGCTAACTCAAATGCACCACAAAATTTAATGCAGTCTATAAGTTTGGAAAGCACATACCTATTTTTGGTGACTTGCTCATTATGTTTTCTGATGCTCAAACGATAAGCACTATCAAGCTGTTGACGAACATCAATTTTACCAACTAAATTGAAATCCAATGAAGCACTAATATGCGCATGTGAGTTTTCATGCTTTTTAATTTTTTGAGTCAAATGAGCTAAATCACACACACCGTTCTTAATCCATGCTGGATCGCCTTTTTCGCGAGCAAACAACAAGCACAGAAAACAATAAAGTTTGTTAGTTTCTTCACAACCACACAGCCAAGATGTCTTTTCATATTGTTGGTCTTTGAAATCTCTCTTGTATGTCCTGGATTTCGATGTAGAAGTCTGATGTATATCAATTGTCGGTGTAGGCCTACCACTTTCCTTAATCGATATTTTTTCCTCGATTGATAAATTAGAGAACACTATCTCTTTTAAATAGCTAACTGAAACCTTTCTTGAACCCTCCATTCTCACTTTTCAAAACACAAGAAAGAAGAAACAAGAATTAACCTCAAAATCGACAACACATGTAGCGCGAACGCGAAACTGCAAACAGTAGCCAGTGCCAGCTAGAACAGTTCATAAGTGGAAACGGCTCTAGAAGGCAATGGCGCCAATGCAAAGCACACTATCACCACAGAATAAGTACAGAATGGAAACTTGTAATAAATCGCCTATCTAACCAATGCTTTTTACATGACCCCAATACTAAACACGTCACGTGACCTTGGGAAGTTCCAATCCTGGTCTTCTGATTGGCTCGTAGCAGTGAATGAGATCAATTGATCCGAATCATTAAAGTGATCCGAACCTACCATCAATACTATTACAATGCGGCGCTTCCTAACAAGATGGCGGATTTTAGCGTCAGGGTACTAGCCAAGTTTCCGTACTGTATGTATACTGTGCTATCACAGCTATGAGCTGCTTCGAAAGCAGCTCTCCGTAAAGCTAATGTAAATAGTCTCCCACCCCCCACGGGGAGGGAATTGAACTCGCCCAGCTACCATTTGAACCCATACTATCGCTTGGAGCAGTGATCCTGCTTGCTGTAGCGCGTAATTCAAAAGGTTATCTCAATGCGTGTACCTTGCTTGGTGCGCTCCTTATTGTTTTAATATTACAAGAAATTTGAGTATTACTATTACTTCAATCAATTTTCTATTGATTTGAACTTTAATTTATTGTAGCAATTTCATAGGGGGTTCACGTGCTCTTGTGCTCTCATGGACACGCCGCCACTGTCTGTAATTGATTATGTGTGTAATGAGAGTGGACATTCTTAAGACTGGAAAATACATTTAAATTAGACTTCACAAACAACAAGCATTGGAATATCAAAATACATGGTAAATTCATAATTCCCAGTCTTATGAATAAAAGCCTGCAATGGGTGAGAGGTGGTTCATTTTAAATTGTTCTATCTGCTCTTTTTTGCAATAGAATATAGAAATTGGCTATTTTTTGTGTATTGGAATATGGGCTTAAGTACACTCAACAACATTTTTCCCATTTCTCAACCGAATTTGACTTATGATGCATAATATTTGGACCGCCTTGATGAGTCGAGAAGAATGAAGTGTAGTAAGATGAAATCTGAGCATTGTGTCAAAAGTTATAAGAGTTTGAAATATTGATCCTTGAGGTGTCCTTATGTGCACCTCTCCACCTTAATCACTCGCCTGTGGTGAGCGTTGATATTACCCAAAGTTATTATCCATAATTCAACAAAGATATTATCCATAATTCTTCCACCCATAGGAGCCATTGTATATGGAAGGCAGTGTGTGGTAGAAACACTCTCAACTGTATGTCAAGTTGGAGTAACAACCTTCTTCTCATATTACAACTAGTGTGCAGGCTTGCCAACTATGTAACCACCTTCCACCAACTCTTCTAGAATGGAAATGATTTCATTCTCATGTCCAGTGTTGCCAACTGCTCTAGATTGGTCCAACAGTCTCAACCTGTCTACAAGTTCATTAGGATTATTGTGGTAGATGTATTCAATTTCAGTAGCATCGTTTGCAACCATATTAAATGGTGTCACCAGTCCTCTCCCACCATGCTTACCATTCCTTATCAGTGGGTAAATTGTCTTCTTGTACTTGACATCATTGGAGTGTATAATATGTCCAACTGGGTCATAGTTTTTTCTATACAATTTGGTCAAATACAGAATGTGTTTGTATGCATTTGAGTCAGGTGACGTAACAAGTTGATTGTTAGGCTTCTTTTTAAAAATCAGCTCACATAGTCCAGCTGTTGCATCAAGAATCATTTTATGTTCTTCATCTGTAGGGTCAGTGAGTTCAATCTTTGAGTCATCACTTCCAAAGGTTAGATGCCTACTACCCAAATAGTACTTGTTTCTAACTAATCTTGGTCCAAATTTAGTATCTGTACTACTATCATTCAACATCACACTATAAACATATGGACTCACTTTGGTTCCATTCAATCCACTTTGAGTATAAATGTTGTACAAAAAACGTCTTGATTCGTTTTAGTGTAGAAAAACACCTCTCAGCTTCAGCTGTTGTCATTGGGATGGTTGAAATTATCAACAAAAGTTTATAGGTTTCGGAAAATGACGAAGTTAAGTTATTTTCAATGAAAAATTGTAGCAAACTGACAGCACCAAGCAAATTTCTGAAGTCTACTCTTCTAAAAATTATTTCAAGTTCTGTTTTTAGGCGATTTTTCTCAAGAAATGAGTAAACCTTAACAGTATCTTCAAGCAAGGTATCTGGGAAATCCTTATTGAAATGTTCAAATTTTTGTGAGTCCAATAAACAGATTGCTGAATAGAATGTTGTGAATGAGAACCGGGTTTTGATTTGAGTGGTGATGATGTCACAGGTTTCCTTGGCAGCCACTGTTCTACTGAGGTAGGTGTCCTCTTTGCGCCTTGAACGTTTGGGCACACTTCCTGCACAGTCTGCTACCATCTCCATCAAATCATTCATTTTAGTTCTTTCCTCTTCAACAGCTTTGATAAAATGTTCAACATTTGATTTGATTTTCATAGCATCTGTCTTAACTGTTTGCAGCTGATTATATAAAATGTCAACATGAGGCATTAGCCTGTGAAAAACCGAGAGCCAAAAAATGAATCTATTATCTTTGAGAAGACGAGCAATAGCACCTGCTTTTATAATACTAGAAGGTTGTTTTGATGTGGATTGAATCTCCTCCATACACTCGATTAGCTCTTCTCTATATTCAAAAACTGTATTCACAGTTCTACTTTTAAAATTCCACCTTGTTGCTGACGCCCTAGGTACACGTTTGCCGACTACTCTGTCTAAAACATCTATTCTTTGAGGAGAATTTGAAAAAAAATTAGTAATATCACTCAAATCTGGGAAAAAAATTCTTACATCTTGATTTTGACTCGCTGCTTGTGCTACAATTAAATTGAGTTGATGTGCATAGCAATGCACAAAAAAAGCATGCTTATAGGTTTGTTGCACAATTGTCTGCACACCAGCATGTTGTCCACTCATCACATTCGCACCATCATAACTTTGAGAAATGAGTTTTTCTGGAATTGTTATGACAGTATCCAAACTTGAAAAAATACATTTTGCAATCGATTGTGAATCATGACCCTCAGGATTATCGAACTTCCAAAATCTCTCTACTGGTTGACCATTTGATAAAATATACCGAAAAACTAAAACTAACTGAAATGCAGACGAAATGTCAGTTGTCTCATCTGCTATTAGAGAAACATATTGAGCATTTTTAATCTCTTGTTTGATATTTTCTTGGCACACAGAAAGCATGCAGTCCAGCAATTCATTTTGAATGTCTTTGGAGGTGCCTTTGAAAACTGTAGCACTATTTAAATGTTCTTTCAAAGCCGAATCAAGCTCTGCAGTAAAATTCACAAGGCCTTTGAAAATTCCCGGATTTAAAGCATTGTCGTCCTCTCGATGACCCCTAAGAGCTAACTCAAATGCACCACAAAATTTAATGCAGTCTATAAGTTTGGAAAGCACATACCTATTTTTGGTGACTTGCTCATTATGTTTTCTGATGCTCAAACGATAAGCACTATCAAGCTGTTGACGAACATCAATTTTACCAAGTAAATTGAAATCCAATGAAGCACTAATATGCGCATGTGAGTTTTCATGCTTTTTAATTTTTTGAGTCAAATGAGCTAAATCACACACACCGTTCTTAATCCATGCTGGATCGCCTTTTTCGCGAGCAAACAACAAGCACAGAAAACAATAAAGTTTGTTAGTTTCTTCACAACCACACAGCCAAGATGTCTTTTCATATTGTTGGTCTTTGAAATCTCTCTTGTATGTCCTGGATTTCGATGTAGAAGTCTGATGTATATCAATTGTCGGTGTAGGCCTACCACTTTCCTTAATCGATATTTTTTCCTCGATTGATAAATTAGAGAACACTATCTCTTTTAAATAGCTAACTGAAACCTTTCTTGAACCCTCCATTCTCACTTTTCAAAACACAAGAAAGAAGAAACAAGAATTAACCTCAAAATCGACAACACATGTAGCGCGAACGCGAAACTGCAAACAGTAGCCAGTGCCAGCTAGAACAGTTCATAAGTGGAAACGGCTCTAGAAGGCAATGGCGCCAATGCAAAGCACACTATCACCACAGAATAAGTACAGAATGGAAACTTGTAATAAATCGCCTATCTAACCAATGCTTTTTACATGACCCCAATACTAAACACGTCACGTGACCTTGGGAAGTTCCAATCCTGGTCTTCTGATTGGCTCGTAGCAGTGAATGAGATCAATTGATCCGAATCATTAAAGTGATCCGAACCTACCATCAATACTATTACAATGCGGCGCTTCCTAACAAGATGGCGGATTTTAGCGTCAGGGTACTAGCCAAGTTTCCGTACTGTATGTATACTGTGCTATCACAGCTATGAGCTGCTTCGAAAGCAGCTCTCCGTAAAGCTAATGTAAATAGTCTCCCACCCCCCACGGGGAGGGAATTGAACTCGCCCAGCTACCATTTGAACCCATACTATCGCTTGGAGCAGTGATCCTGCTTGCTGTAGCGCGTAATTCAAAAGGTTATCTCAATGCGTGTACCTTGCTTGGTGCACTCCTTATTGTTTTAATATTACAAGAAATTTGAGTATTACTATTACTTCAATCATTTTTCTATTGATTTGAACTTTAATTTATTGTAGCAATTTCATAGGGGGTTCACGTGCTCTTGTGCTCTCATGGACACGCCGCCACTGTCTGTAATTGATTCTGTGTGTAATGAGAGTGGACATTCTTAAGACTGGAAAATACATTTAAATTAGACTTCACAAACAACAAGCATTGGAATATCAAAATACATGGTAAATTCATAATTCCCAGTCTTATGAATAAAAGCCTGCAATGGGTGAGAGGTGGTTCATTTTAAATTGTCTATCTGCTCTTTTTTGCAATAGAATATAGAAATTGGCTATTTTTTGTGTATTGGAATATGGGCTTAAGTACACTCAACAACATTTTTCCCATTTCTCAACCGAATTTGACTTATGATGCATAATATTTGGACCGCCTTGATGAGTCGAGAAGAATGAAGTGTAGTAAGATGAAATCTGAGCATTGTGTCAAAAGTTATAAGAGTTTGAAATATTGATCCTTGAGGTGTCCTTATGTGCGCCTCTCCACCTTAATCACTCGCCTGTGGTGAGCGTTGATATTACCCAAAGTTATTATCCATAATTCAACAAAGATATTATCCATAATTCTTCCACCCATAGGAGCCATTGTATATGGAAGGCAGTGTGTGGTAGAAACACTCTCAACTGTATGTCAAGTTGGAGTAACAACCTTCTTCTCATATTACAACTAGTGTGCAGGCTTGCCAACTATGTAACCACCTTCCACCAACTCTTCTAGAATGGAAATGATTTCATTCTCATGTCCAGTGTTGCCAACTGCTCTAGATTGGTCCAACAGTCTCAACCTGTCTACAAGTTCATTAGGATTATTGTGGTAGATGTATTCAATTTCAGTAGCATCGTTTGCAACCATATTAAATGGTGTCACCAGTCCTCTCCCACCATGCTTACCATTCCTTATCAGTGGGTAAATTGTCTTCTTGTACTTGACATCATTGGAGTGTATAATATGTCCAACTGGGTCATAGTTTTTTCTATACAATTTGGTCAAATACAGAATGTGTTTGTATGCATTTGAGTCAGGTGACGTAACAAGTTGATTGTTAGGCTTCTTTTTAAAAATCAGCTCACATAGTCCAGCTGTTGCATCAAGAATCATTTTATGTTCTTCATCTGTAGGGTCAGTGAGTTCAATCTTTGAGTCATCACTTCCAAAGGTTAGATGCCTACTACCCAAATAGTACTTGTTTCTAACTAATCTTGGTCCAAATTTAGTATCTGTACTACTATCATTCAACATCACACTATAAACATATGGACTCACTTTGGTTCCATTCAATCCACTTTGAGTATAAATGTTGTACACTTCCTTAGGACTGCTGTTATTCAACACTGCCTCAATATCCTCCTCCTCCTCCTCCTCATCACTCCAAGTCCTAGCCTCGGACAATAATTTTCTTGCAACTGCTGAAGTACTTGGAGCCGGAGTGGAGCTTGCTGCTTCTCCAAATGATTCATAGGTTGGTGACTCCTCCTCCTCCTCTTGCTCCTCAACAACTTCTAGTTGTGGTGGTAATGAGCGTCAAACATGCCTGGGTTGGATTGGAGTTGTTGGCGGTGTAGGCGGTATAAGCCAATGTTGTTCTGCTAATGGTTGAGCCAGTGGCTGTTGCTGAACTGGAGGTGCTTGTTGCTGAGCTGGAGGTGGTTGCTGCTGGGCTGCAGGAATCTGAAGAGTCTTGATAATTTTTTCCAGTGGTTCAGTTAGTGGTTTGAAATGTTTTTCATGTTGCTCCTCTGTCAATTCTCTTCCAAGTGTGAGCTCCTTATGCTTTCTCTTGATGTTAGGTCTTAGCTTTGCATCTCCTTGATGGTAGGAGCTACCTCCTCCAATGTCTTATGACAGGGTCGAACCATCCTGCTTGCCTCACAATAACAAACTGATACTCTACTAGACTCACACCTCAACTAAATAGGTGTTGATACCATTTCTGTAGCGCCCAGCATTCTTTCCTGATGAGCGGTCAATGACAAGGAATGAGTGTGCAGCTGACTTTGTTACACATGTCCTTGAACTGATCAAAGGTCATATCGGCTCTGACAAGGTCTCTATACAGATGCTTCAAGTTCAGCTCATCCTGTTCAAACATGATTAGAAAATTTGCATTGTCACAAATCAACTGTTTTGGAATGCAGCTATAGGTCTGTGCCAGATAGAAAACATTGACATCACTGTGTCTGCCTGCACTAAAGTATTTCCTGATGGCATCCTGTTGCTCACAAATTATGTCAAAGATAATTATTGAATTGGCAGGCAGTTCATGTGGTTCAGGTATTTCCTCACTTGTATCACACTCTACATATTCCATCTCATCACCTAGTCCCTGCATGATGGTTTTAAGTAACTTGTACTTGGACTGAAATGTAGTCTTTTAAAAAAGATGTATATTTGAAAAATGTATTCCATTTGGATCAAAAAGCATGTTGAACAGTAGATTTGTCTTACCACACCCTGAAGGTCCACAGATGATGCATCTTATATGGTTGGGGAACAAAGGACCATGCCACTTCTTCTTATTATCCATTTCCAGACCACAACCTTTTACCACACAATCAAAATCAATAAATTTGAACAGGTTTTGCCATTGTACAACCTCTCTCATCCTAGATCAAGTCACTTTTGTCAATCCATGAGTCATGACTTGAACTGTATCCTTTCCAATGCACTAGCAGCTTGTCCCCTCTTTTCCTCAGAACCTTTTCAATCTCAAAGCCACTTGGCACTGTTGTCTTTACAATTTCTTCAGAGTAAAACCCTCCTTGAATAGGCTCACCTCTATAGTCTTCCAATTCATATGTTACAGGTACTGTGGGATGTACATGTGTTACTGTGAACAGCTCATTTGTCCAATTGGCTAGATATCCCTTGTCAAAAGTCTTTTTATACTTGCTTATTCTAACCTTGTCACCAGGCACAATTTCCTGATGAGGACCTGGATAGGACCTACCTCTACACTCAGCATTCTTCTTCTGCAACTCTTCTTGATAGGCTTGATGCTGTGTACAGAGTCGGTCAAGTAGCACTTTCCCATGCTTCTTCTGCACATCTACTGGCCGCATACCTATTGTTCAATGAATCTTGGCATTATAGTAGGCATAGTAAGAGATTTCAGACTGACTTTTTTGCTCGAAATCCTCTCCCCCCTCTCCCCCCTCGTCCATCCCGCCTCCCCTTCCCCCCACCCGCAGGGTGGGGGGTGTTCTAAAAATAGATTTCCCCTTCCCCCTGCCCAGTGGAGGTGAGGGGGAAGAAAAGAGAGATATATATATATCTCTCTCTCTCTCTCTCCCTCTCCCTCTCCTTCTCCCTCTCCCTCTCCTTCTCCCTCTCCCTCTCCTTCTCCCTCTCCCTCTCCTTCTCCCTCTCCCTCTCCTTCTCCCTCTCCCTCTCTCTCTTATCTTATCTTATCTAATCTAATCTTATCTAATCTAATCTAATCTTCCCCTCCCCCAGTGAGGACGAGGGGGATGAAGAAGGAGAGAGTGATCTCTCTCTCTCTCTCAGTGAGGGAAAAAATAATTTCCCTGTGAGGGGAGTGAGGGAAAAAATAATTTCCCTTTGAGGAAAAATTCTCTACTGACAGATTAAAGTGAATCCATTCTCAAATTCTCTACTGACAGATTAAAGTGAATCCATATTACTACATCTAATAATCTAATGCTGTCAAATTAAAGTGAATCCATATTTCTACATCTAATAACTTATACTGTCAAATTAAAGTGAATGCATATTTCTACATCTAATGCTATACTGACAGATTGAAGTGAATGCTAGATGAGGGAAAAAAATCCCTTTGAGAGGGAAAAATTCCCTTGGTGACAGATTGAAGTGAATCCTTTTTGCTATACTGTACTAGTGAATCCTTCACTCTACATCTATGCTGACAGATTGAAGTGAATCCTTCACTCTATATCTATGCTGTCTTTGTTACTGCAAACCAATCAAAAGGAAAACAGTCGAAACCCCAATTGGCTTGCGGGTCTGCTTCAATTGAGAATTCATTGAAACTTGTACAATCAAAATTCTCACTCATTTTTGATCTTATTAGCTTGAGCGATTAGAGGCAAGTGACAAGTGTGTGTCTTTGTGTCCTTAATGAAAGTACATCGCATGCTACGCCCCCCACTTTCCTTATCAACATGTTGATGGTATTTACTTAATGGATACGATAAGAACGCGTGCTACGCCCCCCCCCCCCCACTTTCCTTATCATGATGATGACAAACACTTAATGGCTAGCACAAGCCAGCGCTCGGCTCAAGGTTTTAGAGAGAGAAATTGCGATACGCCCCTCGTTTCTCTGTCTCTCACAAGCAGCAGTCGGAGATTGCGCAACTCACCCGTCTAGCCAGATGGCACATCTGCTCTCTCCTTCTTTTACTCACTCCATCTCTTACTGGCACCCTTCCTTTTAAATTCCTTTTTTGCTATTCTCTATTACGAAAGGCGAGTGAAGCAAGAATACAGACAACGACTAACTAAGTTCCATTTTGATCGACCGTTCCTATACTGTCAGATTAAAGTGAAACCATATGCTTCTCTCTGCGCAGCAATCTTTGCGTTACAAAAGGCTAATTAAAGTGAATGCATATTTCTACATCTAATGCTTAATAATAATAATGGTTTGCTTTCCACCTGACTAGGTGGAATTGAGAATTCAATTGAGAATTCATTGAAACTTGTACAATCAAAATTCTCACTCATTTTTGATCTTATTAGCTTGAGCGATTAGAGGCAAGTGGGAAGTGTGTGTCCTTAATGAAAGTACATCGCGTACTACACAAACTTTCCTTATCAACATGTTGATGGTATTAACTTAATGGATAAGAACGCATGCTACGCAGGCTTTCCTTATCATGATGGTGATGACAAACACTTAATGGCCAGCGCTCGGCTCAAGGTTTTAGAGAGAGCAGGATACGCCCCTCGTTTCTCACAAGCAGCAGACGGAGATTGAGCAACTCACCCGTCTAGCCAGATGCCACATCTGCTCTCTCCTTCTTTTACTCACTCCATCTCTTACTGGCACCCTTCCTTCTAAATTCCTTTTTTGCTATTCTCTATTATGAAAGGCGAGTGAAGCAAGAATACAGACAACGACTAACTAAGTTCCATTTTGATCGACCGTTCCTATACTGTCAGATTAAAGTGAAACCATATGCTTCTCTCTGTGCAGCGATCTTTGCGTTACGAAAGGCTAGAGAAGGAGAATTCAAACAACACCTTTCTAAACTCTCCTTTGATCGAGCGTACTCTACTGCCAGATTAAAGTGAAACCATGATCTGCACTCTGATCTTTGCAGCTACGCGTTACACCGCTTACCAGTCTTTTTGAGATTTTATGTTTTCGGCGTCAATACGACCCCTTTGTACTGTGCTAAACCCATTTTTTCTGTAATAATTTCGGCTACCTGATTTTCTGTAAGGTTGTGTTCTTTGGCCTCTATCCAGTTCATATGAAAAGAAACCCAGGCATATGAGGACACAATATCATGTGCTATCCTGTGTATGAATAAATTAAGATAATCTTTGAATGGAGCCGAACACTGCAGTCTCATAACAGTGCCCTCTTCCGAATTTTTAATTGCCTCAGCTATTTCATCACGAACGCTTTTCACAACGACTTCCATCTCGTTTCTCTTAATAAAATCTCCAATATAATTTTTAGTTGCATACTTTTCTGCAATTTGATTAATCAGAATAGCAATGGCATCTTTTGTAATGAATTGTTCAATACCGTCCATAATATTAGCTTTTATTGCACTCGCCATTTCAGATAATCGTTTTTCAAACTCTTCCTTTGTTAATGAAGAACTAGTCAATTTCTGCAAAGTAGATTCTAAATATTGGTTATCAATTAGCGATGGCTGTGTTTCATTTACTTTAGTAAAAATTTCTGTACTAAGCTGTTTTAATTTAGTATTGAGATAGTTTCTGTCCAGCACCTCCAAATTCTTAATTTTATCTGATATGGCTTTTAATTTCTTATCTAAATAAGCTTTATCAACTTTATCATTGTTAATACTCACCAACTGGGATGAAAAGCTGTCTGTTAAAGTTTCCACTTCTCCTAGAGCAGATTCTAAAGTTAGAGTTCTCTCTGCAATAGCTTTATCAATATTAGCACTAAAATTTTGTAATGTACTTAGAATATATTCTCTTTCAATTATGCTCACTCCAATATTCTTTGTATTTTCCGAAACGAGTTTGGTTATTTGCAAATCTAAATAAAATTTCACAGCTTCGCTGATTCCTTGTTGATTTATCGATTCGATTATCTTCTGCGTTATCGAGTCAATATCACACGTAAGATTAGCAACAGCAGCCCCAGCACTAGGTGTATCAATTCGACCGAATCGATGCAGAGTCATCGTAACACTAAACAATTAGTTTTGCTTCTTTTAGCTCTTCAATTATAGACGCGATCTCAACATTATGTCCAGTGTTGCCAGAAGCTTTTGAGGAATAGAGTAAATTTAATCTTTCCACTAATTCGTCAAAATTATCAAAGTATTGATAAATTCTATCATGAGAATTATTTTTTGCAAATTTCAATAAACCCCATCCCTTCTTTTTACTAATTTTTTTACTGGGAAATAACTTCTGAATCATTTGCGATTTAATTCCCTGATTTCGTTTAACATAGCCTCTTCGATCTAAATGTATGCCTGTAAGTGTTAAGATTTTTTTATACTTATCCAGATCTCTCTGATTATAAAGATTCGAATTCGGTCTTGAACTGAATAATAACCCAAGTAGACCATGTGTTAAACGAAATCTTTCATTATTAATATCTATATAACCATCGTCGAATATTACTTGCTGATTTCCAATATAATACACGTCATCTTTAGAATTGTATGAAATTCCATAACTAATTGAATTATTCAATTTTTCCGCATGAAACGTTTTTAGATATTGTGACAGCACATCATCGTTTTTACTAGAACCAAGTAAACTGTTTTCAAATTTAGTCGAGCTTAAAAGATTGTCTGTTGAACTCTCATAGCTTTTATCATAACTCGACTGTTCATCACCAATCTCCATACTCTCCTCTTTTGACTCTTCCTTTTTTACACCAGAGTGAAAACTAGATTTGTTTTTTCCCAGTTCAATTATGGGCTCTATCAATGGCGAGAGCGTTTTCCTATTGTATTCCTCCGATCGTTTTTCAAAATTAACTAAGCTTTTATGCTTGTCGCTGATTACTTTTCTCGATTTCTTAATCTTTTCGATTAAACTCTCCTTCTTGTTATTTACTATGTTCCTTCCTCTCCTCCTCCTCCTATGTGTTTTAGACAACATGACTGTACAAAGAATTAATCTCTACTGAACGGAAAGAATCGTGTCCAGTGAATCCCGATATTTTCCTTCCTTTATATCACATTCTTTCAAAATTGTAACAAAATTATGCGGTTTACGATTCCAAACTGTATGACAAAGTTTACTGAAATCTTTATAAGAAATATCTCCTCCAACATGATCTCTGTGAATTAATTTGAGACTCAATAAATCCATCTTAAAAAATATAATCATATTTGCATTGTCTCTAGTGAAATGTTTCTGTGTAGCTCCATAACTCTGAATTAAATATGCTGTGTCAATATTTTGATGACGTCCCATAGTAAAATATTCTCTTATCTGTGGCACATTGCTCAGTTGTAAGTCATCAAAAATTACTAAGCTATATTCGGGGATACAGTTCGGATGTGGAATTTGGCTCACATCCTCTTTCATGTGAAATCCGATATTTTTCAAACCTGCAAATACCTTCTTGAGAAAAACATATTTTGGTTGATATAAGCTCTTGCTAAATAAGTAAATGTGCTTAAATCTTAAGCCATTTTCAGCAAATACTAAATTAAATAAGAGATTTGTTTTTCCTCCAGCACTGGGAGAAATAATTAACATTCTTGCATTATGAGGAAGTAAGTCTCCATTTTTACAAAATGCAGGCTTTTCTTTATCTGTAATTAATTTATCAAAGTTAACAATTGGTATTTGACTCATGATTACAAACGTACAGAACGTGATCTGATAAGCTACTGAAAATTTTTACAAAAGTTAGATCAGTGCCGCTATGAATGAGAGCAATGACCGAGCACACATGCATTAGCATAGAGGGGCGTATCAGTCGAGAGATTGGAATGTAGACACCACTCTCCACCTCCTGTCATCATCATCAGACAGAGGATGGATGTATCTACCTTCTCTGTTCCTCACCCTCTTTTCTGCTTATCAGCTATTGAGTGTGCAAAGATTCTTATATTACGAAATGAAACTATGGATTGAAATGAGAACCAATGTTTGATAATAATACTTCTATTATTTTTCATATAGGTAAGAAATCACCTTGCTATGCTTTCAACGAAGGCTGTTTCAACGACCCCCACTCCACCTACCCCTGTCACATGATCACACACCATATCACATGACCAGTCTTTGTCAGCATCCAAATCTTGTTTCAATAAGTCTGTATGACGTCATTTCTCAACTATCTTACTATAAATACCACTGCATTGATCTGTATTCGTTCAGTTTGATAGTGTCAACGGTGGAGTAAACATGGATACTTCTAAGGTGTTTAATGTGCCTATGCTCTGTGGTAATAAAATAAAGCCTACCAATGAGCGGTTTGGTTTGTGGCTTCTATCAGAAAACTTGTGCAATGACAACCTTGTGACAGACATTGGAAATATTGATTACACTGATGGGGAAGAACTGTTTGTACAGGATGACTCAAATCTTGTGCCTATTACAGAACCTTTTTGTGACAATATAATGCTTGTGAAAATCTGTGCTTTGGATGATTGTGAGGCAATGGATAAGAGACGTTTTGTTCTAAAAAAGGATATATGTGGTGCATTCAACTTATATTTGAGAGGCAAATTCTCTAATATGGTGTCAGCTAAACATGGAGTCAAAGCAAAGCTACCTTACCTATTGGACAGTGGAAGTGATATGTCTCAAAAGATTCTACAAGTGCTTGGCAATGACAATTACAACGAAGTGAAACAAAAATACCAGGAACCAGTGGGGATACCTTACAAAGTGGAGCTTGCAGATGTCCCAATTGCTACATTGATAGAAGAACTACCGAGATTATTGGAGCAGCTGAGGAAGGAGCACTTCTATCTACTAGACTTGAACATAACACAAGACTTTGCTGGAATATTCAACAAGAATGGAATGTATGACTTTCTAACTACAAATCTTTGTTTCTGTTTCCAAGGAGAATATAAAGAAGACTATAATGTGATTGTAGATAACAATAAAACTGTTGGGATTGATTGCTTGACTTGGGTTAATAGTAATGTGAGGGTAAAAATTTATAATAAGTTTGTATGTCAAATCACAAGCCCTTGTGTAAATAAGCAGTTAGGTAACCATATTGTAGACTTTATTGCCTGTCCAGATAAAAGATTACGGGAAACCTTTACCTCTGATGCAGCTAAAATGCATGGCATTACATGTTTGGAAGCTACAATCTATAACTATAGTTTAACAAATAGAGACAATAGCAAAATCTTTGACCCTATTCAAGATAGCTTGTCACTCTTGAATGATAGTAAGACTTATTTCCAAAATGCCCCAATTTATTCTGTGTCCTTGGCTAAAATGTGGAGAAAACTGACAGATGATTTAAAAAATAGTTGTTGTTTGGTTTTTAACAATCTCTTACAATATGTTTACTGGGGAAATAGCAATACCAAGAAATTGACTGGAGTACAAGTAAAGCTCCCCACTGACCCACAACATAGAAATAAAATAATTTCTTATGTTATTTCTGCATTCAGTTTCAATTTACTACCTATAAATTATGTAGAGATTTTTGAGGATCCATCAAACAAAAATAATATCAGTTTCTCACAAGAGTGTTATATTAAGAGTGGTGAGACATATTTCTCCAAGTCAACCACAGTTTTCTCTAGCATATCCAAAGTTGTTGACCTAGATGAGTTGGGTCTTGTAGCAACAGGTAACTTGATACCACAACTCTTAAGAAAACGAGCAAACATAACCTGTAAGCTTCTCCCATACCCTGTTAAAGAGATATAGCCCTTGTCTCCTATCTCAGTGCTATCAGCCAAGAAGCGTAAGCTAGAACTGGATGAAATTGATCTAAAACGGAGGAAAATTGAGTTTTTTGAAGCCACACAGTCATTTAGGGAACAGCATAAGCAGCTAGAAGAATTTGAGGAAGAAATAGAAAATTTGAGAGAGGAACTTGAGCCATATTTCCATTCACATTGGCGAAATTTTGATCTAAGTGGAGTGTACAATGTGACTGCATTTTCTGTAAATAATAAAGGAAAATTTCCATATGTAGGTGTTAGGAGAAAAGGAAGGTTCGAAAAATGTTTACTTTGTAAAGGGGTGCCATAAAAATGTTTTTATTAATGCATACAATGCAATAGAAGACCTTAAGAAAGAGGGTTATTTTGTAATCCCTTACACTGACAAAAAAGAAATTATTTGTCTACCAAGGGAAGAGAAAATTTGTGTAATTACAGTCAATGGTATGACAAGCTATAATGGTCATACATTTCCTAGAATAGAATCACTTAAGTTTCTGTCAGATGTATGGAAAAACTTGGAAGACACTCCCTTCACACAAAAAGAAGTGGAGCAGTATAATAACATCACAATGCTGGAAATTAAAGGGAAAGTAAAAGTAGGACAGTGCAAAAGATTAGAAGAGTTACCAGAAGGTATAGAGTTAGTCATTATTGCAATAAAAGAAGTGTACAACAATAACTCGGTATATTCTACAGTTTGAAAATCTGGAAGAATTGTATGTGTCAAACTATTGGTTAGAGGAGGAATTTGAGAGCTCTAACATTGATTTGAATTATAAAATTAGAATTAAGCTAGATGTTTTTAAATATACACCCAGTAGGAATAAGGAAAGAGTTACTTTCTGTATTTGATTTGTCCATAGATATGCTTTGATGTATGTATAATAATTTAAAAATAAAGAAAATTATTGTGACATTGAGTGTTGACATTTACCTCTCCCCCCTTCTCCGCATTCCTCTCTCATTTTTTCTTTCCTGCTAAACGAGTGGAGGAGGAGGACAAAGGAGGAGAACGGAGGACAATTTTTGTCCTCGGAGGGGAGGATTTTTGTCCTCGGAGGGGAGGATTTTTGTCCTTGGAGGGGAGGATTTTTGTCCTCGGAGGGGAGGAGGAGGAGAACAGAGTACAAAGGAGGACAAAGGAGGACATAGCAAATCAAAGGTTAGTTAGTTATTTGATTGGTGTGTGATCATGTGACAGGGGTAGGAGGAGTGGGGGTCGTTGAAACAGCCTTCGTTGAAAGCATAGCAAGGTGATTTCTTACCTATATGAATAGATATAGATGACTGAAACTAAGTCCATCAGTATTAAAAATTAAATTCAATACTAGATTCGATTTTCCACATCCTGATGGACCTACAATTAATGCTCTAACATTGCTAGGAAATAAACTTCCATGTTTATTTTTATTTTCCTGTTCAGTGGAACAAGAACTAATAACCAATTCATCAAAGTCGACAATAGCTAATCCATTTTTATTATTATTTTTTTTTTGAAATATCTTTCTCTTCTACCATAATATTCTATGTTATTAGTATGAAGACTTCCTTACTACTGTTCAATCAATTATATGTGTACATACTTAATCAGACTAAACCGGCTTCATATATTATTCTAACTTACACATACCTTTACAACTAGAGTGGCTTGGTTTAATTCAATAAATCAACATAGAATGAGAAACATTATACAGCATTTATTTTTGATAATTCTTTACATAATTCAAGTATATAGTTTACATTCATTAAATATGGTATGCAATAATCAAAAATTTGTACAATATCGTCTTTATTTTTCAAACTTTTGTCAATAGTTATAATAATTTTGCATTTATTTATTCGTAACTTACAACTAATACATTTATTCCTTAAACCTCTACAAGTATTACTATTATTATTACAATTAATTTTCACATTCAAAGCTTTTAGTATTTAATAGTTTTATTCTCTCCTCAATTAACGAGTTCATCATGATTTCTGTAAAAAAGTTAAAGTTATAGTTTGTACAACATTGCTGATTCGCCACACATTTTCATAATTTCAAATGTAAATCTTACACTATCAATGTTTTTATCTGTTAACCTATCATCAATGAAATAATACATTTGAATATTCAACCAACCTAATGAATTACAATAGCAAAATTCAGGAATTTCCTTTAATTCACATCTTCGATGTCTATCAACTATATTCTTATTTATAATATAACATACGCTTATATGTTCTGACTTCTGTTCTTCACTTTTACCAGGTTTTATAAATGTTAAATATTCCTCAAACGTTAGTCCTTCTTTTCCGAAATTATTCAATTCTAATATTGTTTTGTCAATAAGTTCGAAATAACAACATCTATATTTTTTATCGATTTTATTCGAAAAATAGTTCTTATCAAATGAAATTGAATCCATCTCCAATCTGAAATTAAACATAATATGCTATCAATCTTGTTCTAGCCCACTCTCATCTGAACAATTAGAAAAAAAAATCCAGATAAGTTCTTTTGTTAAATGTTTATTTTTTTCTGTTATACATTTTTTAATTTTATCGATAGACTCTTTAAGATGTGCACAATCACATCTCCATGAATCGGCGCAATCTTTTCCCCTGTAAGCATCATATGATGTACCGTATAAATCACAAACTGAGATATGATTATAGTTATCACTATGCCAAACTCCTAATTTTTCATAGTCTCTCACAAATGTTAGATATTTCATATTTGTCCATCCTTTTTCTGCTAACTGGTCCAATAATTCCTGATGCGTCTCCAATAGTTCAGTTAGTTCACAACGATAACTTTGTATTCTCAGCATTTTTTCTAAAGAAACAGAATCATATTTACATAATTCATTAAAATGTCTATTTATAATATATATACTTATCAAATTTATATATTCATCAAATGATTCCGTTGAAGAGGTCATATCTGAAAACATATTAAACTATAAGTTGGAGTGATCAGCGTATATAATCAATTGTAAAATATTTACTTAGTTAGTAATTGACTCTTATCTACCGAAGACAGTTCACTAAAACCGAGCCACTTTACGAGATAACGCTTTCCAACTTTCTTTAATATTCTCTCTACAAGATAAACTTGCATTTCATCTAAAGTTAACTCTGATTTCTTTAATTCTTGTTCATAAAATTTACCTAAGATTTTTTCATTATTTAAATCTTCCAATTCATAAGTAGGTGGAATGCTTGCATGAACTGATATAACTTTATAGAGCTCTGGACTCCAATTAATTGTATAAGATTTATCGAATATAACTCTTTGTTTACTAATTCTCACTATATCATTGATTTTGAAGCGTGGTTTGATTATCTTTTTACCCTTTAAAGCTTTCAATTTATGTTTATTCAACTCGTTAAGAATTTGATGTTCATGTTTCTTTCTTACCTGAGAAGGCTTTAACTTTACAACGGAATGTACTGTATTATTATAATCTTTAACAATTTTATCTAATGACTCAATCCATCTTAATAATCCAGTGTCTATTGCAAATATATTATGGAAAATCCATTTGAAAAAGTAATGCATTTACCGTTTTGTTTATATGAAGAGTGTGAGAAAGAAGAGCGGGGGTTGGATGTTCCGGATATAGCATATCGTAAAGATGAGGTAAAATCGCATGCATGCAGTATATTGTAGAAGGTTTTTTATCCTCCGAGGACAAAAACTGTGCTCCGAGGACAAAAACTGTGCTCCGAGGACAAAAACTGTCCTCCGAGGACAAAAATTGTCCTCCGAGGACAAAAAAATTGTCCTCGAAGGATAAAATTAAAGTAAAAATGAACTTACATGTGTTGATTTGACGAAATGACAGCTATCTCCTCGGCTATGCTTCTCTCAGCTCAGGTAGCTCCTCGACTGTGGTTGTCTCAGCTCAGGTATCGTCTCAGCTTAGCTAGCTCCTCGGCTATGCTTCTCTCGATGCAGGTATGTTTCCCTCACGAGAGCACAACTGCTTATGAGACCGGAAACCGAGTTGTGAGGTGAGAAAATGCTGTGAAAAACAATGAAATATTTAATAACTGCAACCAAATATTAGAAATCAATAAGTAAGTGTTATTTCAAAAATATCAGAATGTAACGGATTATACTTACTTACAATCAAATGTCAGCGTTGTGCTGCTGGTAAACCTCTGAGGAGTTGAGTACAGCATGCTCCAATTGCACACACCCCCTCGTATGCTCTCTCTCACTCGTACAAGCCTGCAACAGACAGAGAAACGACTTGGTATAAAATCAGTTGCCTCAGAGGAAAATCACCATTTACGTTAGAGAAGAGTTAAGTGAACTTATATACCCTACGTGAACTTCTCCCTAATCATCATCTACACAATGGATTCATCATCATCTTCAAGCTTCATCATACCAGACAGCCTACCAACAGAGCAGCAGCTCAACTACTGGCAGCAGCAGCAGCAGCAGAAGCAGCAGCAGAAAGCTCGCAGCTCGGCTACCACCTCCGCTGCCATGGCTGCCGCCTCTGCTGTCTCCGCCGCCTCCTCCTCCGCCTCACCCCTGAAGAGACAGGGAATCTTCGTTCAACGAGAGAGGGGTGAGGAGATCGTGATTCCGGACAGTCCTCTGCCACAATCTACACTGGCTACCTGGGCGTCGCGACGAGCGGTGCTGTCAACTCAACCCAGCAAGCAGCTGGTGAAGAGGAGGCTAGTTTTCGAGGACGAGACCGTGCTCACTCAATCAAAGGTTAGCTTAAAGAAATATTATTATTGTATTAACATGTAATGTGCACAAAATCTTTATAAAATGTGAATTAGTTTTTTTAAAACTAATTTCCAATGGATAAAATCTTTTGTGCACATTACAACTCTATGTTTATTTGAATAAATTGAACTATGAAATTACTGATTCTTATACTGTGAGCGAAGTCAAGACTGAGCTTGACTTCTAATTGTGCTATCAAAACAATCCGAACACAGATAAATTTTCATGATGGTTGCATTGAAATTTGGATAAAAATTCAAAATAAACATGTTTTAGTAATTTCGATAACAAATTTGAATATGTTGCATGAAAGATTATACTGAAACAATTCAATTATCTAGCAATTTGAATTGAGTTATGTTAAAGTAATCGGAGAATTTCCGAGTTATTACTTATATATCATTATTACTTATATATTACTTACTATATCAAATTACTGATTCGAATAATATATTGTTATTTGAATTATGAAAAATCTGATCACATGCATAAACTGTTTATAATATTTCGTGTGAAACAAAACTATTGGTGATAAAAATGAGCATGTAATGAACTGAAATATTGATTCGAATAATACATTGTTATTCGAATTATGAAAAATCCGATCACATGCATAAACTGTTTATAATATTTCGTGTGAAACAAAATTATTGTTGATAAAAATGTGCATGTAATGAACTGAAATATTGATTTGAATAATACATTGTTATTTGAATTATGAAAAATCCGATCACATGCATAAACTGTTTATAATATTTCGTGTGAAACAAAACTATTGGTGATAAAAATGAGCATGTAATGAACTGAAATATTGATTCGAATAATACATTGTTATTCGAATTATGAAAAATCCGATCACATGCATAAACTGTTTATAATATTTCGTGTGAAACAAAATTATTGTTGATAAAAATGTGCATGTAATGAACTGAAATATTGATTTGAATAATACATTGTTATTTGAATTATGAAAAATCCGATCACATGCATAAACTGTTTATAATATTTCGTGTGAAACAAAATTATTGTTGATAAAAATGTGCATGTAATGAACTGAAATATTGATTCGAATAATACATTGTTATTTGAATTATGAAAAATCTGATCACATGCATAAACTGTTTATAATATTTCGTGTGAAACAAAATTATTGTTGATAAAAATGTGCATGTAATGAACTGAAATATTTTTCAAGTCAATTATCTAGCAATTTGAATTGAGTTATGTTAAAGTAATCGGAAAATTTCCGAGTTATTACTTACTTTCAGTTTTGAGTAGTGAATCTGTTGAGCAAGTTCTCTCTCTCTCTCTCGTATGATTTGATGATGAAAAATCTGAAACAAATAAGAGTCTAATGAAATATTTTTCAACAGAAACGTGTGCCGGAAGAGGAGGAGGACAGCTCGATCGTGCCTCTCTTGAGGGAGGAGGGGGAAGTGGAGGCAGAGGACGAGGACGAGATGCAATCGGAGAAGTTCCTGAGATTGTTGAATATCCGCGTCGAGAAGCCATGGACGCCTCTCTGCGAATTGGAAGAGGGGTTGCCATATCCGATATGTGACATGAGAGAGGCATCCAACCAGCACGGGCGGCGAATTGTGCTCAAAATCCAGGTACCCGGACTACATACAACAGATGTTTATCTTCCAGAAAGATTTACCCGGATTTTGAGCACAAAAGACATTGAAAATTTTAAATTGAAGTGCAAAACCTTATCTCTGTTTGTAAAGCATGTTAATGCTTTTATGACTGACATAAAAATTGTTAAATGCTAAATTAGCATTTAGCATTTTTTATGTCACTGACCATCTAGCATTAACATGCTTTACATGTTAATATGTATATATGTATGTGTCAGTAGTGTAGTGTTAAATAAATAGTTTTTTTGTTATTCTATAAAAATTGTTCTCAATTCTCACCTGTTATACACAGTTCACTAGAAGTAGTAGTAAAACACGTACACAACCAGACGTTCAGTCACCACTATGCAGCTTACACTTTTATTATGAGTGCTTGTCTATGAGAATGTCTTTTTATAGCTTGTTGTACGCATGCACAAGGACGAGCATCAGACACGGCAGGCAGTTGCTCACTCAGTCAAGGCCGACTTCCTTGTTGTGAAAGGTCGGGCATTGCTCCCTCACATCTGTTTTGGCACGCGCCCATATCTGTATGGGCGGAACACTTCCTCCTTTCAAATTGTGTTTGCCTTTTCAGATTTGCTATTTGAAACGAATAATTCTTTTAATGAAAGACAATTCTTTTCAAATAGCAAATCTGAAAAGGTGAATTCGATTTGAAAGGTGAATTCATTTCTAAATTAATAGAAAATTCAATTTTCTTTTAGATTAAGTTAGTGTAATGATTAATTAATTAACTTTAGTTAATGTTCAACCATTGAGTTGAAAGGTAATGAAGAATGGTATGTAGGAGAAAGCAAACTCCATGGAAACGAGGCAGAGGTATCTTAAGCTCTGCTGCCAGAGTACTTAAGGGGGCGGCAGGTGCTGCTACAGGTATTACTTCAACTATTTTAAATAAATTGATCGATATTACACCTGTGGAGATCCCAATAGCCCCTGGCTACCAGTATTGTGGCCCTGGCACCAAACTTGAAAAGCGATTAGCAAGAGGTGACCCAGGAATTAACAAACTTGACCAGGCTTGTAAGGCACACGATATAGCATATTCACAAAATAGTGATAATGCAAATCGATCGAAAGCTGACAGAGCACTAGCGAACGCGGCGTGGGAGATTTTTAAAAATCTGAAAACTCCCCTTGCTGAGAGAGGACTCAGCTACCTAGTTACAAACGTGATGAAAGCTAAAAATTACTTTGGTGGTTCTTTGAGAAAGAAGATGAAGAAGAAGAATGTGAAAAGGAAAAGTTATAGTAATGATATTAGGCGCAAAGCTATAGCTCAGTTGAAACAACATATTGCAGGAAAAGGGTATTTTTTGAAACCTTATCTACCAATTAGTGGGGGGAGAGTATTACCTCCTCCAGCACCACCCCCATCATCATATGGTGTGAGTTTATTCCCCCAAGTTAAGAAATGTAGAACAACAACAATGAAGAGTAGGAAGAAGACAAAGAAGAGTAGGAAGAAGTAAAAGACATGAATATTGAAGGAGAATTGAGTAATTATGATTTGATTGATTGGTCGAAATTATTACAGATTCAGCAAAGAGGTATATATATGCTAGATGCATTACCCAAAAAAATTCTAAAAAACGAGAATGCCATTGTGAATTTAGCAAGGGAAAGCAAGGAAGGTACACATTGGGTTGCATATAAAAAAGTCGGTTCCAATGTTTGGTATTTTGATCCAATTGGAAATTCACAACCGCCATACGAATTGGTCAAATATTTGAAAAAAGAAATTGGAGTAAATATATTTTATAATGTAGAGCACATGCAACCATTAAATAGCGATTTTTGCGGTCATCTTACATTATTGTTTCTTGCAAATCAGTTGCTTTGCGATAGGCCAGTACCCTATTCATAGAAAAATTTATATCACTTGCAGTACCCAAAATAGCCTCGAACAGGACAGGATTATCGGAAATATAAACAGGATTGCCCAAAATAAAGAACGGAAATGGATTGCTGAAAAATTAAAAATAGCCACATGGAATGTAAGAGGAATAAGGAATAAAGAAATAGAACTCTGCAAAGTGTTTAAGATTCAGAAAATAAACATTGCCGCTGTAACAGAGACAAAAATGAAGATGACTGGCTCAAAGTATATCAAAGATTATGCTATGTTTTATAGTGGTGTGAATCAGGAGAGCAGGGCAGCCAAGGGTGTGGCCATTTTTGTTGATAGAACGTGGGAGGAGAGAATTGTAGACTACAATTTCATTAATGAAAGAATTCTCACTATCAAATTCAAGTATGATCGTGGCCACCTAGTGATAATAGGAGTCTACGCACCTGAAGAGGGAAAGGATGAAGAAACTGCCACATTTTATGACGAACTACAAAAAGAATTAGAGAAGTATAAGAAATATGGGGTGGTAATAATGGGAGATCTCAATGCAAGAGTTGGAGTAGAACCAATCAAAAATGTAGTCGGAACTTTTGGTGAAAATGTGAAGAACAGAAATGGAGACAGCCTTAGAGAATTCTCAACTTTTAATGAATTGAAAATTATGAATACTTTCTTCCAGAAGAAAGAAATACACAAGTTTACATGGGCAGCACGTGGAACAAGATCTTTAATAGACTACATGATAGCTAATCAAAATATAGCAAGACAGATTACTGATGTGAATGTGCTCCGTGGCTTCGATATCTTTTCAGACCACTATTTAGTTGTTGGTAAAATTGATTTGTTTACACGATGGAAGAAAACACATACAAAAAAGGAATCAAACAATACAAATAGAGACGAAGTTTTCAAAGTGTATCTATTAGAGGAAGATAGTATCAGGCATCTCTATCAACAACGCATAAATTCCTACATCCAGGACACTCCAACGGAAGAAGATATTGAGACTGAATGGAACAATATTAAAAATATAATAGTAAGAAGTGCGAATGAGGCTGTTGGTAAGAAAAGGAGATATAGAAGTCGGAAAGGTTTAAAGATTTGGACAAAAGAGATAGAGGAAGCAATTAATGAGAAAAATGAAACATACCAGAAATATTTGGGAAATCAAAATGAACAAAACAGGGCCATATATCGAGTTGCAAGAAATAAAGCCTCAAGAATTGTGAAAAAAGCTCATCAGGAAGCATGGGAAAAATTTATAACAACCATTGAACATGATCTACATGGACGTCAGTCATTGGCATACAAAGTTATGAAAGTTTTGAATAAGAGTGAAAGAGACATGGTGAAAACTGATTGTATTGGAACTGACGAATGGATTAAACATTACAAAGAGCTTTGGTGTGAAGAAGTAGAGCCAAATAGGTTGGAGGACATATGTGAGAACTGCTGTATTGATCCAATTACAATAGAAGAGCTATTAAATGCCTTGAAAAGCACAAAAAATAGGAAAGCCCCAGGTTTGAATGGGGTAAATATGGAACTGTTGAAGTATGGAGGAATCCTTCTACACCATAGAATACTACATCTTTTCAATATGTGCTGGAAACAACACCAAGTACCAAAAGAGTGGTTGCAGTCCCTGGTTATATCCCTATTCAAAAAAGGAAGTAGAGCAGATCCTCAAAATTATAGAGGTATCAGTCTTCTGGATACAACATACAAAGTCTATGCCAGAATTCTAAATAATAGATTGAAAATAATCACTGATGTACTTCTCCTGGAAGAACAGATGGGCTTCCGAAAAGGTAGGTCATGCACCGATGCAGTTTTCGCTTTGAATCAAATTATATCAAAACGAAGAGAATATAATCTAGAGACACACTTAGCTTTTATAGACTTCACAAAGGCTTTTGATTCAGTAAATCGCAACTTACTATGGTCAATTCTGGATTCGAGAGGATATCCCAAGCATATAATTCAATCTTTGCAGAGCCTATATGTAAAAACGACTATACGTTTACAAGTAAAGGACGGTTTGAGTAAGGTCATTGATATAAACAAGGGTGTAAGGCAAGGATGCTGGATATCTCCGACATTATTTAATATTTACGTGGATGACATGTTACGAACATGGAAAAATTTGGCTGACTCAGGTATACAGTTATCAGCCCATACATCTGTTAACTCAATCATGTATGCAGATGACCTTACAATAATTCAAGAGAATGAGGACGCCTTACAGAAAGCGATGTTTATGCTGGACAGAGTTTCTCAGAAATATAATTTAAAGATATCAGCTAAGAAAACAAAATCAATGGCTTTCAAAGGTAAATATCCATCCAGAACCAAGATAGAATTGAATGGGAAGATAATAGAACAGGTGAAAAATTTCAATTATCTTGGCAATGATGTAACCTATGATACGGATAAAGATATTCGTAACAAAGTATCAAAGTTCCAACGAATATGTGGCAATATTCATAGAAACCTCAAAAATAAAACAAGGCAGGATACTAGAATCAAATTCTTCAATACCATCGCTGTACCAACACTGCTTTACGGAAGTGAGAATTGGATCCACACACGTAGAGTAGACAGCAAGATTCAAGCTGCAGAAATGAGGTTTCTAAGAAGTGTGTTTGGCTGCACTAGAGCAGATAGAATCAGAAATGAGGAGATAAGAAGAGCTTTATCTGTTACACCTTTACATGAAAAAATCATTCAAAACAGAATAAATTGGTGCAGTCATTTGAATAGAATGCCTCCTGGACGAATACCTTTGGAGGCTAAATGCTATAAACCTACTGGGAAAAGAGACGTGGGAAGACCGAGGAAAAGATGGGTGCCGGAACAGGTTCTTTAACAAACCTAATCCTTGAAGTGAAGAAGAAGAAGAAGAAGAAGCAAATCAGTTGTAATTAAGTGTTTGTGCTGAACGCACACACACACACACAAGATGGTTGTTATTACATTAAGATCTAACACAAGTAACCTCTATGAACATTTACAAGAAATTATAGAATTGGATAAAAATCGTGAATGGGAAATTGGATTGATTAATTTTTGTAGTTACAATAGTATTGCAAACATTAACAAAGGAACAAATTCCAGCTTCAAATATGGCGATAGATTAATTGAGCTGGATACGGGTGCATATGAAGTTGAGGATATTATAAAATCTCTAAAGAATAAATTGAATATTGATGAGAAGAAGAATAAACTTATTATATGCCCAAACGTAAATACTATGAAGATTGAAATTCATTCTGATAAACCCATTGATTTAACACGTACTGATACGATTGGAAAGATACTTGGTTTTAATAATGTTGTTTTGCAGCCAAATAAATAGCATTATTCTCAGCATTTGGTTAACATAACAAGCATTGGTAGTATTGTACTCGAGTGTAATTTAGCATGTGGCACTTACTCTGACGGGAAACAAAAACATATAATCTACAAATTTTTACCAAAGGTTCCTAGCGGCTATTTAATAAACAAAGTACCATCACCGATTATTTATGTACCTTTGAATACGCATCGAATTCAAACTATTAATGTAAAGGTAACGGACCAGAACGGATCGTTTATTGATTTCCGTGGAGATACAATTACAATTAGGTTACACATACGTGAAAAGTAATGGGTTATCTTGTTTTCAATCCACGTTCAAATAAGACGTGTACACATGATGTCATTAGAGAGACGAACGTGAGAGCGTCAACACCTAAAAACAAACGTGCTTTGTTGGCTAAAAGCGTGAGAATATTAGAAAAGTTGGGTTTTATAGTTGATTGGCGGAATGTTAGGAGGAGCGGCAGCAATAAGTGAAATTCTGGATGTGGAGACAGACCTTCAGTTTTATAATGATATAACCAAATTCCAATTTCACACTCATACAGTTTATTCGGGACAGGAAATAAAAAATTCTGACGAGGCACGTATTGGCATAAATTCTTTAGATGTCTATTCTTTACCTTGCAAATCATTCATATTTATTGAGGGAACAGTTAACTGTACAAAACCGGGAACAGACCCAGATGATGCACCAGTTGCAGCAGACTATAAATTAAGCAGTAACGTAATCGGCAACCTTTTTGATGAAATACGATATGAATTAGCAGGTCAGCAAATTTCTAAATCAAGATTGATTGGATTAACATCCACAATTAAAGCTATTCTAGTGAAGAATATGCTCGATAAAAACACATATCACTTGGCTGGTTTTGACAGAGCAGGATATGAGCTAACGGATAATAAATTCACTTTCTGTGTACCGCTCAAATTAATCCTCCCGTTTTTTGAAGATTTTCAAAGAATAATTTTAAATTTGAAACAGGAACTCGTCTTATTGAGGTCGCCGACAGATCTAAATTGTGTTGAGTCGGCAAGTGGAACAAACGTTAGTGTGAAAATTACAAAACTGCAATGGAGAATGCTCTACATAACTTTAGAAGATCATGTAAGACTGAAATTTTTGAGACTGCTCGATGCTGACACTCCACTGAAATTAGGTTTCCGACATTGAGAAATTTGTGAATTACCAAATTTGCAAAATTCACTTAACCATTCTTGGGCAGTTCGCACCACATCGACTTTTGATAGTCCAAAATACGTTATAATTGCATTTCAAACTGATCGTAAGAATAAAATTAAAAAATCAATATCTAATTTCGATAGCTGCGGTATTTACAATGTTAAAGTATATTTGAACAGCGAGTATTATCCATATGAAAATCTGCTAGGTAAAAAGGAGGTATTATACCGCATGTTCCTGGATTTCACGCCCTCGTATTATAATCATTCAATCAATAGCGAACTCGGAACAGAAATTGACTTTAAAACCTTTTGTGAATCAACACCGCTGATTGTTGTAGATTGTTCGCACCAAGCAAGTCATTTGAAATCATCGACAGATGTTCGTATTGAAATGGAATTTAATAGTGCAGTACCTGCAAATACTTCTGCCTATTGCGTTTTAATTAGCGATCGTGTGATGGAGTACACACCTCTAACGAGCATGGTGAAAGAAGTTCAGTAATTTTATTGATAGAGCGCACCGCCTGCAATATTATATAAGGTGTGCACTCTGACAAATTTGGTTCATTATCAGTTTCACCTTTGAACAGGCAACATGTCCTATTCTTTGTGTTCTGATATTTTGGACAAGCCACAAACTCGCTCTATTGGTATTCAGTGCGATCTTGATTCTGATAGTTTCTATTATGAACCAACCTGCACTACACCAATCCAGAAGCCACTGCAGGTGGAGGAGGAGAAACGAGAAGAGGAGGGGAGGGAGAAAGACGAAGGATTTAACAAGCCTGCCGAAGAGTAAGAAGTGGACAAGCAAGCGAGTGCGAAAATTGCTACAGTTGATCTTCACTGGTTTAAACAAGATTGTAATCAAATTATTGTGAAAGAACTTGCCATAATTGATCAGTTTAATAATTATATTGTATTCCATTTCAAATCACCATTTGCAAAGACAGAATTGAGTGCAAAATTGTATAACGATGTAACATGGTTAGAACATCACTATCATAAAATAAAATGGGAAGGTGGAGATTTAGAATACAGTGACTCATTAATACGTGATTACCTTGCAGGTTATGAGAAAATTTTCACAAAAGGAACTGAGAAAGCAAAGTTTTTAAGAAGATTACATACTAACGTTCAATGAGGATTTCCAAAACCTGATTTCAGCTTTTTCACTAGTTCATGGTGTTATGCTGTGTGTAACATTCATAAAAATAGACCAGATTCTCGCTGTGCTTTGTTCAGTGCTCAACATTATAATTCTTTGTTGTTTAAAAATATGTATCAAACAAATAATTTCTTGTGCGAAAACAATCGAATGCAAAGTATGAAAATGGCGCCGATGTACACGAATTCACAGAAAAGAAACTTTGCTCGTTATGGATTCTTCTACAACGGAAAAGAGATTCAGTGTGTTTATTGCATGCATGCATTGAGACTGCATAAAGCACATACATGTTGTCTGTCGACAATTAATGAAGAAAGGCCGCTTAATTACTCTATAATAGTACCTTCCTACACATAGTTTTCTTCATTCGCTCAACAACATGGATCCGACAAAGTGGTTAGCTGCCGACAACGAGTTGGAAGTGAGGTTAAAAAACTGTATCGACTGGTATGATGAATGTGAAATTGCTATTAAGAAATCATCTCATGAAAATTATAGTTTGGCGAAACAATTAAAAGCTATTTTTCTAAGCACGATTAATTTGAACGATATAAGAGACTATCTATGTTATTACCGTCCTCATAATTTGTGTATAGATAAGCTAATTAAAATTGAAGATGAAGTTATGTATTATTGTAGTGAAATGTGTAAATAAACTTTTTCTATGTTGAAAACAAATTTTTCATTCAGATATTTCCTTGTGCATTTTGGTTTAGTTTCAGTCTAGACTTGATTGAGCAAGCACGTATCGAAAAAGTTACGCCCACCTCATTTTGCTGTTAGCACGCGAGCTGTAATTAATTTTTTTAGAAGTGAGATACGCCCCCCTCACAGACATCTGTTACAGCTAAGTGCACCTCGTGCCTTATCAATTATAGTTCATAGCAATCAAGGACATGCAGTGTTTTAGCTTTGCAAAATTCAAAAAATTAACTCGCCTCTTGATGTCAATTTCATTTAATGAATTTGATTCAATTGCAAAGAATATTAAATTTTCAACAGGATTCCAAGGCGATGATGTTGATTTACTGTTAACAAAAACAGAAAATGTACACTTTCCGATTTTATCTGAAATATTCCAACTGCTAGATATACTAGACAGCGGACATCTACATTATTGTAGTGCAAATGATTTGTCAACTATTGTTACAAATTCCGACGAACTTTGGAAATGCTTGTATGACATTGCAGATAAAAAATGTAAAAGAACAACTTAGATCATTGACCTCTCTCTGTTGAGATATGTCAGACATCAATAGAGCTTGAGTATGACCCCCAAGTGAAATAGGTCTGAGGATATCTATACCTATTTTTGGATATGCTAGCTCATTCTAAATTTACTATAGATATTCTCAGAGAAACACTTGAACAATAACGCCTGCGGTTTGTACAGCACATGAAAATTCAATATAAATTGATTGAGTTTTCTTAACTGTCAGGTGGAAAGCAAACCATTATTATTATTAAGCATTAGATGTAGGAATATGCATTCACTTTAATTTGACAGCATAGATGTAAAGATAAGGATTCACTTTAATCTGTCAGCATAGCAAAAAGGATTCACTTCAATCTGTCACCAAGGGAATTTTTCCCTCTCAAAGGGATTTTTTCCCTCATCTAGCATTCACTTCAATCTGTCAGTATAGCAATAGATGTAGAAATATGCATTCACTTTAATTTGACAGTATAAGTTATTAGATGTAGAAATATGGATTCACTTTAATTTGACAGTAGAGAATTTGAGAATGGATTCACTTTAATCTGTCAGTAGAGAATTTTTCCCTCAAAGGGAAATTATTTTTTCCCTTACTCTCCTCACAGGGAAATTATTTTTTCCCTCACTGAGAGAGAGAGAGAGAGAGTGAGAGAGAGATCACTCTCTCCTTCTTCATCCCCCTCGTTCTCACTGGGGGAGGGGAAGATTAGATTAGATAAGATAAGATTAGATTAGATAAGATAAGATAAGAGAGAGAGGGAGAGGGAGAGGGAGAGGGAGAAGGAGAAGGAGAGGGAGAGTGAGAGAGAGAGAGAGAGAGAGGGGGGAAATCTGTTTTTAGAACACCCCCCACCCTGCGGGCGGGGGGAAGGGGAGGCGGGATGGCTGAGAGGGGGGAGGGGATTTCGAGCAAAAAAGTCAGTCTGAAATTTCTTACTATGCCTAATCATTATACTCTTTGAGAAGTGAGGTTAGATTGTCTGTCCAACAATAGGTTCCTTGCTCAGTGAACTTGATCCACATTAACTGTTTAAGTGTTCTGTTGAAGCATTCCACTATAGATGCCTTCTTATCTGATCTAGTTGAGTAATGATTCACATTTTACTGTTTCACAAGTTGTTGGAATTTTGTATTGATCCACTCTTTACCATCATCAGTCTGTAGATTTTTCATTGGATGTTTTTCAAATATAGGATGCATAGCCCCAACAATGTCATTGGCTGACTAATTCCTAATTGGTATAGCAAATGCAAGCTTACTGAGATAATTTATGATTGTAATAATGTACTTGTAACCTTTGTTCTGTCGAGCATATGGTATCATTTCAACAAGGTCAGCTTGATAGAGATCATCAACCTTTGACTGTAACCTTTCTTGTCTGGAAATTCCGACAAACTTTTCTGTGCAGCTCTCACGCTATCACTGTCTTATCCATACTGGCGATATGAATTTGTTAATTATTAGCATTTATATAGGCAACAAGTTCATCAGACCATGATGTCGACATCTTGAAAGTCAATGATGACCTCAAGTTCCTGCATAAGAAGATGTTATCCAGTCAATTGGTCCATGATGTCAGTGGAAGTCATGATTAACCAACTTCCTGCATGAAGATAAGTTTATCAGAGTAGGATGCACACTTTCATCTCACACCTTGTGCTTACTCTAGAAGTTGAAGGTTGTATGGAATAAAATGTACAATAATTGTGGTATTACTTGATGTTTATTTACAGTGTATGCATGAAAATATATATAGTGTACAAAGATAATATTTCAGTCCAATATATCAGGAACTATCCAGTGATACAAATCTCCTAGTCAATCGCTTATTTTGCAAAATCCTCTGCTGAACATGAATTTCAAGATGACTGATCCCTTGCATAGATTGGTGCAGCTTGACACTTCAGCATCATGGAAGATGTATGTCAATGTCTCCAAGAAGTTTTGAGCTGTTCCAAATGGTTCAGGCAGGTCCTTATCTCCAAAGTTTGGGAATGGTTGTATGATCCATTGGTTGCTGGTTACTAGTAGACAGTCTCCACACTCACACATGTCTGCTTGCTCCACTGCAGGCTGATGTTGGTACTGGGTCTTGCACAGTGGCAGGAGTTGTAGTAGCAGCAGTACTAGTTGGAGTAGTACTAGCGGGAATTGTAGTGCTAGCAGGAGTTGTAGTACTAGCTTGAGTAGTTGTGGTGCTAGCAGCAAGAGTTGTTGTAGCAGTTGCAGTACTCACTGGAGTAGTAATAACAATGGATGCTTGTTCTTCACAGCATGGTGTACAGACCTCGACTGACCTTGCAACAACCACTTCCAGAAAGTCCAATGATATGAATGTAGGGTGAAGAAAGGTGCACAGATTGTATGCGCAGTGGACTCGTTTGCAGAGAGCTCCCTCCACAGCTCGTTCCCCAGCCATATTCATGTACCAGTCTCTGACATTGATGTACATTTTGTTGATCACTGACTGATTACCACGTAGAGCAGGAATCCCCGATGTTAGCAGGCACTGTTGCATATGACGGATGTTTGATGTATCCAGTCCTTGTTCCCTTGAAGTGAGAATTTCCTGTGTCCTGTACTTTAGATCCAATGCGCTGGCACTGAGTGCTAGCACAAGGTAGAGCGCTGCTTGGTAGATGCTTGTAGCTGCCATGATTGAAAAATGATGATTTATAGCCGTTGCCTTCCCCTTCTATACTTCCTTCTAGATGACTCATCTTTCTCGGTATTTCAGCATGTTTTTTCCTGTTCACACCATTTAGGGCAGAAGACCATGTGACAAGGTTTTCTGCTGACATGGTCTAGAATCATTCTGCAGAATGCGCATTTCATAAATCTATGTATGTAGCATTGACTCTCATGAGTTCAATAGCATTGACATCATGTTATAACAATTATTTTTATCAGTATCCTAAAGTACATTCTATATGAGATCATTTTATCTATATAATTTTCAGTTCTCTAATGATGGCTGTTACTCATTATCACTCTGGCATAGCCTTTTTGGTTCATCAACTTCTTCATCATCATCATCATCATCATTGCTCCATTTACAAGAAATAGAATGTTGTCCAAATGCCAAAGTATAAACTCCATCATCCAATATATGTCTTTTTTCATCAGTATTGCTTAGTGCTTTTTTCTTCTGAACTAGTGTCATGATTTGATGCTTCCTGGACATCACCTGCTTCCTAGAGATGTCTTTGTTCTCATAGAGACAGTCAAGGTAGTCCTGAAAGGTGATGTTTCGTTCAGCATATGGGTGGGATTTCAACAGTTCTTGTCCAAGTATTGGTCTCCTCACTCCTTTAGCTTTCTTTATCAAACCACTCTTCAATTGACTTGGATCTTTGGTGAAGCATCTGGAGACATACAGCTTTGATCATAGACCCACATATTCATGAGGAGCTCTGCCAGCATATTCATCCTTGAACTTTCCAAGTACCATCTTGTTTGTGTCTGAATAGCATGGGTGGTCGGTCAGATACTCAGATGTATCAAAGGTGTCTTTCAGTTGCTGGTTGTTGATGATATCATTGTAGAGGTTCTCAGTTCTCACAATGTAGAATAGGCTGTCTGTATCCTGGTAGAGCAGTTGCAGGTTCTCTTTGTATGTCAGTTTAATCACATTGTAGTGAAATTGATACATAAGGGTCTTGCTAATGTCCAACACTGACAAACCAATGTAGAGAGGTTTGTTCAGCTCAACTCTCTCCTTTTGCAGTGTCATGGCACAAATCTTCTCGCCAAAGATAATGTGGTCCTTGTAGGTTGGTCGGGCAATCAGTTTCCTTAGACATTTCTTATTGTTAACAAGCTCCATGTTCATATGCTTCCGAACATTCTCCATTGTCTTGCCAAAAACTGCATTGTTCATCAGTTTGAAGAATTTTTTTTCAAATTTATTCCTTGACTGTTGTCGAAGTTTGGTGTCTAGCATGATGTAGGGTGCTAGGAAGTCCTCCTGCTCAAACCTCATACCTTGATGAACTTTAGTGATTTTCAATCCATGTTGTACTGCTTGCTTGAGGGTGTGGTAATGACATACATATTGTTCACGGTATCTTAGAGTTGTCATCAATCCCAACGATCCTGATTTTGGTGTTTTTTGTTCTCAGCTAGGAATGGAAAATCATTGTGGTAGTTGTGTAGCTCAGCTGGGTACTCAACGTCCACCTCCAAGATGTAGCCAATCTTTTGAACATCTCCAACACCATCAATACCACTGCTCACCCCCTCCAACTCATCTTTCTCCATCCACTGGTATTTCCAACATGGGAGTGGTTGACACATCGCCCAGCCGTACAGGTTGTTCGCATCTGTGTACAGGAGATATGATGTTGGCTTCTTGGGGTCGACAGGCGCTCTTGTGTGGGCATTGTTGGCAACAGCATGTTGATGAACGCATGTTGTTATTCCGCCTCTGATACCTCGTTCAATGAACATATACATGTCATAGTCAGTTAGGAGTTCTAGTTCAACTTTTGTATACTTCAGCATAACATCAAAGGAGAAGCCTGGCGATGTAAAGTAGTGTGCACAATCCAAGTTATAGTTTTTCAAGCACATATCTCTAAAGCTTTCAAAGACTTTGGTCAGAAGGAGAACATCTGTTTTGAGGTATAGATCACTGTACTCTCCCAGGGTCTTGCAGTCAAATTTCTCCCACACTTGTTGAGCATGTTCATATGCCTCATCACTGATGTGGCTGTCAGTTAGCTTGCTGAAAAACTCTTCCTTTGGTGGTAGTGAGGTCTCCTCCAGTTTTTCCCATGAGTTGCAATATTCATAGGGGAACACACCCTTTCTGGAAACCAATTCCAGTTTGTCTCCAAATTCTCTAGCTGTATGTGGTAGCTAGGTTGTCCAAGCTGTCCAGTGTGAATCTGAAGGTATCGATGAATTGTAGATGCAGTTGCTGGGAAATTTGTTTGGTGAATGATATGTACTATTCTGATGTGTTTGGGATGACAGTCAGCTGCTCTTTATCGGTTCCAAGGTGCAGTATGATCAAGAGAGTATTGTAATTGGAAGAGTTGTGAAGAAAAACAGGGATGAATGTTGTATGACATCTTTGAAGGTTGCACTTGTTGCACAGAGCATTCCGGTAGACTCCTGTTATATGACAATGGTCATACACCTTGTCACCATTGAATGGTTTCTCTCAGGCCTCACAGTTGGTGACAGCATTGTGTCTGGCTTTCTCCCTCTCAAAAAGTGGAAGCATCTTTATTTGATGATGATTGATTGCCTCATCCAGGTCTCTCGCATGCATGTTCAGAGTTTTGATGAAGGGTTTGGCTGCATCAGGTCCTCTGTAGACAATTGGCTCCTTAGGGATGAGATTGGTGAATGTCAGCCATGATGGAAATAAGTTCTTATCTCTTACAAAGTAGAGGCAGTAGCTCATTGCTGTGTGATGCTGGATCACTTTGGTCGCCTTCCCAATCCATTGCTGCTCTTCCTCAGGCTTCTCCAGTGGACATTCAAAATCTGCATAGGCCACCAATGGTAGTCTAAATTCATTCAAATGTTTCTCAAATTTCATTGTTGGTGGGCTTCCATCTTCCTTGAGTTGAGGCATGATGATCCTAGCAGTCTGGTTGTTGGCACAGTACTCCTCATGATCTTTCATCCTCTGCTTGCCATTATTGTTGATGGTGTAGTGTGTGAAACATCTACGACAGATTATGATGTGGTGTCCATTTTTAGTGAGCTGAGATCTTACCAATTTTTCGAAGTTTTTTATGAAACAGTAGTGACTGTTGATATTTTCCTCTTCTTCTTCTTCATGAGTAGTGTTGGTGGCTTCACTGCTGTCCTGAGTTGTGGTGGTGGTGGCTTCACTGCTGTCCTGAATGGTGGTGGTGGTGGCTTCACTACCATCATTGTCATGAAGGAGTAGTAAATCGAAATGATCCTCCTTCATTTCTTTTGCAACACGTCTTGGATAAATAATACACTTGGAATCCATCCCATATATATTGACTGTTACACTCAGATTATCCCTCTCAAAACGGTCAATTTGATTGATGGTTGTGGGGGAAGAAATTCCATTGAAATTGTATTTTTCAATGAGCTGATGATATCTATCATTGATCCATTGAGGATCACGCCCCTCAACATGTTTGGCAATGATTGCCCACTTGAAACATTGTTGATCACTATTCTTCAGATTGATGATGGCTTTTCTTGCTGCAATTTTGGCCTGCAGTTCAATGTAGGAAGATCCTCAAAGTGGTTTGTGCTTGCTTATGCGTATGAGGAGACCATCGATGATAATACTCCATCCACTAGAGTTGCCCTCGAACTTGGCCTCTTCTTCCAACAGCTTCTTGCACACCTCCCTGATAATTCCAGCAAGATCGTTGGTGTTGAATATGGAATAGTTAGGTGTCTTGAAGGCTAAGTTCTGAAATTCTTCCTGCTTAAAGTTCTTCTCATCAAGGTGGCTGCGTTAGTATGTAGCCTCCAACACCAGGTTGACCTTGATTGGCCCATGTGTCTGGAACTCCTGACCTATCACATCAACAATCTTTGTCTGCAGGCTGTTCAGCAGAGAGTGGAAGTCCTTTGCTTAGTTGGGTGAAGATATGTTGTTGGATGCCTCCTCCAACGTACAAAACTCTCCTGACGAGCTGCTGATCTGCTGGCATCTGGTAGCTTTGTTCATCTGTAACATGCATACAAGCAGATTAATAATAGGATGCAATGTAGGTGGCAATCATCTAGAGTGACACAGTCATCTTGAATGACATGTCTTGCACTCAATCTAGATGTTTACTATATATATGCTACTGAGAACCAATCATATGATGGTGGTATGTTCTGAAAAAACAATGTTTGAAATCAATATTTTGAGGTTAGGTTAGGTTGGAAGAACTTACTAGTAACTTCTGCAGACCTAACCTAAGCACAGTTCATTGTCTACATTTATTGTTGACATATTGTTCATAGAGCTCCACAGGCAAAAACATACTCATCCACAAAATATATTATGCATTACATTATGAGGTGACATACTCGAAATCATTGAAAGGTTAGGTCTGCAGAAGTTACTAGTAACTTCTTCCAACCCAACCTAATCACTGTTCATTGTCTACAATCATATCAATCTGTTGACTTATTGTTCATAGAGCTCCATAGGCAGAAACATACTTATTCACAAAATATATTATGCATTACATTATGAGGTGACATCTGCTGACATTTTGTTTATAGAGCTCAACAGGTATGAAGACTAAATAATAATAAATAAATCATATAAATCAATACATATCCATTTTTATGAGTAGAATAAGACAAATTTCTTCATCTCTTTTCAAAACATATAATAGAAAACATTTGTGTACTAACCTTTTTTATACAATTGAAGATCAAAACGGTGGTGGTGTGTCCTACAATACTTTTTCACAAAGAGAAGTGTGTGGCTGTGCTGCAATGTGCTGAAATGCTGAGTTCTAGAACTGAACGGGGGAGATGTGTCTTCTATAGCTCTTGACTGAACACTGATGGTCCTCCCACTGTTGTGAAGACTATATATTAGGGATGGGTATCAATACATCGATGTTTAAAAACATCAATGTTTCAACATCAAACATCAATGTTTTTAACATTCATGTTTTTAACATTGATGTTTACTGTTCGATGTTTTTCACTTATTGATGGTTTTACCTAGACATCGGTCATCTGATGTTTTTCCCAACTAAAAAGTAAAAACATGTCTAATTTTTTAATTTGATAAGAGTTCTTTTTTATTTTTTTGTTTGAAGAGGATTATCTTGTGAGCAATAAGCAATAGTAACAGAATTACAATCATTATCAATCAATTTAGTGTAGTATTCTGTTTAGTGTTTTTTGTGAATATAGATCACTCTTGTGAAAGATCTCGCATAAGTTTTGATTTCCTGCAGATTGCTATTTTTATTTTTCAATCAGGCTCTCTGTATTTTTATGTGAGACTGTTGGATACTCTTGAAGATTTACATTACTTCTGTGGCCAGTGTCAAGGTTGGATAGTTAGTTATTTAGAATTGAATAAGAGGTCGGATTCTTCATTTCTTAGGAAGAAAGAGTTTTTTTTTACTACAATTATTTCCTTAACATGTGTTTAACACTAATTAATCTAGCTCTGGAAAAGAGGTCCTCGTATTGTAAGGAGTGCAGATATCCATATAAAAAAACTTAATCCATTTTCATTTCCTAAAAAATCTATCAGGTAATGAATGAATACGAAATGAGTATCAATGATTACTAAAATTAGCTTAGGGTGAAATTTCAAGACCGAATCCTCAAGGATATCCCGAGAGGTTTCAGACTAAACCATGAAGATGACAAATCTTGTGAACTAGAGTTGATGTATCTTTCTAGTCACAACCTGACTTCAATTATTTGAAAGACTGTTACTTGAATACCATAAGTCCAAAATTGCTGTGATTCCAGTTAGTAACTGTTGAAATAATGGAACAATAGCTCCAGATAAAATTGTAGTCACTTTAGAAGCTCTTTTTGTACTCTACAATCTGAGATCAGGTATAGCGATCTATCTCATATTCCAGGTACACCTGACAACAATGCTCCTTGTATTGTGAAAAACACCTAATTTTCAGCTTCAAGCATCATCACCAACTACATTGTCCACACATTGATATTTCACACAATGACATAAGTTCTTGAGATTATGTTCTATGAGAATCTCCCGTAAGATACACTTCATTTCCGTATTTCCTAGTGGAGAGGCGCGCTTAAGGACACCTCAAGGATCAAAATTTCAAACACATAACTTTTGACACAATGCTCAGATTTCATCGTACTACACTTCATCCTTCTTGGTTCGTCACGACGGTTCGAAATCATGCATAATAAGTCAAATTCGGTCAAAAAATGGAAAATTTATTGTTGAGTGTACTTAAGCCCATATTCCAATACAAAGAAAATGACCAATTTCTATATTCAAAGTTGCATGTCTTGTGAAATACTTCTGATAAAATTTCCAAATCTAGTGAGAATGTGAAAATTGTCCCCCTCTACCCACTCCAATAAATAATACGTTTGATTCCAAAACAATTTGGAAGTTGAGATTTTAAAAATGGCAATTTCAGTTTTTACATTTTTTTCGTAATTTTACTGTTGATCAAGAGTTTCTAAAACGAGTCTGATACATCATAGAAACTTATGATTGATTACAAATTGTAGATAAATTCATCCTCTATGAGCTCAGTTGCCTAAAATCCATCTTGAATCACTTTTCACTATCATAGAACTGCCAAAACCATTAATATGAGAAAAATATCTACAATTTCTGGATTTTTTTCAACAATCAAATCTCACTTCACAAACATATTTTTTCATGAATTGTTCACAGCAGATGAAATAGAAAATTCTATTGTACATTTCAAGATCATTTAATAATTTTTATAATAAGGGGTTACTGAGATACATAGCTTTGAATATAGAAATTGGCCATTTCTTATGTATTGAATATTGAATATGAAGTACCTACACTCAACAATAAATTTTCTATTTTTTGACCGAATTTGACTGTTAATGCATGATTTTGAACCGCCTTGCCGAGCCGAGAAGAATGAAGTGTAGTACGATGGGATCTGAGCATTGTGTCAAAAGTAAATTATAAGTGTTTGAAATTTTGATCCTTGAGGTGTCCTTAAGTGTGCCTCTACTAGGAAATACTGAAATTAAGTGCATCTAACGGGTGATTCTTACCCATGAACTTATGTCATTGTGTGAAATATCAATGTGAGGACAAAGTAGATGGTGATGATGGTTGAAGCTGAAAATTAGGTGTTTTCCACAATACAAGGAGCATTGTTGTCAGCTGTACCTGGAAATCTATATGACATAAAGCGCTCTACCTGATCTCAGATTGTAGAGCACAAAAATACGCCTAGAGGGATTTTGAAAAATACATCTAAATTGTAACAATCGGAAGATATTGTTGATTAAAAACTAAAATTCATCAAAATTGATTTTTTCTTCAAATTTTACTAATTTTTGAAAACTTATAACAGAGTAATCATTGGAGATATAGAGTTCCGAGTGATCTCATTTTTTTCAGAATTATATAATCTGGGAGAGATTTGGCAGAAATAGCTGAAAACTGGAAAATGAGCCAAAAATATGAGGTTTATGGGCTATCTTGTATCTAGCACAAGGAAATCTTGCATGAAGAAATTGGTTCTGGACTTCTCTTATGTACCCAAATAATATATTAAAAAATCAGAACTACAATATAAATTGAAAGCACACACCCTTTTTTATGTCTATATTGACTGGACTAATAGTATCATCCATAAAAACGTAGGGCGATAAACAATGTTCAAAAACATCAATGTTTACTGTTCAATGTTTTTCACTTATCGATGTTAGGATGAAAAAAAACATTGATGTTTTATCTTTCGATACCCATCCCTACTATATATTTAAATATATATATATATATATTATATATATATATATATATATATATATATATATATATATATATATACTCCAGAGTGGTGGGTGGGAGACCTCCTGATTTATTTTTAATTTTTAATTATCAATTTTCTTTTATTATTCATTTTTATTTATTTTTGATTTTTCATTATTAATTTTTTTCCAAGTTTTGAAGTTTTGACCTTGACCTTGAGGTTAGGTTAGGTTGGGTTTGGTTTGTTAGGTTAGGTTAAATTTTTTAGTTAGGTTAGGTTAGGTGGAGAATTCTGGCGCATGTTGCGCCGGGATTGGCAATTTATATCTACTGACTTTATTGTGTTTTAAAAAAGAAAAATAGAAGGAGTGTCCTAACTAGACGTTCTAGATCAAGACAATGCCAATATTCACACAATGTTACACTATGAGAATTACACCTCTGGTGAATAATGTAATGTAAGTTTGTAAACGAAAGACAAAAGATTGAAATTGAAAGTGTATTGTTTATTGATGTAAACCTTGACCTCTTCAATATGATGTAAGGAACTAAGTGTACTAATGAAAAGATTTGAATTAGGCACATGTTATTTATTGTGCTAACTTTTTTAACGTTATCTTTTGTGCACTAAAACAATTTGACAAATAATAGTTTGTAAAGGAACAAACTTGGACAAATAAGTAATAATTTGAATTTGAATGAATAGAATTGAAATATAATTATATTTGATAATTGAGTAAATTTTCTGAAACTACAGTTGACTAACTGTCAATATGTTTGAATAATGTCATAAATAAAATTGATTTCAAAGATAAAAAATTCTAAATGACTAATATTGCTTGAAAAGATAACCTAAGCTTCACTATCTGCTAGGTAACACAAAAGAGTGAAAATGTAAGTTGATATTAAAAAGACAGTCGGTCTCAACATGAGATAAAAGAGATTGAGATTGCCAAATCAAAATGACAATAATTAAGATCTCAAGACATACAAAATATTATCATAGCTGAGATAAACACAGACAATAACTGTGATTGCCGTGTATGCTGTAGAAGGACAGATGAATCCGCCTTATTGAAAAATATAAGAATATGTAAATATTGAAATGTCAATATGCAATCCAATGCTGAAAACCAGTGAGTTCAAAGATTGCATTAATCTAAGCAGACTTGGGATGCAGGTAAGTAAAAACATAACCTAGTTAAATTGTGAAATGCTAAGAATGCTGTCATAGCATTGAAGACATTCAAAGGACAATATGCATGAAAAAATAAATGGAGTGAAACAAAGTGACAAATTACGTTAACAAATGCCTTTGAAAAGGGAACTACAAATACATGAAATTGAAAAAAGATGTGACTCATCTTTAGGACCATGAAAAACACCAACCAAGAACGTCTCCTTGACTCCAGTGAATCCAAGAGATAGGTTAGCTCTCCTGAGCCATCCTGTACCCAAGAAAGGATCGTTGTGTTGGACCTTAATTGCACTGCAAGGCCATTGTACAGTTAACTCTTAGCGCCTTCACAAGACCGTAAAGTTAGCTGGTTACAAGATCAAAATGTTGAATGATGGAGTATAGAAAAATATGATGTTGTACCGGTGACCAAGTAGCGGCATGAAACTGTTGCTGGCGTGATTTGAGACTGAGCGCACATGTAGGTTAGGTGTGACCAAAACAATAACACATATTGAAAGTGGATACAAAAGTTCAAAGATTACCACAAATCGACATGATTATCTAGAATTTGGAACTGTTCATAAACAATGAATGGTGAAGGTCACTAGTTGGTGAACATAGTGCCATTGAAATACATTAACTCCATGTTATTGCCATGAGAGAATTTACCTATTCTCTGTCAGAAGTGCCGACGAATAATTGTTGAAATACATTAACTCCATGTTAATGCCATGAGAGAATTTACCGATTATCTGTTGGGAGTGCCAATGAATAATTGTGATGGAATGTGAGAAAAAAACAGTTCCAAATTCACAGAAATCGATTGAAATAAATCACGGTGATGCCATAAGTGAACAAGAGTTCCAATATAGATGGATGAAGCTTGAAATTCATAAGTTATGAATTTAAGATGCAAAATGACCACAAGGAAGTGAAGTTGGAATTTTCAAAAATTGATAATTTGATAAAAAACAGAGCAATTCCGGAGATTGATGTCTCGTTATGACGAGGATGACCAATGAAACCATTTTGACACAAAATTGAAACTTGAATAGGTGATAATTGGAATAAAACTTTTAATTGATGAGAAGACATGACAGACCAAACTCAACGCTTTGGTGACAATGAGAAAGGACAAGGAGGTAGGTTATGTTACCACAATTTCTGGTATAGCCACATGATGACTGAGTAGAAAAATAAATGCTAGCAAATACAATAATCCAATTCAAAGATTAAATTGATAAAAGCAATAAATAATAATCAACAATATCCAAAATCAAATAATAAATTGAAAAGATACTAAAGATCAATGAGGCTGTTGACTGTGTCCATGTAAGCCAATGACAAGAAATCAATATTTAGATCAATATGCCACAAAATGACAGAGTGTGACCAACAAGAGGTGAACTGACAAAAACATCCGAATGATGATGCCAAAGTGTGGACATGAGATCTAACACATTGGAAATAACAAAATCTAAGGGGCGATTGCTGAGATCGGGTCTGGCTAACCCGGCGCAACGTTGGTCTAGCGCAACTTTGGTCTCGGTTAAAAAATCGGTTTGCTGTGATCGAGTTTAGCCGTCGGTCATCTCTTGGTCGAGAGCAACTTTGATCCCCAGGTTTAGCCAGACCGACGCTCAAGTTTAGCCAGACCGAGGCGCAACTGGAGGAATCCACGGGGAATTATTGTCGAAATGTTGGCAACAGCCATCTCGAATGCTAATTTGGCTCTCACACGCTGTCTTTGCGTCTTGCTTTTGCACTCTCTCACTCACACTCACTCACTCTCCCATCATTCGTTTCTTTTTGTTTTCTCTTCTTCCCCTCCCTCCCACCCTCCCTCACTCTCTCTCTCTCTCTATCCCTCTCTCTCTAAAGCTGTGTTTTCGTAACGGGCAGAAGCAGAATCGATTGCAGTGCACCCAGGCGGGCAGAAACAGTAACATTCGAAGAACTAGTTCTTTGACATGAATTTTGCTTTATGTGTTATGGGTAATGAACTTTTTGGGTTGTCCAAAAGGTAATTCTGAAATGATTATTGGAGATTTAATTCAATAAAGTGAATTAATTGCTTTTTAAAACTCAGATAACTTTTCCACAATTATTAGTTACTTCAATAATTATGCAAAATTCTATGCTTTATAGGCATGTCAATCTAAGAGTTAACTTTTCATTTCCTATGCTTGAAATTTGTAAGGGTAAATTATTTGAAGTAACTGATTGTATTTCATTATTAATAAGATATTATTTTATCAACTAGAAGCATTCCATTATTAATAAGATATTATTATAATTATTTTATTAACTAGAATCAATTGCCTTCAGAGTCAATGCATGTTCTTTGAATCACATCGTTTATAGGTAGGCCTACCTACTATGAGTACCGTATTCAACTTCAAAGGCCTATTGAAGCTCTATCGAAAAAAAATCAATAAATAAATAATAAATAAGTGCTTTAATTTTGGCATTTTTGGAATCTATGGGATATATTACACCAAGGGATATCAATATTGTAAACGTTTTTTAGGCAATTTTATTTTAGCAGTCCCCTTTTTGATCATTGGATGGGTACGGTCCCGGCTGATATACAATCATGTATAAGAATCGTGAGGCCAATTGACTGCCTAAATCAATATGCCTTCTCAGGCAATGTTCAATTAGGGACTCTTCACCAGTAAAAGCTATACGAATATTGGAAATTATTATTATTATTATAGATTAACACATATGACATGTACAAAGTGTATTCAAACAGGCGAACTAATTCTAATAATTATTGTTGAGATAACTATATCTTGCTTTAATAAACGAGTTCTGTTATGGTACTTTAAATAACACATAGCCTATTTTAAAATGGATGAATATTTATTAACTATAGAAGGTAACTAGTACCCTTGTGATATTCCAAAATGAAACATGATTAGTTTCGACATTTTCAATAAGGACTCTCTTGACAATGACATAATTAGAAACTGGTCATGCTTATTTTGAATATTTTAGGGTAGGCCTACTAGTTATTTTCTACAATTAACCATTAAAGTTGCCCTATTAAAATTAATATTTTATTAGGGTATTAATTAGAATTAGAGTAGCCTTTCAAACTCCTTATTCACTATAATGTTCTAAAAGCTTATCAATTTTAATCAAAACCTTGGAAATATAGCCTAGAAGGTAGAATTGAAAGTGATTATATTTGATTTGGCTTGGAACATCATATTTTCAACTTTTGCTTAAGTTATTTTTCATATTCAAAGAATTATTACCCCTTCAATGCAGTAAATAAGTACTATTACTTAATTCTTAATACAATACATAATAATTGTGATACCCTATTTTATATCCAATTCAAGTCTATTATTTAACTACGTGTTACCTATAGCATTTGCCAGTCAGCAATGTTAAATAATTTTATTAGTTCCAAAAAAGCAGAAGACATACAGAACCAATAAAGTTGTTAATAAGAGTTCGATGCTTTTGGGTTAAATATAGATTTAAAAATCCCTCAAGTATAAACAATTAAAACATATTTTATTAATTTCATGTCACTTGCTGTTTTCTTCAAAACTACCTGAATTGAAGCAGTTAGCAGGAGCGATCAGAAAAAGAAGATATTATTATGAATAACATGAAATAAACACATCAAGATGTACTGAAAAAATGAATATATTTCTTAGATTAGTCCATCTCTTTCTTCTGTAGGCTACTACATCATACATGAATCATATCCATGGAATATTATCCATAGTTGATTTTCTTTGTCATCCTCTACTTCTGGCTGGTACATCACTAGGCCTGAAATCAAAAAGTTATAGATAATTTATTATTCATTATAAAAAAAAAACTTTGCAAAGTGAATTCTGAAATTGATTGTAATCTGTATAAGTTTTTAATTATATTTCTTGGGAAGGAACCCTCCAATAATGACAAAGTAATATTATATGAGAAATTCCAATAAACCAACATTCAGTTGAATTATTATTAGCATCAATCTGTTAGTTGTGTAATTCTGAATGATTGAATAAATAAATCTCTATGCAGGAATTGGGATTAATCAGTGTGCCCCTAGATCAAAAGAACTTGTTGGTGAACAATATATTTTTGGATACCATGAACATTTATTTATTTATTTCTGTGGTCAGTAGGCCTACTTCTCGACCGTTTGGTTTACTTAAGTCTTCCAAAATGTACTGCATAAAGTAATTTTTAGTTCTACATTTAGAGAAACAAGTTTAATGAAACAAATGGAAATAATCAATAAATTAATTGCTTAATCTGAAATGATGATTATCTACAACATTATAAGTAGAACTAAGTGATTTGAAAATGAATACCAAACTGCAAATACATTAATCTCTCTCAGAACAATGTGATATTTCATCCATGAATTTAATCATAAATTTTAAAAGGTGGAATGACTGTCATTAAAAGCTATTATTCAGTGTTTTCTACCAGCACTTGCTGGGTGAATTTTTGAAGTCATCTATTCATAGTTCTAATGTATGGTCATTTATAAAGTCATCATCCACTCAAGATCAAGATGGACAGTTGAGAAGAGTGTTTTAAAAACAATTTTAACATCAAATTATTGATGTAATGTTATCACATTATTAGATAATGTTACATAAATTATTTCTTTATGGAAGGAATCCCAAATATTATGAATAACTCTATTCCCTGAATGATAAGTGAATACATTGTTTTTTAAGCACTCTTCTCAACTGTCCATCTTGATCTCATGTGGTTTCAGGTAGTTTCGAAATATTAAGATTTCCTGTAAGCTATTAATGATTTCAAAATTCAGCCAGTTTTTCTATTATTTTAGTCACGTACCATAGTTAAATCTTACTATTTGAATATCTACCATCAAATTGATAATAAAACATTGAAGTGGATAAACCTTTTTAAAAAATGGGAAACTGTATAAAATGACATCGCCTATATAAAGTTTAAAAAATGAGTGGAATTTTATCTTACCTAACTAACTTATTCTAAGTATAGGTTCCAAAGAATTGTTCCATCCTGGTCAACAAAAAAGAATTTATATGCATTTCCTTTGAGCACATTCTCTTCAATATTTTGTTTGTAAATGATACCTGAAAAAAGAAACATAATCTTTCAGCATATTCATTTTGGAGATAATGTGAAGTTAATCATCAATGATAAGACATAGTTTGGACTTTGAATAAATTAGAAGTGAACTGGGCCTCAATAAACTATTTACATTAGATGTAAATACTATAAGTATATACTTACATTCATAGCACATAACAGAAAACACTTTAAAGTTTTATAATATAAATTAAAACAGGTGACACACGACATAGATAGATTAAAAACACTGAAAAACTTACATTACACTCTCTGCTCGGTTGAGAAAGGGGACACAGTTCCTTAAAAATTTCCGATTATAATGTAAGTTTTTCAGTGTTTTTAATCTATCTATGTTGTGTGTCTCCTGTTTTAATTTATACTATTCACATTGATATACCTGGCATCACGCAATATATCGATCAATAGAGCATGAATAAGTTTTTCAAATACATTACTATTGTAGTTTTAAATGAGTTTGGTAGCAATGGTCAACCAGAAAAATAGTACCTATTTTATATTTTTCCAATGGCAGTCTTTCAATATTCAATTACACTGACTCTGATCAAGTTATTACTATAACAATCTATTTAATATTGTTTCCAAGTGATTTTAAATTATAAATTAAGAGAAGATTAATTCATAGATAGGTACCAAAGACAAAGTAAATGTTCTAATAGTCAGGTTAGTTTTGTTATTATATTGATAAACTATGGGTTTACAATATTTTGAGGTGCAACAAGGATAATGGAAGTTTAGGACTTAGAATGTAATGAAATACTTCTAAGTCAAATTATGATGTTATTTTTAATAAATCCTTTTGTGAAAACTACTAGCTGCATTATAAAAAATGTATTTTGTGATTAGGCCAACTTACTGAAAGTGTAAAAGATTGTTAGCATGAAATGCTAAATGTTATCTTGGTTGAATAATGTTTTGAATCTGATTATTTAATGTTAATCTAATCAATCAATCTTGAATGAGTTTAAATCTAATCAGTTGATTAGATTTCTCTCTTTCTTGTGATAATTCTCTACCATACACAAACTAGCTAGTCTAGGATTTACATTATTATTAAATATTACAAATTAAACATTAAAAGAAGAAATAAATAAACTTTTGTCAACTTCTTACCTCTTGAAAAATGAAAAAGATAGCAATTTGGACCTAGAGACTAGGTTATTAAAGGCCTACTACAGTGGGCTACCTGAATAAAAATTGTAAACATGCTAGTAGGCTAGGTACTCATAAAATTTATATCAAATAATTGTGTACGGTAGATCTAGCCTACTTTATTATGCGAAATTTAAGTGTACTTACTTGAATCCTCTATTACATCAGCAATTTCTAACCATATTCTATTTTTCAAATAGGTAATTCGTTGTGCAGGTCTGGAAAGTACAAAACTTTGAACTTCGAAAATTTCACGCCTTTCTGTTGTAAATCCATTTTCAATTTCTCTTGTAAAAATTATAAGAATAAAGAAACCAATAGAAATATTTTATACCTCAATTTTCCACTGCAAATTAATTTCACAGTATAATAGTAGCAATCCGAAATCTGACAACCAATATCAAAACAAACCATCCAACAATTAAAGATTGAGGTTAAAAAGAACATGGCGTCTGATCCACAGAAAGATTATTCTGCCGGTGTCACGTGATCAGAGCAGAAAAGTGATTCGAAGCTGTCTGTTCTCGTCGACAGAATCCCGAAATTAGTTCTTTTTCGACAAAACGGTTCACGAGCAGTGATCGGTCGAAGCAAAATAGCATTGTGTTGATAGGCGTTATAAAGAACGGCAAGATGAACGACAGTTCGTCTCTGATTTGAACAGTTCTTTTTTTCTGCTCAACTTTCTGCCGATGGGTGAATACTCCCATAAGAACCAATGTTAATTTAAAGTGAATTCTGTCGTCTGCCCGTTACGAAAACACACCTTAAGAGGTTTTCCTTTAGGATTTATCTAGAGGAATTTGAAATATTGTTTCTAATTGTATAAATAAAGTTTAAAATTCTCTTTTAAACTGTATTTTTATTAAGAGTTTTATTTACTTATAATCTTATGTAATCTTATTACATGATATGTAATCTATTTTTTCTGTTCTTATGTAAATTTGTCTTCTTTTGTAAAGGGTTGTGTGGCAGAGAGGACCAGGAGTCCTAATTCCGCCCTGATAAAGGCATATAATCAATCAATCAATCTCTCTCTCTCTCTCAGGCATAATATGCCTTCATTAGGGCATATTGAAGAAGAAAAAAATCAATCAATCTCATTCTCTCTCTCTCTCTTTCCCCCACTTACTCCCATTCTCTCTCTATTTCAGTATCGATCCTCTCTTGACCGTCGTTATAATGATCATCTGTGATTTGATAATCTTCTAAACTCTTTCGAATGTTTTTACAGTGAACACATGAACAACTCCTCACCTTTTTGGTGTTCATTTGGAATTCATTTTCATTTATTTCGAAAATGTAGTTTTTTTCTAGCGTATTGTCCAGCTAGGAATTTAATTAAATATTTTTCCATTACTAAACAAATAATAGATATCGCCGCAAAACTATGTATAATGCGACATGATGCTGCAGTACTCACATAAATCGCCAGTCTCTATGTGGACTACCATCAGCAAAAAATCTGAGAGCAATCAGCACTTCTCTTCAGTTTCAAATTCTGATACCGTACTCGCCGACTTGATGTATTGGTTTGCAATAATCCAAATATTCAAGATAATCCATTATTCACTTTATCCACTCACAAAATCAATTCCACAGAAAGGATCACGCAAACAAAGGGTCGCTCATCACCATCTGGACTCAACTTAATAGTTCAATTATGCAATGCACACTATTTCTGCATCCCGTGATGATGAAAGCAAACGCAGCTGCCTCCAATTAGCAACAATCAACCCCACATAGATATTATCTCACACTTTCGTACAATTACAACGTATTTAATACAGTTCTCCTTCATTACTGATGTAGGCGCAGTTCCATATTATGTTCAAATCAATTATACGGGTAGATAGCATTGATACTACCTATCGTAGCCTAGATTCGTAGAAGGTAATCGACCACTGATAGAAATTGAGTCAAAAGAATTGGCTTCCAATTTAATATATTTTCAGACATTGTTTGAACAAAAAAAAAAAATAATAATATGAGTGTTGAGAGAATATCAGAATGATAATAAAATTATGGGCTACTCAGTGAATGGGCTAGTGCGTACTGCCGGAGACAAATAAATAGGTAACTTTCAAACAGTATCTTTACTCTATGGAGCTGCATATAGCGAATACTTCAGAAAGATCTTTTTGAAATAAGTCAGTTTTGTTTTTACAATCTTTAAAAATTGAAAGTTCAATTTAACATGTATTGATAATTGTTCATTCAGTTTCATGCATGAATATGAAAAGATCATGTACCGTATGTAAAACAGTTCATGTGATTGAAACTTAGTCCCTTAAACAATGCTCCAGCACCTTTTTTACTTTCCTTGCCCTACTACCATAGGTAAGGAAAGTATTGCTTTCCAAAAAAAATTAAGGTACCCCAATTTCAAGTTTTCTATACGTTTCAAGGTCCCCTGAGTCCAAAAACATGATTTTTGGGTATTGGTCTGTGTGTGTGTATGTGTGTATGTGTGTGTGTGTGTATGTCTGTGAACACGATAACTCCATTCCTAATTAACCGATTGACTTGAAATTTTAAACTTAAGGTCCCTATACCATGAGGACCCGACAATAAGAAATTCAATAAAATTCAATTCAAGATGGCGGAAAAAATGGCGGATAATTACTAAAAAACCATGTTTTTCACGTTTTTCTCGAAAATGGCTCTAACGATTTTCTTCAAATTTATATCATGGATAGCTATTTATAAGCCCTATCAACTAGCATAAGTCTCATTTCTGGGAAAATTTCAGGAGCTCCGTAATATTCTTGAGAAAAATGGCGGAAAATGACTAAAAAACCATGTTTTTCACGGTTTTCTCGAAAACGGCTCCAACGATTTTCTTCAAATTTATACCATGGATAGCTATTTTTAAGCCCTATCAACTGGCATGAGTCTCCTTTCTGGGAAACTAATGGGGGGTCCACCCCATCCTTGAGAAATGGACTTTGTAACCTCCTTCTCGTGCATGAGGTAGGTAGGTAGAGCAGTTCATAAAAAAGAACACATAGTCGAGATATTTCATCTGTAGAACAGCTGTTTTGACGACTTTAAAAAAATGACGACTAAAAAAATCATTGAATTTCACTATTTACACAAAGGAAAAAGTACTCTGAAAACAATTATATATACACATATACAAAAGTCTGATCGTAGTTTCGAATATGAGCAAGGAAAGTTGTGTGAGTGTACCACACCAGATTTTTTAGTTTGGTATCCACAAAATGTCCTAGTTATGTTATAATTAAAGAGTAGTTTCCACCGGGGAAAGGAGGATATACAAATCTCCAGTAATATCTGGGAACATGGATATATCCCCCCCCACAGTAAATATATTTTTTTTGCACTTTAGTAAAAATCATGAAAACCATAGGTTTGTAGACTATAGCTTTGAAACTATTTTTTGAAACAATTGATGACTAATGAAATTATATTTCCATTCTATTTGTTATATGAACTGAAATAACATAGGCCTATGATATTTTCTATGAAAAATTAAATAATGATCAGTCCACTGAACATAAAGAAACTTCATTATTAGGATGTAGTTTTTCAAGTGGAAATTGCTTGAAATCATACCAAATTGAGGGTATTTTTCTTAAATTTTCCGGGGGAGGCCCCCAGGATCCCTCTTTCGTGCGAGGTAAAGAATTTCCTTGTTGTTTGAAGGTGTTTTCATTTTCACTTTCTCATGTTATAATATTTTAAACATTAGTGGAAAAACATTTTAAATATGACTTATGGGTAATGAAATTATTCAGAATTCAAAGATGAACCCCAATTTGACATTGGTTTTCAATAAAATCAAAAGAATAGCGAGTTAATAGCTTAATCCCGAACTTAAACCTGCCTCCTAGCAGGTGTAAGTTGGAGTCTAAAATCATCATTTTTGCTCCTGAGATTATCTCATTTTAGCCTGATCCCGATCTCAGCAATCCACCGAGATTATCTTTTAAACTCGAGTTGATCTACGCTTGAACTCAGCAATCCACCGAGATTAATTTTTAGCCTAGACTGGATCTCAGCAAACCGATTTTTAGACCGCCGGTTTTTCCCTGTGATAATTGCCGGTCGGCTAACTTTTGCGCTCGAGCGTGGTTAATCCCGATCTCAGCAAACCGATTTTTGATCTGCGGCGCAAAAACCGGTTTTTAGCCGAGCGCAAGAGATAATCCCGATCTCAGCAATCGCCCCATAGAAATTCAAAAAAGAACATCTGTTCTATTTTTGCTTTCTACCTGATTCCACTTAACCTCAATAATATTGTTCTGATAATTGATAAATATGTTATTATAATATAATAAGAGTATTGTTTTGATAATTGATTGTTATTATTATTAATTATATGATAATAGTAGGTATTGTTTTGGTAATCAATATTTTTTTTCACAAACTCTGTATAATAATATGGCGAATGTGAAACAGCTGCATCAAAGAAATTATCTAAAAAAACATATGTTTAGGAAAACCATAGTTTTGAACTTCGTTTTCCTGATGCAATGTATACCGGTAGGCCTACATGTGGCATAAATTATTAATTTTTCAGCTATAGTGAGGTCCACGTTATAATGACAGTATTTGATCAACTTTGGTTTTGCTATCCTTGTCTATCATTCAACAAAGTGGTACTATCCCTTTCTAGGTCCACAACGATGCCAATTATGTTTTTGACAGTGTAGAAATATAATTAATCGATGAAGAGAATCAGCATCGCTATTCTTCTATCTTTATCCACTGCCATTATAACATGGACCTCACTATAGAACAGTTTTTTGAGACTGCTAAATAAACGTCTACAGTTTTATCAATGCTGTATCGGCAATATGAAAACGCATGCAGTTAATATGTCTTTAAATAAAGGTGTTGATATTTACATGAATTAATTATTATTCTCTACCATTTTTATTTAATTACAATTACAAAATTATTCGAGCTATGATAGAATGATTGACTCACTGTACAGTCAGTCGAAAATTTTAATATTGAAATGAGGGGTATTTTGGCAAGCTGAACAAAAAATTAGATCCTATGCACCTTTTCGATATTTCCTCAAAAAATTGAAGAACTTTTTTCAGTCAGTTTATGATTAGTTGATGAAATTTATTATCAATAAAGAAGACAAATGATTATGTTTGTAGCTACAATCAGTACCTACAGAATTAGTTGAATGAATTGTCGATGTACTGAGTTCTTGGTCAACAATATCTTAATATTTTAATTCAGTAGTAGATTGGAGGCGGTTCTGGGCCCTCCGAGGATGTGCAGGCATGTTCAGACATGTCTGGCCACCCCTTATCTAACCTAACCTTTACAAATTTTTAATTTTTGATCTTTATCATGTTATGACACGTCTTATCTAATTTCTATGATAAGATAATAATATTTTTAAAAATAATTTTCCCTTTTATCAATTTTGAATGTCAATAGATGTTTAAGGCAGTAAATTCGAATATGAAATGTCCCATGTCTGATAAGCTACCAAATTAAGCTCCATGGGTCTGGTACTCCCTTTGTAAGGGTGACCAAAGACCATTGAATATAATCTTTGAGTTTGAAATTATTTAGGAACCCACCTAAAGGTCCACTCACCTGTTATCATCATTACCTGTGCACAAGCCTAGAGTTCATGTGGGTATCATCTTCAGCCAGTGTTAATAAATAAGTGGGTGAGACTGTGGTAACCATGGTAACCATTCCAAATAGATTAAAAATAATGATTAAACTATGTCTATTTTCAATAATGTGATGGAAAAGTTATCTCACATCTCCACTTTATTGGTACCTACTATAACAAATTGAATAAAGTTCTATAGTAAGTTCTAAGTATTGTTCAATAGCACCTCTTTATAATAGTGTCACAATATGTATGAATTAATCTAATATATTATGTTCCATTTTGAATGTTCACTATGTGTGTATAGAGTAGGATAAGGTAAGTAAGGTGAAATAATCAACACATTCACTTACTATAGTATATATGTTTTATTAACACATAGATATCTCAAATTACAAAACTATATCTATTGCTTCCTAATTGAATTGATTACAATATGTTGGAAGACCTGAATCTGCCAGATTAGTACGGTTTGTAATAGCTCCTTTTAAAACTCTAATTAATTAAGTATTACCTAGTATTTCTCCAGAGTTTTGTGATTCAAACCATTTGGAAGTGTGAGTTCATCAAGTGAAAAGATTTTTTTAGTGCTGGAACAATCTATTTCAACTAGTGTCATATTTCTTATGAACTAACCTAGAACTGAATAATTTACGAAGAGTTGTAGTGGATTGTTTTTCATTGTCATTCTCACTTCAGTACTCGTCTTATCATTTATCTTGATAACCTTAAACTTGACTGACATTTGTGATATAAACATTCGGTGACTCACCAGTTACCGGTAGACTATCTATAACCTAAAAATTGTTAAACTTTTAAGCGGGAAGCCAATACAGCTGTCAATCAGCTTTTTATGACAGTTCTTCCCACAACTGACCTTCCGTACTTTCTCTTCAATAGTCTCGTTTTCCTTCCAATAATTTCTCCTCTTCCTTGTTCCTCATTCTTTCTCAGGAGCTTCCAATTATATCCTTGCTTTGACGGCTCTCTTAGCTTGAAGACCTTTTCCTTTAAATAGTTCCATCATTATCATCCACTGTCTTTAAATAGAGTAAACAGACTTACCCAATCGGGCCGATATAATATTATTCAAGGAATGGAAGACGAAATTGAGAGTTTGAAAGAGGGTCTTGTTAACAGGGAGGTGATTGATATTGCTATTGACTTGCATGCTGTTCTTGTTGTAATTAGCAATAAATACACCAGTGAAGCTATTATTGACTTTATTCCCATCATGACATCTCTTTTGAATAAATACGACACTTCTTTGAAAGAAAATTCTGATTTAACTAATTTGCTAAATGATGTCAAATTCGAGAAGGAGTCTTTAATTGGAAAGTTGAGGATGGAAAGAGAAACTAGAGCTATAATAGTCGAAGACTCATTATCTATGGAGAAATAGACGGAAAGTGAGATTTGTGCCTTGAAACTCAATATCAGGAACATGGAGGAAGAACTATGGTTGTTACACTTGGAAATGACATCAAAGGATGAAATAATTAAATTATTAGAGTCTGATTCTAAAAGAATTTCATCAATATTTAATTCTGGCGAAATTAACCTTGGGGCTAGACTCACTCTCGATTCTGATGACCCTTCCATTGCACCTTGATCATATTCCAAAGTGGTTCACGCATCAATTCCTAATCCTGTCATCACTAGAAATCGGTTCTCGCCTCTTAATGTTGATGAATCATTATCGTCACCATAGGAGTCTGGACGGTGTAATTATAGGGTCACAGCTCAGGTTCATAGATCTGCCGCCGGTTCACCAAACACGGGCAAATCCATCTTTCATAAAAAAAGGAAAGTAGTTATTTTGTCAGATAGCCAATGGCGCAACATGTACAAGTATCTGAATGGGTTGTATGATTGTGATGTATTTGTTTATTGTCAACCAGGTGCGAAGATGAAGCACATCATTGAAAGAGGTCTGTGTTTCATTAAGGACTTAACCCAGTCTGACTGCGTCATTGTTATGGCGGGAACGAATTATTTCGGTAGACTTGAGCCAGGTCATCTCACCGTAATGCAGGGACTTGATGTGATTGAGGCTGCTGATTTAAACACTAACATACTGTTGTGTGCCATTCCTTACCGCTACGATTTGCCGTCTGTGAATGAAGACATTTGCTTCAACAACTCAGCTATTCAAAATCAACTTGTCAACTCTGAGGGAAAATCGACAATGAAATTCTGTGGTGTTAGCAGTTCGCTGATGCGTAATTACTTCACGAAACATGGACTGCACTACAGGATCTCAGCTAAGAGACTGCTGGGAAGGTCAATAAGCAAATATGTGAAAAATACTCACAATCAGATTGTGAGTGATCGTTCTGTGGCTGTAGTAAATGAAATGCAATTAATACAGTCGGGCATCCCGAGAGTGCTGGATTCTCCTATCTTTCGTCACATGGAGTCCTGTCCTGTTACGCCAAACCCAAGCTGCTCTGATGCTCCCCACACATGTGTTGATGTCAATGTGAATCCAAGTGAAATTTCTTCTGTCTATTCATCTATTGCAACAATTGACAATGACATTTCTCATATTGAGACAAATGATTTAAACTAATAACTAATGACAACGATCTTGTTTCGGCCAGCCAACTTGTACACACTAGGCATAAGGTAAATAGTAATTATAATAGTAGTATTGCTCGTTCTGGTACTTTCAGGAATAAAGGGGGTAATCATTCCACTGAGTTGAGTTTCCTGTCGTGGAATGTTCAGGGGTTGCGGAATAAAATTGATTATATTGAAACTATTGTAGATGATAATAAAATCCATATAATGATGATAATGGAGCACTGGTTGAGAAATAATGATTTGAATTATGTAAATATAAATAATTTGAAATAAGGTTCTTATTTCAGTAGATCTGATAGAATTCATGGTGGTTCAGCTTTATTCTTAAACGATTTAATAGAGTTCAATGAAATGTACAGAGTGAAAGAATTGTAATATTACATTTTTCTTCTCACATTGAAATTGAATCTTCAATTCGAGATCTATGGAACTTTATAGTAAATATCAGAGTCATCAATAGACGGACAAACTTTTCGACAGAGAATTTTTTATTGTAAATTATTGTTGCATTGTTCCATGTTGTCACCGGGGCTGAGAAACAGAATAAATAGTTTATTTAAATAGAGAATATATATGAAAGTTTAAAATAACAGTTTCAAAATAAAGTTTTATTGAGAACAGATGTAGGGTGTGAATTCTAAACTTGTAAGTTATAATTTTTTGGTGACGTGTCTGTAAAATCTATACCGAACAAGGCGTTGGCTCTGTGACTTGTAACTTAGGTTTTTCCTGTTCATTTTCTCTAGAAAAATGGCTGGCTACGTGTGTTGTTGTAAAATTTTGCTCTGAATCATTTTCGTTTATTAATGTTTTAAATTGAGTTTTAAACAATTTTAGTGTTCTATTTTGTTAGTAATTTGCTTTTTGTGTATTCAAGCCAATAGCCACTGTGTTTCAACTGTAAACTAGATAAGTATTTTAGTTCGTAATAACTCTAAAATTAGGCTTATAAGATATAGTTCTTTGTGTATTTGTATAAATTCATCTGAAGATTATAAGTTCATTTGCTCTGAAAACTGGATTTCTCATTCATAGGCGATAGATCCATTCACAATTTATCAAGAATCTATTTCATTGGAGCCGACAACTATCCTTAGGTTAATAGGTGTTAAATGCTATTCCAACCGATTAAGGAAAAATTGGTAGCACGGCAAATGTTACCCCTGTGGTGGGACCGAATTACAAAATAAATATGTCCCAAATGGTACACCATGAAATCCCTGGTTATAAAAAATTATTAGTAGGATAGATATCTTGATAGGTTATGAATGGTTTGTTGCTGAGTGGGAAGTCGGTTCAAGAGAGATCAAGTTTTAATGAATCAGTGCATATTACAAAATGGCAAACATTAAAAATGATCTGAATCTTATAGCATTCTTAACACAAAAGTTTAATGAGCAAAATGCTAGGTTTGATGAGTTAAATGCTAGATTTGATAAGCAAAATGCTAAGTTAGACCAAATGTTTAAAAATCAAAATGCTAGGTTTGATGATATGAAGCAAGAATGTACTAGCATTAGACTAGAGCAGGTTAGTATAAACCTTCTATTGAAAAATGCACATGAAACATTGAGTGATAATCATGAAGATGAAAATAAATTGAAGCAGGATGATAGTAGTGTTAAGTTACAAGATCAACTCATTCAAGTTTCTGACAATGTAGGCCTAGTTACTGTTGTTGAAAAAGTCAACCTTAATGAGATAGTAGAATTGAGTAAAGAAGTAGGTAGGGAGTTGTCTTCACTGAAAGTCAACTATCATGAAAGTAATATTGCTACATTGAAGGTTAGGAAAACTATGAACAAAGTGAATGATTACATGAGACAGGTTTCTGTGGAGGTTAGGAATAATGTAAACAAAATGAATGTTGCTTTGAGTCAAGTTGATGAGTTCAACTTTCAACTGAGAATTGAAAAGGTGTATGCAATGCATTCTCAAGTGAACATGACTAACTTTTGCAAGCAAAATGGCTTTGTTGAAACAAATGAACCCATGAATAAAATCATGTTCTTGAAGAAAACAAAGCACAAAGTTTCCATTGATGTGTTAGTATTCAAAGGTTGTTTCAAGTTGCTTATTTACAAGATGATGACAGTGAATCACATGATGAAAGGGTATTCCCCAACACACAATGATTAGGAATCCTGTGTCATGCCGGGATTCAGAATAGCAATGACCGTAAATACTACGTATGGTAAGAGTCCATAATTGTATCTTTTTTCTTTCCTGTAGCCTATTTTCTTGGCCCTTAATCTTTTCAATTTTCGATTCTTTCCTGTCTTTGTGTAATATTCAGTAAATTTCTTCTATGATGCACATCTTAACCAATCTTGTCCATAGTCATTTAAATTTGTATTCTTCTGAAATAATATTAGAAGTTGAAATAGTAGCTTATTTTCCTAATCTTTAAATTGTTGATAAAACTTAACTTTTCCAAAATCTATCCATTTTAGTGTAAATAATTGTTTGCTTGTGACATATTTTTTCATCATGTATCACTTATTTTGAAATGTGTGTTGTTTTAGGGAATTTATTTACCCAGTTTTCTTTTTCTCTTTTTTGTATTTTTTAGGGAACTTATTTACCCATTATTCATCTTGATCATCTTTGTATTATATTCTTGAAATGTTTGTACTTATTATACAGTCTTTAAATTATAAATTTGTTACAATAAATAAACTTCAAAATTTGAAAGTATTAATGAATTCTGTAGCCATATATATGTGATGTATTAATGAAAGTTAGCTTGAATAATAATGTTTTTATTGAATAAAAACGTTGTGTTATATTATAAATTGAAATGAGTTAAAGGCTAAAATTTTTCTAAAGTGTTTTGTAATTGATATTTTTTTTTTAAAATTTTAAAACTGTTTGTTCTATAAATTTTGATATGATTGATTATCATTTGAAATGGATGCTGGAGTGTATGTAGAATTTTTAGTGGGGTTTGTTGATTAGAATTTTGCTGGTATGTGATTGTTTTTTGAGATGGAAACCCATTATTGCCTAAAGAAGGAATAACAGAGGTTATGACTTAGAGAGGCAGTAATGAGATAATATTTTTTGTGTTGATTACTTATGTTGATTGCCATAGATGCAAAAATAATGATTAATAATGTTGATTGCCATAGATGCAGATTACTTATGAATATTGTTTGCCTTTGAAGCAAAATATTATTGATGTTTTGAATGATTTCTTGTTTAATGATTGATAGTAAAGTTTTGTCATGAAATGTAGCTTGTGTTCAGAACATTGAAAAGTCGAAATAAACTATAGTATCCAACAAACGATGATTAACAATATTAAATAATTTGCTTTTTATACAAATTTTGAACAAAATTAAAACTAAATAATTTCGAAACCCTGAATGATAAATCATAAATGTGAAATGAACTTGCTATAAATGAAATGTTATATTAAATGATAATGAAATGCAGATATATTATGAAATGATTGTGAATAGAAGATCAATTGTCTGAAATTATTGAAATATATATTGAAATTAATTTTTGTTGTGATGATCTGATGTTTTTTACAATTTTGATGATGATACAGGGTGTTATGAAATTCTATTTCTATTTTGAAGAATGGATTAAATTTTGATATTTGAACAGTGAATAGATGGAAATGAATTTTTTTTTATAGTGAAAATTTGTAATTGATATGTCCATATTTCACAATTTATGTATTGCTGACTGTATAATAGGATGTTAACAAATTTCAATTTCATATATATTTAAAAATAATTTTCATGTGTATTAGATTGTATTGATAGCCTAATCAAGTTTTTCTTTTTAGTTTATAAGCATTTTAAGATAACAGGTACAGCACAGACATTAACATTGAAATAGTTATCATGTGAATCTCGAAATCAGCAACAAGTGAACGCCATGAAGAGTGTTAAGAACATTTGGGTGATTTTCGAACTAGTGTGACATAACTACGCCAATATCTACGCCAAAATCTACGCTGTGGCCTACACTAATAACTACGCCAATATCAACACCAATAACTACGCCTAAATCTATGCTGATGCCAATGCCAATGTCAACACCAATATCAACACCAATAACTACGCCAAAATCAATGCTGATGCCTACACTAATAACTACGCCAATATCAATGCCAATGCCTGCGCCAATGCCAATAGCTACGCCAATGCCTGCGCCAATGCCAAAATCTGCGCCAATGCTGATGCCAATGCCAATAGCTACGCCAATGCCAATAGCTACGCCAATGCCTGCGCCAATGCTGATGCCAACAACAAAAATCAACGCCGATGCCTGCGCCAATGCCAATATCTGCGCCAATGCTGATACCAATGCCTATGCCTGCGCCAATGCTGATGCCAAAATCAATGCCGACACCAAAGCATACGCCAATAACAATGCCAACGCTTATTGCTGACTTTGTATCTCAAATTTCAACACTACTACATTACCTGGAGGTAATTGCCATCCATGTTCACATTCGCAACTTTGAATTCAAAAGAACAGTCACAGTATCATGAAAGAATTGATTCAAAAAATCCTCTCCAAAATTATTCCTGTATGCAGAACTCTAAACCTTGAAAGCTGAAAATATCAAAAAACCAAACCTTACCTAAATTAATCCTCACCTAAATTAATCCTGTATGCAGTGTCTATCTCTTTTCCAAAAAAAACGAATTACATTGTCATTTCAAGCCTGAAATGTACATTGTATAATTATATGATACAAAATTTACGTGACTCTGTATCGAGTTTGGTATGCAGCCGTCTACTACAAGCATGAGGCAATGCTAACTGAGATGTCACCTGTATCGAGTTTGGTATGCAGCCGTCTACTACAAGCATGAGGCAATGCTAACTGAGATGTCACCTGTATCGAGTTTGATATGCATCAGTCGACTACAAGTATCAGCCCAACACTACGTGCATCCAGATCAGCCCAACACTAACGTCATCACATTGGAGTCACACTTAACTGAAAATCATACTGAGTGCCTTAACGGACTGTTTTCCAAAATGTGCATCAATAAAATCAACCGCGTCAATAGTGAAAGAAATGAACATTTTTTGATTTATTGAAATTTTATGTGAAAATTAAATGTAACAATTCATCAATTCATAAAAAAAAAAATAATAATAATAAATTTTTCATTCAACATACTAAATTTTTTTTTATGCAATAAAAATTAAATTTTTCTATCTATTAAATTTATGTGCAATTTCAAAAAACTATTCTTTACATATTAAACTTTCTGTTGAGATATTTTCCTTTAAATTATAAAGCTAAATCAAAAGTAATTTTGATATTCTATACTTTGAAATATTGTTTGGAAACATATAACAAATGCTATTGATGAATTTTTATAATAATTTTCAATATTATTGGATGACATGTAATGTTTTTCTAGAAAAAATTGTTACTGTTCTCGAATTTAAATTTCAACAATTTTCATTAGGGTCAATGTAATTTTTTTTCTTTAAATTTTCAAACAGTAAAATTTTTTTATGTCAAGAGGGGGGTATTTGTAATATTACATTTTTCTTCTCACATTGAAATTGAATCTTCAATTCGAGATCTATGGAACTTTATAGTAAATATCAGAGTCATCAATAGACGGACAAACTTTTCGACGGAGAATTTTTTATCGTAAATGATTGTTGCATTGTTCCATGTTGTCACCGGGGCTGAGAAACAGAATAAATAGTTTATTTAAATAGAGAATATATATGAAAGTTTAAAATAACAGTTTCAAAATAAAGTTTTATTGAGAACAGATGTAGGGTGTGAATTCTAAACTTGTAAGTTATAATTTTTTGGTGACGTGTCTGTAAAATCTATACCGAACAAGGCGTTGGCTCTGTGACTTGTAACTTAGGTTTTTCCTGTTCATTTTCTCTAGAAAAATGGCTGGCTACGTGTGTTGTTGTAAAATTTTGCTCTGAATCATTTTCGTTTATTAATGTTTTAAATTGAGTTTTAAACAATTTTAGTGTTCTATTTTGTTAGTAATTTGCTTTTTGTGTATTCAAGCCAATAGCCACTGTGTTTCAACTGTAAACTAGATAAGTATTTTAGTTCGTAATAACTCTAAAATTAGGCTTATAAGATATAGTTCTTTGTGTATTTGTATAAATTCATCTGAAGATTATAAGTTCATTTGCTCTGAAAACTGGATTTCTCATTCATAGGCGATAGATCCATTCACAATTTATCAAGAATCTATTTCATTGGAGCCGACAACTATCCTTAGGTTAATAGGTGTTAAATGCTATTCCAACCGATTAAGGAAAAATTGGTAGCACGGCAGAATTATCTGTTGAAATGGTTTGCAAGGCTTGTGTGATTAAGTTGCCTTCATTGAACTTGATAGCTGTTGCCAAAAATCTACCTGCAAAGTCAAAAATTGTGTCACAGACACCCCCTTCAAATGTCATTGTCAAACGATCAATTGTTGCAGCAATGCAAATTTCACCCCCTACATTGAAGCTGCTATAACAATGAAAGGAAAACTTGGAATAGTAAAATAATACATCATTTCAAAGAGAATTTAATGCTCTACAAACCTACGATAAGCATAAGTTTTTATGATGCATCGTTGGAGACCTTCAATGTCACACCTTCAAGAGCGGATATCTAGGAAACTAGAGGAGATATAGAAAACGTTGTAGAATGCATATTGAAGGAAATTATGTAAGCGTTAATTTGTTATATGACAGTCAAGTCCTTAAGATACATAGTTTTTGAGTTTCATTCAAGAAACCAAAAAATGGTACCTTTAAACCACCCCCACACCCTTAGCACTGGGGGTAGGGGTGGGGACTTTTGATATGTTTACCTCCTTACTACCCTTAACAGAACTGTTAATGTTCTTATAAACATATATCCATAAACGCTTCATTAGCGAGCTATACAGGGTGAAAGATTTCGCCCGGAATTCAGTTCCTCTGGTGAAATACACCGATGCTGAATTGTTTGGCGACTAGTTCTTGGAAAACTTATGCTGAATTCATATGGAAAAATATCTGAAAAATTGAATAAAACTAGTCTGGATGCTTTAGTGTGATTAGTTTTTGAGAAAGAAGTTGAAATATGCAAAAAAATCTAAGTAGAAAAACACAGACTTCTACGTTTGATGCCTAATAACTTTCTTTAATGACCAGTAAACAAATAATTTTTCGCAATAAAAATTGTAGAGAATTCAATTCTGAGAAGAATCATGTAAGCTGTGTGAACTAAATTTGAATAAAAGTTGAATAAAATTTATTATTATGTAGTACGTTACACCACAAAAATTTGCTGTTTTATGAGGAGAGAACTAATAACTCAAAGGTTGTAGCTATTATTGCAAATAAAACATGGATTTAAATAACAGCTGTTCCAAAACAGCTGATTTATTTTGTTTTAAATAAGGAAAAATTCAAAAGAAATTATCAGCTGAAAGTTATTTTCAGAAATATTTTAGCTCACTGTTGAACAAAACAACAAACTGTAAGTTATGCCTACTGTAACCGCGCTGTGTTTTTTGATAGTGCAGTTTAATGTCAATCAATCTATTATTTGGAGGATACTGAAAGAGCAACAATTACATCCATACCACCTCCAGAAAGTTCATACTCTATTGCCACGAGACTTTATTCCCCGTGCTGGTATTTGCCGATGGTTTTTAGAAAAACTTGTTAACCCAAACGTTTTAACAACCGTTTTATTTACCGACAAGGCACACTTTACAAGAACAGCTATTGTTAACGTCCACAACCAACATATTTGGGCAGATGAGAATCCTCATGCCATCAATCCTAATCGTCCACAACATCAGTTTTCAGTAAACATTTGGGCAGAAATCATAGGAGATCATCTACTTCTGTTCGAGCTTCCTCCCAGGCTTAATGACATAATCTACTTAAACTTTTTGAGAGAGGAGCTATTCATCTTATTTGAAGATGTACCTCTTCAGTTGCGCCAAAACATTTGGTTTATGCATGATGGAGCTCCAGCACACTTCAGTGTTGCTGTTCGTGAACACCTGAATCACAGCTTTCCAAATTAATGGATAGGCCGAGGTGGGCCAGTACCATGGACAGTTAGGTCACTAGACTTAAATCCTTTGGATTTTTATCTTTGGGGACACTTGAAAACCTTGGTATACAATACTCCGATTGATACCATTGAAGAACTCCGATTAAGGATTTTGAACGGAATAGAAATGATGAAGCAGACTCCTGGAATATTTGAACGGGTCCGACAATCGATGAGAAGACGTCTGAACATATGCATTCAGAACAACGGAGGTCACTTTGAACATCATCTTTAGTCTTTTTGTATGAGTTAAATGTCATTTAGATATGTTACATTCATATAAGAATCAAACTTTTCATAAAAAACCGAATATTTTATTTGCAATCAGCTACAACCTATGAGTTATTAGCTCTCTCCTCATAAAACAGTAAATTTTTGTGGTGTAATGTACTACATAATAATACATTTTATTCAACTCTTATTCAAATTTAGTTTACACAGCTTACAAGATTCTTCTCAGAATTAAATTCTCTACAATTTTTATTGAGAAAAATTATTTGTTTACTGGTCATTAAAGAAAGTTATTAGGCATCATACGTAGAAGTCTGTGTTTTTCTACTTAGATTTTTTGCATATTTCAACTTTTTTCTCAAAAACTACTCACACTACAGCTTCCAGACTAGTTTTATTCAATTTTTCAGATATTTTTCCATAAGAATCCAGCATAAGTTTTCCAAGAACTAGTCGCCAAACAATTCAGCATCGGTGTATTTCACCAGAGGAACTGAATTCCGGGCGAAATCTTTCACCCTGTATAGCTCGCTAATGAAGCGTTTATGGATATATGTTTATAAGAACTTTTTTTCTTATTTTTACCTCTACTATCACGTATAAAATTGTTTTACCATAATAAAGAATCACCCTGTATAGATGCTTTGTTCCATATACATGAAAATAAAAATTCAGGGAATAGTTGCTTATGAAGCATGATGTGTGACAAAATAAATTAGTTCATGACTTTTCTATGCTCCATCTTACTTTGGTGCCCCCTGTGGGTTGGGGGAGCTTTGAGTCAAACATCATGTGTTGAAAACCAGAATTCACCCACAGTATCCCTGCTTGTCGTAGGAGGCCACTAAAAGGGACCCCCTTTCCAAAGCCCTTCTTCTCCTTCTTAATATTCTTTGGAACTTTTCATTTCTAGAATGGCACTTTCTCCATTAACTTAGCTTTGTGCCATTATTTATTTCTTTTTCTATCTGTCGGCCTTCCTTGGCCATATTGTTACTTCTTCTTAGGCCAACCCAAGGTGTTATGTGGACCATTCTCAAGAGTGGTACTTTTAGGTGTCTCTAACGGTGCCTGCAGGATACCGGGCGACCTCCTGTAGTATTTAGCCTTGCCTGGACATGCGGGGCTCTTTCTGGGTTGACTCCACTTCCCTAGCTGTTCGTGGGAACCACATCAACAAACCAAACTACAAGGCAACTCCAGAATGTTGCATTGCCTTCAAACCCAAGGGATCTGCCCCGATCAGGGCAGTTTTGGAGGGGCGAAAAGAAAAACCCAAGAGACCAGAGATGGGTGAAACTCCAGGCACAAATGTAGGACAAGAGGCTGAGTCGAGGGTGACCGGGTGCCCTAGAGGCAATTTGTTGACCCCTCCTTCAGCGGAAGGATCTACAAAACTGACTTTTGTCTATGCAATTTTGTTTGTGACAATAAAAATTCTTGATTCTTGGAAAAGGCCAGGAGTGGAACTCACGTAGGTCACGAGTTGGTGGGCGGAGAGGCCAAAAATAACCACTTCTCAAAGAAGGGTAGCCATTCAGGCAAAATATCTTGAGAGAGGTGAGGCTTTTGATCCTGCAAGGTGTCGGAGGAGCAAAACGAAAAAAACCTAAGAGACCAGATATGGGTGAAACTACAGGCACAAATGTGGGTCAAGAGGGTGAGTCAAGAGTAGCCAGCTAAGAGGCAACTTGGAGACCCCTTCCTCAGCGGAAGGACCTTCAAAGAAGGCAAGAAGTGGTACTCACGTAGGTCACGAGGACCAATCAGTCTGAAGAGACCGCCAAGCATATCACACTGGATTGCGACAAGCAACCAGGTGATGAATAAGATGTTAGCCAAGGGAAAAACTCCTGGTTCTTGTAAAGGACACAGGTATTGGTTTGCCTAACTAACAAACTACTTGGGAACACAATAAGCTTCGGTTGACGGGTGGGGTTCATTGAACCTTTGGATCCTTGAATCCGTCCCTTCAATAATAATAATAATAATAATAATAATAATAATAATAATAATAATCCTTTCCTTTCCTTTTTCCTTCGTCCTGGTACCCCCAGAAGAAGGGAGTTTAATATAGAAAATATAACAAACAAAAATGAAAAATACACTTATAAAAAGAAATCTTACAAACAAAACAAATGAAGAATAATAAAAAAAAGCAAGAATGACAAAAGATAAGAAGATTCCCTTTCAGTAGAACATTTCAAATATTATAAACCAGACGAATTATAAATTCTCCAAAACCTTCTAAAGAAGGTTTGACTGGAGGAGTCAAGTTTTACATTATATTAAAAAAAACATAGAAATAGTACATTGATATAATCAATCAGTGATCCAAAAATAATAATTTTCAATTTAAATCATATCAAAAGAAAAATAGTTGTCAATCTTGGGTGGAAAAAAAATTAATTGATACATTGATAATAATTCATTTAACTGTATTGTGTAGCAATAAAATAATAAAACAATGGGATTTCAGTTTTCGCTTATCACAAACTATAATACACAAGAAAAAATATATAAAAAAAAGAAAGAATTTATGAAGATCATTCAAATTCACTCAAATTATTTAACAGAAAGTGTTTCATCTTATTCTTAACAATTGAAATTCTATCCAGACCAATTAAATCATCTGGCAACTCATTGAAAATAGTTGGTACAACATAACTAAGTTCACATTTACCATGATAATTATTGTATTCGGGCACAATAAACCTCTTATAAGCAGCAGTCTTCGCTCATGCAAAATTCTACTTGACATTTTATAGTTATTAGAAAAATAATTATTTAATAAGATATCATATCTGAAAAGCTCGTTTACAGGAAGAATGCTATATTTTTTAAACAAATTTGGCTTAGGGTAACTCTCTTGTTTTGAATGAACTATTTTCAGCAAGGAATTTTGTAATCTCTTAACTCTATCAATTTCATAGCCACTTGCATTACCCCAAACATTGACACCGTATCTTACTACGGATTCAGCTAGGGCTCTATAAACAACTATCAATGTCTTCTTTGAGACAGATCGCTGTAAGTTATATAAACCAAATAGACATGAGCGAAGACGCTGGCATACACTATCAATGTGAGGACCCCACTTTAAACAATCATCAATGAAAATACCAAGATACTTTTGAATTGTAACTTGTTTTACCTTTTCATTACAAGTACAAGGAGTTTCAAAGTTATTCTCATGTAGACAATTTAAGGAATGCATAGTAATATTAGTGGACTTTGAGGTTTGACGTGGCGGTCTCATATGCATACAAGTGGTTTTTTTAAAATTCAAAGTCAAGCCATTATCATGGATCCATCTTTGCATTCTATCAAAGTCTCTTTGTAGCAATATTCTTGCTTCATCAAAACTTGTGTGGCTGGCTACCATAACTGTGTCATCAGCATACTGAAATATTTTAGTTTCCTTTGAAACACCAACCATTGTGATTACTGACACCAGATAAAGCAATGGTCCAAGATTGGAACCTTGTGGCACACCAGAGGTGACAAATTCATGGCGACTGTAGGATTTTCCTACTTTAACAGTAACCTTTCGGTTATTCAAATAATCTATTAACCAGTTAATACCTCGTCTTGACAAACCAATTTCACTCATAGACTGTACAATTTTATGAAAAGATAAAGTGTCAAACGCTTTCTTGAAATCTAGAAATAATATTAAAACATGGTAATTCTTATTTAATTTATTATTTATATAGTTACATAATTGGGATAAAAGCTGACCAGTTGATTTGTCGCGTTGGAAACCAAATTGAGCTGAAGGGATTAAATTGTGATTTTTTAAATGCATAACTAATTCATTACAAATATACTTTTCAACTATCTTATCAGGTGAAGAAAGTATTGAAATAGGCCGATAGTTAGAAATTTCTGATCTGGATCCATTTTTGAAAATCGGTCTTATTATGGAAGTTTTCAATTTATTTGGAACTATACCTTCCTCTAATGATAAATTGATTAATCTTGTGATAATTGGTATGAACTTGATACTGTGATTTTTTATATCAGACATCAAAATATTATCAATCCCTGGAGATTTATTTGAACTCATACTTCTGATGATATTACCTATTTTTAATTCATCTGCATCAGGTAAGTCAAAGCTAGGGAAATTAACATTGGTATCATTGTCATTTTCTAAATAAGTAGTAATATTACACTCATGTTTTGCAGCTCTAACACCTTCTGTGAATTCACTGCAGAAATGGTCCACAACCTCCTCAATCTGCCTATCACCAACCACTATGTGTTTCATTATATTATCATCAACTGACAACTTTTCTTGTCTACCCATGGCAACGTTGATTAATGACCAAGTATTTTTTATGCTATTAATGTTTGTCTCAAATTCATTTTTTTAGAAAATTACACTTTGCCCTTTTAATATCTTTATTTAATTTGTTACGATATTTCTTATATGCTTCCAAGCCCTCTGGTGTACCAGAGTGTCTATACAAATTATCCCTTTCTTTCAATCTCCTATGCAACTCTAGAGTCATCCAATTCTTTTCAAGTTTAACTTGAGATTTGGTTTTAACTTTGATCTTTGATTTTTCATATCCCAAGTCATAGACTCGGCATAACTCATTATAGAGCTCGTCACAGCTATTCAAACTTAAAATGCTATTAACATCAAGATCGCTGAGGTAACGATTTATTCTATTTTTTAAGTAAATATATTTATAATCACTCCCAATAGTTGAATTCACACTAAGATTTTGATCTATTGGACATGAACATAAAACAGAAAAATGATCACTTATTCTACTTTTTACTACACCAGTATAGATTGGTTCATCATACTTCATCCATCGAACAAAATAATGATCTAAACAAGATCTAACCGGTACTCCCTGCAGGAAAACCTCTCTTGTATTACTCCAAATACCTCTAACAAATCCCATGGAATAGAGCGTATCTAAGTATTCTTTTATAATAGAAGACCTATCCTCATTCAAATTGAGGTTGATATCACCTGACAACAAGAATTTACAATCAATGGGTACTTTATTAATATTTTCATTGAGCTCTTTGATAAAATTAGACTTAGATAAATTAGGAGGGCGATAAATACCCAAGAAATAAGTTTTGAAATTTGCATTAATACTAGAACGTATAAATCCTTGAACATTTTCAAAAGTAACAAAATTATAATCTATCCTTTCAAAAATAAAACAATTTCTTAGAAACATACAAACACCACCACCACCAATAATAATAATAATACTATGGTAACTACAACATAAAACTCCACATGAAATATTATTAGCCAGACCACTAGCACCTGGATTTACAGAGCCATAGTGCTAGGTTGCGACGTCATCAGTAGTCGATGAAATTATCCAATCACAGAGCTGATTAGAAATCAGCTGAATTGAAACTAGATTCGCAGCTTTCTGATTGGACAATTTCACCGACTACTAATGACATCACAACCTACTGCTAGGGCTTTGTAAATTTAGGTGATAGTGGCCAGACCCTGCAAAGCATTGACATGAAATTTACACAAGCAAATTCTGCCCCGCAGCAAAAGTACTAGGACTGGGTCTCATATCAATATTCACGTATTTTAGAATATAATTATTGTACAGCAAAAGAATAATGCGTTTGTATAAAACCTAATCATTACAGAACTCTTGATCACATATCTGTTGAAATTATTATCACATTGAAGTTAACTTTCCTCTTTGTTACAAGATGATGAATGAAAGAACAGCCTTGTAAAAAATTGTCATCCTAACCAATATCGTACATCAAATTAGCAAAATCTCACTTGTCTGAATCAACATTGATTTTGTTCGAGTTTCCACTATTGTTTGTTAACTATACTCTCACTTGAAACACACTCGCACTTGTTTATAAACCAAACTATGTTATATAGTTTTGGAAATATCATTTGAATCTTTAGAATTCAGGTGTCAAATCAGTTGTTACCTCACAATAATATCATCCTGTATAATAAGAAAATCCACGTTACGATGGGCTGGTTTGAAAAATATTGAAGATTAAATCTGCTTGTCAGTCGCATTCCTCCTAATGTTTTCAATGTCCATGTCCATATTCAAGGTCTCCATCTTCCCTGGAAACTGTGAAATTTTCATGTCACATTTCTTGACAAAATGTATAGTCATTATTAAATAGATCTATTGTTAAAGCATAATGGAAACATAGAAATGAGAAATAAAAAAATTTTGTGAGGTTTCCAGAGACAATACCACTTTCAGAAAGTTGGGGAAGCGATTGGCTCTGTGGGCGCGCTGATAAGCTATCGGTAAGTTACCAACCAAGCGCCGTACTACTCCCATTCTATTCATTCAGATTCAATATTACTCGTATTAAGGAGCTGTATGAAAACTTAATAATCCAGACCTCACTGAGAAAAAGGTAACTCAAGTGACATGATATTTTAGAACTTATCTGATTTAGCTGAGGTTTCAAGTCTGTATATTTACTTTTTGAAAAGAGGGAATGACTAGATTGTGCATCAATCCATTTTATTTCGATAAGATTAATTGACAATAAGTATATCTGGATTTAGAATGATATCGGATTATTAATGAAGGACGAATGAAAATATAGAATTTCATTTATCATTAATATACAAATGTAAATATTGAATGTAATTTATTATAAAAGATTGATCATTCATGTATCCATTTCATATTACACGATTATTGATAGAACTTGTGTTAATGTATCTTGTTGAGTGTAGAATGAATGATTTAATTGCAAGATGTGAATTACCTGAGACCAAGTTGTATTAAGATCTTACTAGATAGATCTCCTTTCTTATCTTCGAGACCTCTCAGCAGATTCTCCTTGCTTTTCTATCCTCCAACGAGGATCATCAAGGATACTTTTCGTCTTACATCCAGTCTTGCTATAATCTGAAAAAAAAATTATAGCTTCCTGAATTTGAGAGGTTTAATGCACATCTGTGCCCAACAATGGAAAATATTCATAAAACAAAAAAATTAAGAAAAAGTTGATAAAAAATGTTAGACTTCCAAAAAAGATCATGGAGATGTAAGTAATCAAGAGAGCAAAATGGGAGACATGGCGGAATTATCATCTGGACTAAATTAAGCCAAAATTTACAAATCCTGAGAAATATATCAAAGATAAATTAATAAATCAATAATTTATTTGTAATGAAAAACCTCTGCATTCTAGGCTTTATTGATCAGTAATGAATTCATAACAGATTCAAAATTAGAATAAATAGTTCAACATCTGATAACAGAAACATAAGAAGAAAACACTGGTCATATGATGATTCAATATCATCACATTATTTATTCATTTATTTATACATTGATACATACAATATCATTCTCAATATTATGAATGATGTGAAAAGGAAAAACAGGCTTAAAGCCCAAAACTGTTCCTTTCCCAAATTTAGATAGAAATTGTCCAAAAATAGGTTATCTTTACGAACTGTATAATACATTAATTAATAATAATGGATAGATAATCAATAAATCAAGCAAAATTATCAATGAAATTATTATGATTCAATACATTACAAAATATGAGAACACATTTTACTTTCCTTGACCTATTACCATAGGTAAGGAAAGTATTGCTTTCCAAAAAAAATTAAGGTACCCCAATTTCTAAATTTCTATACGTTTTAAGGTGCCCTGAGTCCAAAAAAGTGGTTTTAGGGTATTGGTCTGTATCTGTATGTGTATGTGTGTCTGTGTACACGATATCTCATCTCCCAATCAACGGAATGACTTGAAATTTGGAACTTAAGATCCTTACACTATAAGGGTCCGACACGAACAATTTTGATCAAATGCAATTCAAATGGCGGCTAAAATGGTGAAAATGTTGTCAAAAACAGGGTTATTCGCGATTTTCTCGAAAACGGCTCCAACGATTTTGATCGAATTCATACCTAAAAAGTCATTGATAAGCTCTATCGACTGCCACAAGTCCCATATCTGTAAAAATTTTAAGAGCACCGCCCCATCTATGCAAAGTTTGATTTTAGATTTCCAATTATCAGGCTTCAGATACAATTTAAACAAACAAATTTAAGTGGGAAAGATTCAGCATGAAAATCTCTACAATATTTATGTTCAGTAACATTTTCACCTGAAATTGAAAATAAGCTCGAAATGCGAGAAAATGTGATTATCCAATTGCAAACTGTTGGCAACTGTTGATTCTATCAAATGATTGACTATGATTGATTGATTGATTGATTGAGTACTTTATTTATGTAGATTACAATATATACTGGCTTATACACTTATATACAATAGCTTACAATACAGCAAAGTTATAGATGAATTTACATAATATAGACTAAGAAAATAACTATTGAACTGTATATGATATGAAAAAGCAATTTGTAATATAATAACTATAGATAATAATCATATTGTTATGCATCTACATAAATTGGCGGAGCTTTGGACATATCAATGTCCATTCTTTGGGAAGAATATTAAAAATATCCTCCCCACTAACTCTCTACCAAAACGTTAATTTCGTTATTTAAACTAAGGATTTATTTATTAATGGAAATATTGTAAAAGTTTTTATCAATATGAATATTGAAGAGAAAAAAAAACAGAAAATTGATAAAGTAAAATAATTATATAGGTAGATAAGATCAAATAATTGATTAATAGAATGAAGTAGGCTGAAAGTAGATCAGGGCTATCAAATTTCAGTAATATACAGCAGTATGCAGTGGATAATTGAAATAACATGAGTTTATATAATATATATATATATATATATATATATATATATATATATATATAATTCGTTCTATAACATGGTTTAAAGGTTTATATTGGTGGAATGGGTGAGGGATGGTTGTCATGTGATCGTTCTAGGGCCGAACAGTTTCAGTCATTTGTTCCAAAATATGTTTTTTTAAAGTCAGGTTGAAGCTCGCTCGGCTCTCGATAGACCTGATAGAAACAGGAAGTGTATTCCATGCACGACAGGCACTGACTAAGAAGGATTTTGTGAAAATAGTAGTTCGATGATTGGGTATCCTTAAAGTACTTTCTCCGGTTCTAGTATGTGAAGCATCTATCCTCCTACCTTCAGAGACAAATTTGAAATCATCTTTAAAATAGTTCGGATTACCGTATTTCAAGATATCTCTAACAAGCTTGACTATTCGAAAAAGCATCTGATCGGGAAGCTTCAATGTTGAACTAGCAATGTGGGCTGGGGTGATATGATCATGGCGTTGGAGAGAGTAGACGAAACGTAGACAATAATTTTGGCAACGCTGTAGTTTATCATTCAGAGTGACTTGCATATCATTAAGAACAGAATTACAATACATTAAATGTGGGAAGATGAGAGATTGAACCAATAATAATTTAATGTTTCTAGGGAGGATATCGTGCATTTTCTTCAATGCATGCATGGCTGAGAATACCTTTTTACAAGTTTTGTTCACTTGTTCTGACCAGTCAAGAGTATTATTCATAATAATGCCTAAATTTTTAACTGAGCTACAGTAAGGAATGTCATTACCGTCTACACTAATTTTGTGAATCGATTCAAGGTCAATATTGTTTATAAGACGAGAATATCCAATTATAATGGGTTGTGTTTTGATGGGATTAAGCTTAAGGCCATTTTTCTTTGTCCATTCCACTATCGAATTGATATCCTGATTCATTATTCCAACTGTTTCATTAATTTTTGTTATGGGACAGCTTAAATAGATTTGAAGGTCGTCTGCATAAGTATGGAAACTGGAGAATTTGATAATGGAAGAAAGGTCATTAGCATACAAAGTGAAGAGGAGAGGGCCTAAAATTGAACCTTGTGGTACTCCATGCATAACGTTTTTCCAAGTTGACTTTTTGTCACCGACAGATACACATTGTTTCCTACCTAATAGATAGGATTTAAACCAAACTAACGAGTTGTGACTGAAACCAAGAATAGCCAACTTATTCAGAAGGACTGTATGATCAACAGTATCGAATGCTTTAGAAAAATCAAATAGGGTGAGGATGGTGCATTTTCTTTGGTCCATAGCTAACCTTATATCATCAGTGACACGAAGCAGAGCTGTCTCAGTTGAATGGAATTTTCTAAAGCCTGATTGAAAGTTATGAAGCTTACTATTGTTGTCTAGAAATTTTACAACTTGAGCATGAATGAGTCTTTCTAGCACTTTGGACAATGCAGGTAAAATACTGATTGGTCTAAAATCCTCAACTTTATTGGGTGATGGAACTTTATTTAGAGGGCGAACCAGAGCAAACTTCCAGTTTTCAGGGAAAATGCCTTCTTCAAGTGACTTGTTGAAAATGTATGTAATGGTTGGTAAAACAGCAAATAACATCTTCTTGATAAATTTAATAGGAATTTTGTCTACACCCGTAGCATTACTATGAATACGTTGAATTGCTCTGAAAGTGTCTTCTTCTGAGATTGGATGGAAATGAAATTGATCAGTGATTGGTAAATCTAAGTTTGTAACCTGCTCTTCAAGATCATCTATATGATTAGCAATGACAACTTCGTCGCGTTGGTTAGAGTGTGAAACGAAATGGTCATTTATATTATTCAATGGTAAGTCAATTTGTGGATTCGATTTCTGTTTGCCAAGCCCGAATTCTTTTATTCCCTGCCAAAGTGATTTAGAGTCTTGTCTATTGTTTGTCATAAACGAATTCAAGTACCTAATCTTTGAGTTCCGTAATTCCTGTTTAACCCTATTTCTAAGGCTCCTATACTCTATCAAACTGTCCAAGTCAAATGTCTTTTTAAATTTTCTATGTGCTTTGTCTCTACGTCCCATCATCTTAAGTATGTCTTCAGTCATCCACGGTACTCGTCGTTTTCTATTAATCCTCCTTGTCACATAAGGTGCATGTTTGTCATACAAAGTCAAAGACCAATTCTCGAAAGTCTTGACCATGTCATCAACTGAGGGTAATGCCTCAATTTGATGCCATGGAGTCTGAGCCACATCAGTCAGGAAGGCGGCTTCATCAAAGTTTTCGAAGTCTCTATAAGTGATAATTTTCTGTTCTGGCTTGGGTATCTTATGGGAAAGTACACAGTAGATCAAATCATGTCTAGAAATAGCTGGGACTGAGATTTGGCCTGCTTGAACAACCTCATTGGGATCACTGACAATGAGAAGGTCAATGAGTGTGTCTGATTCATTAGTATGATGAGTTGGATCGAGAGGTAAAATAGTCATGTTTAGGCATTGGAAAATTGTAGTCAGTTGAGAGTAGTCAAAGTTACGATTTGTCATGTTCAAGTCGGTGTTCATATCCCCCATAACTAGTATACGGTTATAACAAGGCATAAGAGAAAGCAAGGCACTTTCGAAATCTGTGAAATGACCTATTTTTGGTGGGCGATAACAGATAGCTATGTAACAGATAACAGATAGACTATGAAGAGATAGCAGACCTCGTATGTCTCCAGCGTTATTGTCCTGTCACCAGCTGGCTCAGATCTTTGTTTATAAGTAGATTTGATATGCGCGTGAACACCAGCGTCAGGTGATCAATTCTCATAACGGCAAGGAAAGTTGTGTGAGTGCGCCACACCAGATTTTTCAACAAGTGTTTACCAACACTTAAGCCCGTATGCAGATGCTCGGTTTAAACTGCGTTTAGCCCATCAATGGTTTAAAATCGAGATTGAACCGTGCATCAGTATGCTGATTCCATATTTAGCCAGTAAACACCGTTCAAACTGGCTTAAAAGTAAACGCCCAATTTAGGGCGTTCAAACTAGCTAAATGTGTGAACCGGATGAGCAGTGAGCATAAACAAACTTTCATGACTGTTGATTTAATACATTATTTCAAATAATAATAATAGTTGGCCTCCACATCACCCCTTATAGCCAACCCGTTCCACCACATGGCGCCAAGTGACTAGTAAGTATGCTTAGGCATCTTCGTGCAATAGAACGGCACATGGCCTTGGTATATTGCAGCTGTCAAAAAAGAAAAAAAAAACATTTAGAACTCGTATCACTCGAGTATGTTTTACATTGATCGGATTTTCCTCTTAAAAATGTTGGGTGCTTCAAAGAAGTCAATTTGATAAGACAATTTATTGCCAACTTCAATACATCTCTCCAGAGGGGAGGTACAGCTTCTTAGGAAAGCGTGAAATTGATGATAGTGTCTCAAATTTCGTGGAGGAACAACAACTCCAACTCCTCGATCACCAATATTCACTTGCCCATGAACACATTTATATAAGAACATCGCATCAAATTTGGTTCTTCTCCATTCCAGAGATTCAAATTTCACGGTCTCGCAGAATTGTCTGTAAGAGAGTTCCTCCATATCTGGCATGAGTCGTTTTAATACAAGATGCACAAATCTTCTCTGAACAGATTCAATTTTATTAGATGAACATCTCTGTTCCAAATAATAGAAGCATACTCCAGATGACATCGGACAAGTGAACAATAGAGGGTCTTCATTGTGCAGGGATCCCTGAAATCTCTTCCAATCCATCTCATAACTCCAAGTTGTCTTCTTGCCCTTGCCACAATATTATCAACATGCACAGTGAATAGAAGTTTACTATCAAAGGTAACACCAAGATCCTTTATACTTTTGACGTGCTGAATATTTGTGTTTGCAATTTTGTAACAAAACCCAAGAGTGTTAGTCTTCCTGGAGAAGGTCATGATGAATGTCTTTCCCACATTGATTGGCATAAAATTCCTCCTAGACCAATCCAAAGCCCGGTCAATGTTGTCTTGCAAGGATAAGGAGTCCTCTCTTGACTTGATTTTCTTGAAGATTTTAAGGTCATCAGCATACATCAGAACCTCACAGTCCAGAACTCCTACAATGTCATTCATAAAAATACTGAAGAGCAGTGGACCAAGATTGGAGCCCTGAGGAACCCCAGACGATGTTGTGAAGCTTCTGGAAGTGGCTCCTCTGAATCGTACACAAAATGTTCTATATTCAAGATATGACGTGATCCAGCAAATAAGATCCTGATTGAACCCGATATCATAAAGCTTTCTGATCAGTACAGAATGGGGCATCTTGTCGAAGGCCTTCTCCAGATCCAAGTATACCACATCTACTTGTTCTTGATTCTCCACATATGGTCCAACATATGATAAGAAATTTGCCAAATTAGTGGTGGTAGATTTTTGTGGCATGAACCCATGTTGAGAGTCGGTGATGGTAGTCTTTACATTACTGAAAATATGCCTGTAGACAACTCTCTCAATCATTTTTGAAAAAGGGTTCAGAATAGAGATTGGTCTGAAATCTTTGATACTGTTGGATCTGGTCTTTTTAGGGATAGGTACAACAACAGAGTGTTTCCAGACACTTGGAAATATTCCCATTAGGAAACTGCTTTTGACAATCGATGTCAGTACTGGAGAGATTAGATAACTCAAACCTTTTATAATAAATATTGGAATTCCATCAGATCCTGGAGAAGAGTTTTTTAGCGCATAAATTTCCTTAAGAACTTCCTCCTCATTCACATCAGGTAATCCAAAAGATGATGAGCTGGGATTATCATTGACTGGAGTGCAATAAGCAGATGTTGAGATATTTTTCTGATTCAAGGAGTAATTGCCAAAGTGCTCACAAATTTTGTGTGGCTCAGTCACATTCACCTCATTAACTGATATAGTGGATGGACAATTATTAGCCTCTGTCCTGTTGTCCCTTACATATTTCCAAAAGCATTTCGGCTGGGTTTGCAGATATGTCTCTGTCTTTTGAGTCATAATAGATTTATCTTGAAGTAATTGACCTTTCACCTGAGAGCAAAAATAATGATTACAAAATAATGAATTTTCCATACTCTGCGTGTATTTTCAAGATAATAATAGCAGACACTTAACAAAAATAATCAAGATAGTTAATTCTTGAATGTATTTGGAGACTTCATAAAAAATAATAATGTAGTGAGATTCAATATTTGAACTGTCAGCATTCCTCATAAATAACATCTATGTTCCCCCTCCAACCAATGCTGACAGTTTAAAATGAATCTTAAAGATACATTTTTTCAAAGAGGTTAGAAAACTATTTGATTTGTCCAGTTTCAAAACTCGTTAACTCCAACCAAACTTTTTTTCACAAAGGGCAAAAAACTGTGGTTAGAATATACAAGGCAATAGCAGTTTGGTAATATTTTTATAGAATGTAAAAAAATACTTTTTCCTACAGATACCTTGAGAAGTGACCATTTCTGCACTGATTGCAGGCCGCAAAGAATCGCTTTTCTGCTCTAGTGCGCAAAGTACTCCAGATTTGCAACATGACAACGCAAAATAGTTAGTAGGTTATATGGAGCACCAGTGCAGGAAAATCAAAATTAAGTTGGTAACACTGACTGTGGTCCACGTTATAATATGGCAGTGGAGAACAGCGGTGCCTTGCCATTATGTGCCTTCATTAATTTAATTATCATTATTCAATTTTAAATAAATCAAGGTTTTTATTAATAATAATATTACACAGAAAAACATTTGATGGATTTCAGTGAGTTTTACCCATAATACCCACTTTTCATATTCAATGGTAACTGTAGGAAAAATTTAATGTGAAATACGTGTGCAAAGTTCGTTTGCTGCACTCAAGATACCATAATTCCGCACTCGCCTGCAGCTCGTGTGTAAACGTTTCTTTCGGTGCAGCAAACTGTCACTTTGCGCACTAGTTGCACAAATAACTATTTTGATGTATCAGGTCATAAATAATTGATTAGGAATTTTTCAGTACTGGTAATTAAAAAAAACAAAACAATTGCAACTAACAAGTTTAGCAGCAGTATTATCATTATGACGGGTTTTGCACCATTATGAAAGATAACTAGTAGTTCTGTGAACAGTAGACCTCGCGCTCAGTGAGTTACATTGACTTGTTGTTATGTTTTCTCAAAAATTAATAAATAATTTATCAATTTAAAATGTCTTGAAAAAATCCTAAATAAACATAGAGCTTTTTTTCTATCGTACCGTGACATGTCGTCCCAGAATGTGATTGTGAGCGCTGTGCGCTATTATCAGGTCTGGCTGCCGTCGATACGCCAACCCAATCAACCTATCAGAGAACATTCTATGTTGTCTTCTTGGCGAAAAATCGATGTGTTGAAATTAACAAAATAAACTACCATAATGCTGATTTCCTACAAACTGAATTTCTCACTTTTCATGATTTTAGAAATCAATTTCTTTTTAATAATATTTGTTGCAATTTTAATCATCAGATTAAAAAAGAAAAATGTAGAAAAATGTTTTCTATCAATAACTCCAAAGTAGAATCAAGGCCTCAGCTTATGGAAAGACTGTTTACTAACGTTGATGGAAAGATACATTTTCAAGATGTTCGATGTTTTTGAACGGGTAGTATTATAGTCCACAAGATGTTCGATGTTTTTGAACGGATAGTATTATAGTCCACTAGACAGCTGATTTATGATGAATAATTCTATAGTCTGATTTTTTACTTTCCTTTCCCTATTACCATAGGTAAGGAAAGTATTGCTTTCCGAAAAAAATTAAGGTACCCCAATTTCTAAATTTCTATACGTTTCAAGGTCCCCTGAGTCCAAAAAACTGGTTTTTGGGTATTGGTCTGTATCTGTGTGTGTGTGTGTGTGTGTGTGTGTGTGTGTGTGTGTGTGTGTGTGTGTGTGTGTGTGTGTGTGTGTGTGTGTGTGTGTATGAGTGTATGTGCGTCTGTGTACACGATATCTCATCTCCCAATTAACGGAATGACTTGAAATTTGGTACTTAAGATCCTTTCACTATAAGGATCCGACACGAACAATTTCGATCAAATGCAATTCAAGAAGGCGGCTAAAATGGCGAGAATGTTGTCAAAAACAGGGTTTTTCTTGATTTTCTCGGAAACGGCTCCAACGATTTTGATCAAATTCATACCTAAAATAGTCATCGATAAGCTCTATCAACTGCCACTAGTCCCATATCTGTAAAAATTTCAGGAGCTTCGCCCCATCAATGCAGATAGATTCCCAATTATCAGGCTTCAGATACAATTGAAACGAAAAAAATCAAGTGGAGTAGATTGAGCATGAAAATCGCTATAATTAATGTTCAGTAACATTTTCACCTAAAATTGAAAATAAGCTTTAAATTCGAGAAAATGTGATTATTCAATTGCAAATTATTGTTGATTCTATTAAATCATTCACTATGAAGAGATATCAGACCTCATGTGTGTCTCCAGCGTTATTGACCTGTCACCAGCTGGCTCAAGTCTTTGAATAGTGGACTTAAGATGCGCGGGAACACTAGCGTCAGGTGATAAATTTTTATAACGGCAAGGAAAGTTGTGTGAGTGCGCCACAATAAATTTTTACTGTAATATTGACGTATGAAGGAGGCTCCTTTTTCCTTTTATATTATCCTTGAAATGCAAAATTTCCAAAACCTTGTAACTTATATACGTCGACGCGCAATTTAAAATGGAACATACCTGTCAAATTTCATGAAAATCTATTACCGCGTTTCGCCGTAAATACGCAACATATAAACATTTAAACATTAAGATAAATATGTAAAATCGTCGACTTGAATCTTAAACCTCACTTCGCTCGGTCAACGAGTTTTGTTTCAGTAATTCTAAAATTGGAAAAACCAATGCCAATTTTATATTTTGTTAGGACCTTTTTATTGTTTTGGATGATAAAAACGCACATTCAGCAATAAAAAAGAAGTTTATCACAGAAACAAAGAACATAACCAAACACATAATGTCATAGCCAAAATGTTGCACCATAAAAAAGAAACAAACCAATAAAATGAGTATCACACTGTGACAACTTAAAATCTCTTCAAGTGTACAAATTTGATAGTGATCGAATTATAATAGAAAGTATACATTTGTATTAGATGATTATTACAACTGAATCTATTGAAAAACAACGTGGTTTGCAGCAGTAATCCAGTAATGAATTCAATATATTCTACTCCATAGTGACATAACGAGTTCTGTTGCAGTATTCGTTTAGTAAATATAACAACTTTTGCAGCAGTACATGGGGTACACATGACGAGTTTTGCAGCAGTTTTCAAACTTTGACGGCCATTTTCATACGTTTTTAACGTGTTCTGCAGAGTTTAACAAGTGGGAATAGTTGTATATGAACCCAGAGAACAAAATGGAAGTCTGAACTCGAAAGAAAAAAATGGAGATAACGAGTTTTGCAACTGGG